>NC_064419.1:7008333-7342916 GCF_023375975.1 Astyanax mexicanus | reverse complement strand
AACAAAGTGAAAGAGAAAAAGAGAGAGGGAGAGAGAGAGAACTTTAACCTGGCCTGTCTTAACCGTTTAAAAAGTAAAAAAAATCACAATCTTTTTCTTTCTGCTAAAAACATTACATCACATGTTTTAGAGACGGTCTAAAACAATAAGAGGGAGAAACACAAAGAGAGAGAGAGAGAGAGAGAGAGAGAGAGAGAGAGAGAGAGAGAGAGAGAGAGAGAGAGAGAGAGAGAAATAGACAGAGATAAAAATTTAACACACTTTAATACACAGCTGTCAGATCTTACCCCTAAGCACAGGGATGCTACACAGATCAATTTAACGGTACAGAAATAACCAACAAGAACCCAAAAACACAGCATTCAAACGCAATTTCAACGAATAAAAGACTGTTCTGGCCAAAATAACACCTTTATCGGCTTTAATAATAGCAAGAACACAGAAAATAAAGATCACCTGTGTTTTTGAGGGTTGTTAGGGCTGCTAGCTTAAAGCTACGAGTTCATCCAGCAACAGCAGCAGCTGCTGAGATTCACACCGAGATTCAGCGCTTTAACCGCTAACTGACTCAATTCACAAAAGAAACGAAACAAACACACGCTACAATGTAACGTTAACACAATAAACAATATCTAAACACGTGCTACGTGTAGAAACGGCCTCTCTAAAACAGTCAAATATCATAAAAAAGGCAGAAATCTGAGTGTTTACCCGCTCACTCCCGAACTGCACCCAGAGCCTGTCGCCAGCTGTGAGACTGCGCATGCGCACACATGCGCGCTGAAGCTCTACACAGACATGCGGAGGGGAGGATCAGTGATGGAGGAGAATCTGGGAGAAAAATGAAAAATCACAGCATTTATTCTGTTTATTACAGAATAATAAAGATTACAGCTATTACACTGCTTATAGAGAGAGCATTATGTGTAAAAGTAATTCTAATTCAATTTATAAAAACAATATTTTGCAAAGATTAAGTAAACCTGGGAAAACTACATGTATTATCCCATATTCCAAAGAAATAGATGGTCAATGACTTCTTTAAAGGGTCATTATCAGAATTATTATCAAATATTATGAAACATGTATAGAACAATCTGGAATTTATTAATAATTGCCTAAAATCTTGAAATATTTCCTTCATCTGTCTTTGCTTTGACAATGGTGTCCACTCATATATATTTTAAAACACAATCTTTCTTTTGCTAACTGTTTCAAAAAAAAAAATTTTTCTTTAAAGAATAACTGTATATTCTGTACACATGTTTATTTGGGTTTAATATTATGTTTCATAGAGTTCATTACAGATATACACTCTCACTGACCACAGACTTTATATTTATTTGGGTTTATTCTATTGTTATATAGAGTTAATTACAAGTAGACAATCTAACTGACCATTGACTGAACTTGACTTTCATCAGAAATGAGAAAAAGTGATTATCACACAATAAGTGTGTTTACATGCAGTCAAAACTTGCAATTGATTCCAGGAACATACTGCTTCGCCATCAGCAGCTGGAGTCAGAGAGAGTACAAGCATCTGCTGGCTGATGTATTGGCGCTGTGTCGCTACGCTTTCCTCTGAGCAAGCTGGGTACACAGTGATCATGTATTAGAGGAGGCATGCACTGGTCCTCACCCTCCTATTGGTAACATTACTAGTGATAGGGGAGTGCTAATGAGTGTGATAATATTATAAATGAATTATTTTCATGTAATAAGCATACTTAGCTCAAAGTAAATTCTCAAAGTCTGATTAGACATTACTAATTGTATTAAATCTTTGTTCCAGATTTCTCCTGGGCGCCCCCAGCCAGCACTCCATTGAATGTAATCAATTCCATTAGCAGTTACAAAGCTATGATTTACTATATCATCACCATATCAACCACTGAGCAACACCATGACAACCTACTGAAAACTATGAACCACTAATGAACACCATAGCAACCACTTGGGATACCATAGCATCCACAAGACAACCACTTAGGAACCACTCTTCAAGTGTGATCTTTTATGTGATCCTGACAACTCCATAAGAACTACTTAAAAAGTCTTGGAATACCATAGCAGCCACAAGACAACAACTTAGGAACACCATAGCAACTACTTGAGATACCAAAGCAGCCACAAGACAACTTCTTAGGAACACCAGGGCAACCACTTGGGATACTAAATCAACCATTTAGCAACTCCCACTTGTTCAATTCCATCATCGACTCATTCCATCAACAGTATCGGATCAGTGAGGTCTGATAAAAGTGGATGCGTTTTTGATGTTGTGCTTGAATTTAACATCCCTTGATCCACATTAATATGTCAGTGAAAACATTACCACCCACAGTGGACAGCGCAGTGCGGTGGGTGGTAATGATTGTGAACGGCGGTGTCTGGCTTAAATTGTCCGTGTGTACAGACAAGCAACAACAAGCAACAAGACTCCACATCCAGAGTCAATGCAGGAGACCCCATACACATATCCCACAGGTCAGTGCAGCATTCTTTAGCTTCCATGGGACATACCAAAAGTCATGGAACATGATACTAGTTCCTGTCCCATGACATTTGGTATTTCTGTGTAAAATGTGAGGAAACTGCAGAATACGGGCCTTTAGCGACTCTTGCAGAGTGATCTTTTATCTTGAGGATTAGGTGTGAGGTGGTTGGTGGTTTGTTTATGCGGATAAAAGTTTCTCTGTGTGTGCGTGTGTGTGTTTGAGAGATCAGAGTGTGGGGTGTTGGAGGCGAGCCTAACACTCACTAGCATATTTTGCCCCACAGAGCTTTTCTCTCTGATTGGAATCAGTTTCAGTGCAGCTGCAGAAAGACTTTGCCAGAGGACACATTCAACCCCATGTCCTGCTACACTGCACACACACACACACACACAGACACAAACACACACTCACATACACACTCTGAAACTAAGCTGATATCATGCACAGCATTAGCAAAGTGCAGACAGACTCGTCATGTTAAAAAATGAGGACACCCTGTAGAAACCTTGGTCTGTTGAACACGTTTGAACATTTGTAGGAAAAGGAGGGTTACTTAAAATAGGTATTAATTTAGTTCTGTCAACATGAAATTAATCCAGAAACTTCACTGTCTGGAGTTAATCATTTTATCCATTATTAGCTTTTTTTAAAGCATTTTTTAAATTTTTTTTTAGTTTTTATACATGCCATCGATACTGCTCAGAACTTCAGAAGGTAGATTACTTTTTATTATTTCCATTAAAATATGGATATCGCGTGGATAGTGCCAGCGGACCAAGGCGCTGGCACTATAATCAGGAGATCGCTGGTTCGAATCCTGGTCATGCAGCTTGCCATCAGCTACTGGAGCCCTGAGAGGGCACAATTGGCCTTGCTCTCTCTGGGTGGGTAGATGGTGCTCTTTCCCCTCATCAATCCAGAAAAAAACTGTGCAGCAACAGATTCAGAGCTTCTTTCTCTGACTTTGCCTTGTTTAAAAATGGAGTAGCTGTAGGTAGGAGTGTCTAATTAAGAGTGGAGGACAGTGAATGATCACCCAAATATTAATAGCTGCTCTGTGGTGTTTTTCTCTCCTGTGGGGTTCTGACCATTAAAGAACATGGTGAAAAGACAATAATAATAAAGTAACTACAGTCTGTAACTTTAAGGCTGTAAAATCTCATTGTCTTAATGATCAATTGAGCTAAAAGAAAGACGGTGGTTATAATAATCTTGTGTGTGTATAAGGAATATTATGTTGATAAAAAAGCAGAATATTTTACGTGCATTTAGAACTTTTTTTTATGTATGTATGAATGTATGTATGTGTTTGTACGCGTTTGTGTATGAGTGTGTGTATGAGCCCAAGGCAGTGTGAGAGTGAGAGGCAGATTAAAGCTCTGGCTGAACATCAAAGCTTTAATAAAGGACAGCAGTATATTCTCCAGTTCACTCTGATATTCTGCACTTCCTGCTTATCTTCACTTCAGTACATTCAACATAACAGCAGCAGTTTTATAAACTCAGACACTTCAGCGTGTGATTAGTTAGTCTAACTGGGGAATTATTTACTTTAAAAATGTGCCACAGGGAAAGGTCAGCACTGGTTTTAGTGGTGGGATTAAACTGGCCAGATGTAAAGCGCTGTTTCTGTCCCAGGCAAGACAAATGAGCGAGCTCCCACTGCTCCTACTGTTTCTGTAGTGCATTTTCTTTTCAGAAAGACACACACACCAGTAATGTCCTTAATCATTTCATGTTTGTGTAGATGGTTCAGCAGATATTGTCAAAATGTATTATTTTCTTTAAGCTTTCTCTTTACTTCAACCCTACCTCCCAACTTAACACCGGTATTAAAACAATCCCAATAATTTCCTAAAACCCCAACAATTCCAGACAATCTAGATCACGCTCAACAGTCTTAACAAACCCAACAATCAACAATCCCACTCTATAAAACTCTAACAATCCCAACAATTTCAACAACCACAAGAATTCTTACACCAACAATCTAAACAACTCCAACAGGTCAAAATAATCAACAATCCAGAACACTCTATATAACTCTTTGCAATTCACAACTAATAAACAATATGAAGAACTCCAACAATCACAACAACTGGGAAAATGCCAAACATTTACCACTCCAAAAATAACCCCAAAAAATGAAATTATTCCAACATTCCCAAAAAAATCAACAATCTAAAAACAATCAACTTTTCCAAACTATCAATATACCACTAACAATCCTAAAAAAAACACACAATCCAACAATCCTAACCATTAAAAAAATCCAACCACTCCAACAGCCCCACAAACAATAACAATTGACATTTCTTAAACAATACATTACCCTAACAATCCAAAAATCCCAACAATTCACTTCAACAATTGCAAACATTCCAACAATCCCAAAACAACATAAATACCCAAACAATATAAACAACCCCAACCGTCCAAACATTCCAGCAATTTTACCCAATCCCAACAAACTCCAAAAACCCAAACAATCCAGAAAAATGTAAAAATCATAAAAGTTCAAAATAAAAACAACTCCAAAACCAAAACAACTCCAACACAGACAGAGTGTTTGTGTGTGGTATGTGTGCGTGTGTGTAGGGTGTGTGTGTGTGTGTGTATTGGGTGTGTGTGTGCAAGTGTGGGGTGTGTGGGTGGGTGTGTTCTTCAGTCTTTAGGACCCTGCAGGTGCCGGTGTTGTGCCGAAATCCGACTCCCCGCAGAATCCGACTCCCCTTCGCGGGCGCGCGCATGACGTTAACTTGTTGGCGCAACTAAGAGACTCGCGATTTTGGTCACTTCTGTGTGTTAATTACGCTTTATCTTTCATTTTCCTTCACATCAAACAGCACAGTGTAATCAAAAGCCAAACGAGGACTCTCATTGTGATTAGTTTGGGTAAACCAGGTCAGTTTAATATAAGGAATACACAATGTTTCTCGCAGCATGCTTTTTAGTCATAAAGATGAGTTTTACATATTAAACACTGTTTTAAGTCACAACTGTGAAGTGAAAACACAGCCGACGGTGTGTCATTGCACTATACGCAGACTTTTTTTATTCTAGTTCACACTTTACTGCATAACAAAGTCGCCTGAACCTAAAAATGATAGTAGCAGATTTATGTAAATAGATTTGTTTTGAAATGCTAGTAGCTTTCACATTCACTAGGATAACTTGTTAAAATGATGTTCATCTTTTGCATTAACATATGAATGATTCACTTTTGGTGTCTTATCTTTCCTTGTATAGTAAACAATACATACCAAAGGCTTTATTGGGGGTTGTATAATTTTGGCAGTAGAGTATGTCCTGTGATGGATTTTACTCTTCAACAGAGGGGCTTCAAATGGGGGGAGTATAATTTTGGCAGCATAATATTTTTATGCCTGCCGAAATTAACCCCCACCCCCTATGATCTCAGCTCTGCAGGGTTCTAAATGTCATGTAATTTATTTTACATACATGTCCTGGTATGGAGAGTATGTCCTGTGATGGATTTCACTCTATCTTTAACAGGGGGGCTTCTAATGGGGGGAGTATAATTTTGGCAGCATCATTTTTATGCCTGCCGAAATCATACTCCCCCTATGATCTCAGCACTGCAAGGTCTCAATGTCCTGTAATTTATTTTACATACATGTCCTGGTGTGTAGAGTATGTCCTGTGATGGATTTCACTCTATCTTTAACAGGGGGGCTTCTAATGGGGGGGAGTATAATTTTGGCAGCATCATTTTTATGCCTGCCGAAATCATACTCCCCCTATGATCTCAGCAGTGCAAGGTCTGAAGGTCATGTAATTTATTTTACATACATGTCCTGGTGTGGAGAGTATGTCCTGTGATGGATTTCACTCTATCTTTAACAGGGGGGCTTCTAATGGGGGGAGTATAATTTTGGCAGCATTATTTTTATGCCTGCCGAAATCATACTCCCCCTATGATCTCAGCAATTTAGGGTCTTAATGTCCTGTAATTTATTTTACATACATGTCCTTGTGTGTAGAGTATGTCCTGTGATGGATTTCACTCTATCTTTAACGGGGGGCTTCTTAAGGGGGGGAGTATAATTTTGGCAGCATCATTTTTATGCCTGCCGAAATCATACTCCCCCTATGATCTCAGCACTGCAAGGTCTCAATGTCCTGTAATTTATTTTACATACATGTCCTGGTGTGTAGAGTATGTCCTGTGATGCATTTCACTCTATCTTTAACAGGGGGGCTTCCAATGGGGGGAGTATAATTTTGGCAGCATCATTTTTATGCCTGCCGAAATCATACTCCCCCTATGATCTCAGCAGTGCAAGGTCTGAAGGTCATGTAATTTATTTTACATACATGTCCTGGTGTGGAGAGTATGTCCTGTGATGGATTTCACTCTATCTTTAACAGGGGGGCTTCCAATGGGGGGAGTATAATTTTGGCAGCATTATTTTTATGCCTGCCGAAATCATACTCCCCCTATGATCTCAGCAATGCAGGGTCTCAATGTCATGTAATTTATTTTACATACATGTCCTTGTGTGTAGAGTATGTCCTGTGATGGATTTCACTCTATCTTTAACGGGGGGCTTCTTAAGGGGGGGAGTATAATTTTGGCAGCATCATTTTTATGCCTGCCGAAATCATACTCCCCCTATGATCTCAGCACTGCAAGGTCTCAATGTCCTGTAATTTATTTTACATACATGTCCTGGTGTGTAGAGTATGTCCTGTGATGCATTTCACTCTATCTTTAACAGGGGGGCTTCCAATGGGGGGAGTATAATTTTGGCAGCATTATTTTTATGCCTGCCGAAATCATACTCCCCCTATGATCTCAGCAGTGCAAGGTCTGAAGGTCATGTAATTTATTTTACATACATGTCCTGGTGTGGAGAGTATGTCCTGTGATGGATTTCACTCTATCTTTAACAGGGGGGCTTCTAATGGGGGGAGTATAATTTTGGCAGCATTATTTTTATGCCTGCCGAAATCATACTCCCCCTATGATCTCAGCAATTTAGGGTCTTAATGTCCTGTAATTTATTTTACATACATGTCCTGGTATGGAGAGTATGTCCTGTGATGCATTTCACTCTATCTTTAACAGGGGGGCTTCCAATGAGGGGAGTATAATTTTGGCAGCATTATTTTTATGCCTGCCGAAATCATACTCCCCCTATGATCTCAGCAATGCAGGGTCTCAATGTCCTGTAATTTATTTTACATACATGTCCTGGTATGGAGAGTATGTCCTGTGATGCATTTCACTCTATCTTTAACAGGGGGGCTTCCAATGAGGGGAGTATAATTTTGGCAGCATCATTTTTATGCCTGCCGAAATCATACTCCCCCTATGATCTCAGCAATGCAGGGTCTCAATGTCCTGTAATTTATTTTACATACATGTCCTGGTATGGAGAGTATGTCCTGTGATGCATTTCACTCTATCTTTAACAGGGGGGCTTCCAATGAGGGGAGTATAATTTTGGCAGCATCATTTTTATGCCTGCCGAAATCATACTCCCCCCATGATCTCAGCAATGCAGGGTCTCAATGTCCTGTAATTTATTTTACATACATGTCCTTGTGTGTAGAGTATGTCCTGTGATGGATTTCACTCTATCTTTAACAGGGGGGCTTCCAATGGGGGGAGTATAATTCTGGCAGCATTATTTTTATGCCTGCCGAAATCATACTCCCCCTATGATCTCAGCAATGCAGGGTCTCAATGTCCTGTAATTTATTTTACATACATGTCCTGGTATGGAGAGTATGTCCTGTGATGGATTTCACTCTATCTTTAACAGGGGGGCTTCCAATGGGGGGAGTATAATTTTGGCAGCATTATTTTTATGCCTGCCGAAATCATACTCCCCCTATGATCTCAGCACTGCAAGGTCTGAAGGTCATGTAATTTATTTTACATACATGTCCTGGTATGGAGAGTATGTCCTGTGATGGATTTCACTCTGAGTTTAACAGGGGGGCTTCTTAAGGGGGGGAGTATAATTTTGGCAGCATCATTTTTATGCCTGCCGAAATCATACTCCCCCTATGATCTCAGCAATGCAGGGTCTCAATGTCCTGTAATTTATTTTACATACATGTCCTGGTATGGAGAGTATGTCCTGTGATGCATTTCACTCTATCTTTAACAGGGGGGCTTCCAATGAGGGGAGTATAATTTTGGCAGCATTATTTTTATGCCTGCCGAAATCATACTCCCCCTATGATCTCAGCAATGCAGGGTCTCAATGTCCTGTAATTTATTTTACATACATGTCCTGGTATGGAGAGTATGTCCTGTGATGCATTTCACTCTATCTTTAACAGGGGGGCTTCCAATGAGGGGAGTATAATTTTGGCAGCATCATTTTTATGCCTGCCGAAATCATACTCCCCCCATGATCTCAGCAATGCAGGGTCTCAATGTCCTGTAATTTATTTTACATACATGTCCTGGTATGGAGAGTATGTCCTGTGATGCATTTCACTCTATCTTTAACAGGGGGGCTTCCAATGAGGGGAGTATAATTTTGGCAGCATCATTTTTATGCCTGCCGAAATCATACTCCCCCTATGATCTCAGCAATGCAGGGTCTCAATGTCCTGTAATTTATTTTACATACATGTCCTGGTGTGTAGAGTATGTCCTGTGATGCATTTCACTCTATCTTTAACAGGGGGGCTTCCAATGGGGGGAGTATAATTTTGGCAGCATCATTTTTATGCCTGCCGAAATCATACTCCCCCTATGATCTCAGCACTGCAAGGTCTGAAGGTCATGTAATTTATTTTACATACATGTCCTGGTATGGAGAGTATGTCCTGTGATGGATTTCACTCTATCTTTAACGGGGGGCTTCTTAAGGGGGGGAGTATAATTTTGGCAGCATTATTTTTATGCCTGCCGAAATCATACTCCCCCTATGATCTCAGCACTGCAAGGTCTGAAGGTCATGTAATTTATTTTACATACATGTCCTGGTATGGAGAGTATGTCCTGTGATGGATTTCACTCTGAGTTTAACAGGGGGGCTTCTTAAGGGGGGGAGTATAATTTTGGCAGCATCATTTTTATGCCTGCCGAAATCATACTCCCCCTATGATCTCAGCACTGCAAGGTCTCAATGTCCTGTAATTTATTTTACATACATGTCCTGGTATGGAGAGTATGTCCTGTGATGGATTTCACTCTATCTTTAACGGGGGGCTTCTTAAGGGGGGGAGTATAATTTTGGCAGCATCATTTTTATGCCTGCCGAAATCATACTCCCCCTATGATCTCAGCACTGCAAGGTCTGAAGGTCATGTAATTTATTTTACATACATGTCCTGGTATGGAGAGTATGTCCTGTGATGGATTTCACTCTGAGTTTAACAGGGGGGCTTCTTAAGGGGGGGAGTATAATTTTGGCAGCATCATTTTTATGCCTGCCGAAATCATACTCCCCCTATGATCTCAGCACTGCAAGGTCTCAATGTCCTGTAATTTATTTTACATACATGTCCTGGTGTGTAGAGTATGTCCTGTGATGGATTTCACTCTGAGTTTAACAGGGGGGCTTCTAATGGGGGGAGTATAATTTTGGCAGCATTATTTTTATGCCTGCCAAAATCATACTCCCCCTATGATCTCAGCACTGCAAGGTCTGAAGGTCATGTAATTTATTTTACATACATGTCCTGGTATGGAGAGTATGTCCTGTGATGCATTTCACTCTATCTTTAACAGGGGGGCTTTATTTCGAGAATTGCAATTCTTGGAGTATTATTTGATATTCTGTATGTCTGAATAAGTATGTTTTTATAAATAAAGAATAGTATTTATATACTACAATGTAATATTGTGTTTTTTCAATCATGAGTGTCCTTTAATTAATTACTTTGTATTATTATAACTGTTATTAATTCATATTTTACTTTAATATTTATCTTTTGTATTCCATTGATATATTTACTGACAACAATAACAAATAAATCACGTAAAAAAAAAATCTGGCTGCAGTAAGTTTCGTGACGTCAGTTGTTGTGATTGATGGGACAGAGGAGAGTGACAGTTTTCAGTTTGTTCAGCTTTTACTTATTTACCTGCGAAGCTATTTTTGTACAATTTCAACAGCTATTCTTTTGTTCATTTATCCGTAATTCGTCTGTTAGTTTTTCCTTAACTTGGAAAATGGATCCCGTTATTTATAAACAGATCGTCGCATATAAAACACATGGTACTTATCCCGTCGGCCTCACAAAAGTGGAAAGAAACACTTTTAGGAAGAAGGCTCACACATATGATATTGAAGGTAAGATGATATTTGCTTCTTTATGGATTACATTTTGTTCTATATTGGTCTAGAAGGTCTAGAAGGTGATGTGAAGCATCGTCATGTAGGTCCACCATCCTCTTATGATGCGTCTTTCAATATGGCTATGGCTGGGGCCTACAGCTTTATTTTCAGTTTGCCTTTAAAGTGGACCTTACACATTATAGATATTGTATTGACATTATTTTTTAAAACCTTTAAGGGACATGTCTGTCTGGACAGTTGTGTAATACCTTTACCTATATCAGTGGAATCCTCTGGAACAGTTTTCATACATGTTTTATTCTGGAAAATATGGAAATGTGGCTGAACTGACTTTTATATTCCATTTACATCAATTACTTCACAGATGGGGAATTATACTATAGCCGACGCAAAGGGACTTCCTTTGCTTTGAAAACAAAAGTTGTTTGTGGCGCAGAAGAAGCAAACAGCATTTTCAAAGATTTTCATGCTAGCAGCATCGGAGCCCACTGTGGGCAAAGAAAGACCAGAGATGTCATCTCCAGGAGGTTTTACTGGCCTGGCATGTCCTCGGACATCGACACATGGGTGGTTATACTTTGTCTTATTTTAATAGCAAATTACTACAAAACTGTAAGGTTCAACACAAATACACAAAGTTATTATTTGTTATTATATATACACTGATACACCACATTGTTCCTACACTGTAAACGGAGCTACTGTATCTGATCCACTCATACCAGCCCAACACACAATAACACCAGCGTGTCACTGCAATGCTGAGAATGATCTTGACATTTCATACAGTCATCTTCGACATGAAAATGCATTTCATGAAGCCCTTAATTCACAGTTCTGGTGCTGATGTTACATTCAGAGAATGATATAGCTGAGAATAGCATTTAATGTTCTATGCATTTCAGCTCTTGGTGCCTTGCTCTCTTATTTGAGTGATCTTCATAGCTGAGTTGTTGCTCTTAGATGCTACACTATAAAGCATACTTACAATTCACTGGGGCAGAGGAACCAAAGCAAAACATTTACTGATATTTTCAGATTTAATGTCACAGGTCTCTTCAGTACAACCCATTCTAGTCCTTGTGTTTGTGTAAACTGTACGAGTAGGTGCTTGATTTTATACACCTTTTAGCAATAGGTGGGCTGAAAAACATTAACTCAATAATAATATGAGTATCCACAATAGTTTAGAGGTGTATCATATTTAATGTATTTCCACACTTTCTTATAGTGGGTATAGCCATATAAACATTGTAATTAAATTATCCATTAGAATTCCATGTCATAGCACTGTTCCATGTAATTTGTGAAAGCCAAGCAATTATAAATACCTATGTTAACATTTGAAATGTCTGTATTTTAAATAAGGTGGCACAGTGTGTTCCATGCCAGGCCAGCCAAATCTCCATAAAGCAGGAAGTGGAGTACACACCTATTGTGGTATGACTAATTTTCTGCATGTCCTATTTCACAGGTGTCAAACCTGTCCTCAAAGGGCCGATGTGGCTGCAGGTTTTTGTTTCAATAAAGAAGGATTTCTATCCTGATTAGTTGTCTATAGAGTTAGGCTGATTGATTAAATTTGGTGTGCTCTCCTTGCTTGAAAAAAAAAAACTGCAGTGCCACTGGCCTATTTCAGACAGGATTGAAACCTATGTCCTGTTCGAATGTCATGTAATGTATTTGTTTTAATAGTAACAACATTAAATACAGATGTTTTACAGTTTTAGAAACTTTCATAAATCACAACAATATAAATTAGACACGGATAAATTATAAAAAAAAAAATGTATTTACGTGTTTAGCACATTCATATATGGAATAAAATGCAGCATGCTTTACACTGAAAAAATTGTGATATTTGAAATAAGATCAGCAGATATAATGTTAAATAAAAAGAAACAGTGTTTAGATATGGTCAGATTGATAAGAATAATATAATAAAATTTATGATTATGTTGTCATCATCACAAATGCGACAATTTGTTTTCCTGTCTTATTTCTTTAAGGTAAAGCAGCCATTTGAACTAATTGGGATGGATCTTATTGGCAAACTTACACTGACAGACAGTGGCAACCAGTATATCTGTGTCATAGTTGATTATGTCACCAAATGGCCACAAGCGTACCCAATAAAAAACAAATCTGCTAAAGAAGTCACTGACTGCTTGCTGAAATTTGTGCACCAATTCGAGACACCCAAAAGAGTGCTGACTGACCAGGGGAAGGAGTTTGTAAACGAGGTAAGTGTTCACTATGTTTATATTTTCGAATACTACAATAGTTACCTAAAAACTGTCTGTATTCCTATTATACTAGGGCGATCACGATAACAAAACTTCCAGTTGATATATTGTCCCAGAAATTATTGCGATAACCGATAATATTGTATTTCACAGCACCAGGGAGCATTAAGACAATGTACCAAATTAATAATATAGTAGCATAAAAGTACAATTACACAAATATAAAATGAAATGAACATTCACACATTAAGCTTCCAATATAAAAATATTTTAATATCATAAATAAATTAAACATAATAGAAATACAACACATGTAAGTGGACTGTCAGGTTCCGTTGAGAAAATTGCACTAAATATTAAACAGATATTTAAACAAATTCTTTGTTAACAAAAAAGTGCAAAATTATGATATTGTAAGTTTAAGTGGCAACAAATAGAAATAAAGTAACATACAGGCCACGAGAAATGTTTTTATGGACAGAAAAATTGTCCCTTAAAAATGTGCGTAAAATATGTAAAATAAATCCTTATTATTGGTGTGTTAATAATTATTATTTTGTGTGTTTGAATACATATACATACTGTTTATAAATGAAGTCGACATATCAGCTCAGTCACGTTAATGTGATTTCCTCTTACTGACCATAACAAATTCTGGGTTTAGAGTCACAGATCAGATTATATTTACGATATAAATGTCACCAGTCACCTGTGCTGGTAAAGCTGTTTGCTGGAGCGATGAGCTGGGGAGAGGAGTCTGCTTCCCCATGAGGCTCATTCACACAGCCTGATTCAGAAAGGGTAAATAGCTTACTGACTGATCACATATTTTCAGTCTTCTCATGTGTAAAGGTCCAGAAATTTCCTGCATTGCGGCACGGCACATGCAGGAAAGCAACAACAGTTTTTACTTGTGTTGAAACATAAATGATGTCCATGTATCCCTTGATTAAACAGAGCAGAACACACAAAAATGCACAATGACAAAAAAAGCATTCACTCTAGGCAGTTTATTTGGTACACCATATTCATGACTTATATCCTTTTGATTTTCAGCTCAACAAACATGTCTGTGAAGTTCTGGACATCAAAAGGAGCCTCTGTGCACCCTATCATCCACAGACCAATGGTTTGGTGGAAAGAATGAATGGAGTAATACAGAGGTATGATAGTATTTTTTTAACTTCACTGATAATGATTATTTTTTTAATGGCACCAAGTTAGGCAGTTTGTAATCACTGTAGATTTTGTGTTGTTGCAGTTCTTCTGTTAACTCTTACACTATTTTTCCCCATATAACACAGAATACGTACAAACAAAATTTAATCCTTTTTTTATTGTTATTATTAGAGCCCTTTCCAAGCTGGTTAGCAAAAAGCCAAAAGAATGGGACAAGCACCTTGATGCCGTAATGTTTGGGCTTAGAACAAAGAAGCAGATGACCACAAAATACTCTCCTTACTTTCTTATGTTTGGGAGAGAGGCCCGCTACCCTTCAGAGGTCCCTGAGCAGTACAAGGTATGGACATGACATTTTTGCCATCAATGTTAAATATAAAAAAAAAAAAAAAACGAATACATATTAAAGTTTTACTTTTTTTTAAACTGTTCCTTCATTTAAAACTATTTTTCAGATTGACAGCACAGTTGAGGAAATGGTGGCATGTGAAGAAGTCACAGAGTCTGCATTAAGGCTGAATGACATTCTCACCCAAGCAAAGGCAAACATTGAAAAAACTCAAGAAAAAATTAAGAAAGGCAAGCAAAAGTCACCACTTCCTAAATTCAGTGTGGGGGACAGGGTGTGGAGGCTCAATGTCAGAAGCCAGCAAAGGAAAGGAGGCAAGCTGGAGCCAAACTACTTGGGTCCATACAAAATCACATCAGTTGAGGGAAAAAGTGCTGATCTTGAGGATGACAGAGGTATTATCATACCAAAAATTAATATCGACCATTTGCGGCATCATCGTGAAGAGACTCCACGCATACCCCACAAGCTGCAGAACATGTCAGGGAGCAATGAAAAATCAACCTCCACAGAAGCACCTGCCATTTTAGCCCCTACAGGACCCACACACTCTACAACTCCCAGAGTCTCTACAGTCATTGTAAGCCCTACTGTGTCTCCAGTCGCTGTAAAACCTACGGTCTCTACAGTCATTGTAAGCCCTACTGTGTCTCCAGTCGCTGTAAAACCTACGGTCTCTACAGTCATTGTAAGCCCTAATGTGTCTGCTCTCACATCATCCTCCGAAACCCCTGCTGTCTCCCTGGCACCTATGAAAGCAGCTGCCCTCTCAGCAGATGATGTTAGCACATCAGCGTCAGAATACATCATTGATAAAGATCAATGTACGTTTTGCTTTGCTAAAACAAAAATAAAAAACATAGGTTTGATATGTATAACAAATATTCTATATCCTTATTGTGTTTTTCATTTAATTTCATTTAATGTTTTATTTACTATAAAGAAAATTATTTATTAATTTGTTTTAATCTATTTACTTTAATTTTCACAGGTCTGAGAGAAGCATGGCAAGGCAAAGATGTGTATGTACTGCTAGCAAAAATAGGACCATACAAAATCTTCTTTGCTGACATACGTCGGACTGCTCCTAATATGGAGTTTGAAAGTGAGGTAAAATATTGATCCACATTGACACCTCAAATTGCAGACTATATAGGTATTTGTTTCTTTTTATAATAAGAATTTGTCACTTCATTGTATTTGACAGTATAACCATTACTAAATTGATTATGTAGCCATTACCATTAAATAATTAAAATAAATTAAAAATAACAGCATTTCATGTTATTTAGTATTTTATTAATGTATTAGTCTATGTGAATCAGCAAATGGGGCAGATTTAAAGAACTGCAACTAGTCCACAGCTGTCAAAGATAGTTATGTTGTAAACAATTTCCATAGAGAAGCTCTGAATTGTCATTGTGGCTGTTACATTAATACCATTGCAACCGAACCTCCTTATTTGTGTCTTTAGGCAACAAATTATGCGTCTTTTTTATTTTTTCCATCAGGTCATGAATGCCTACATGCGCCTCATTGTTGAAGATTATAATAGGCAGTCCCCTGACAAAGTTGTGGCGATAGATACATTTGAAATGGCAAACATCTGGAATCGCAAGCGGGCAAAAGTGAAAGTTAGTGGATTACTTTTTTGTTGTATTTTGTTGTATGTAATAATGAAGTGACTTTATATTTAATGGGTTAATACAATTTTGGATAATCAATAACTATGTTTCACTTTTAGTTGGATCCGTTGATGTACAAATATATCATTGGAATTATCAACCAGAACCACCACTGGACACTGATGGTAACAGTTTCTAAAGCACTAAATGTACAATGTCTAATATTACTTTCTAATGGCCATAGAGTATTTATTGGTTCAATTTAACTATTTCATTTATACATTTTTGACCATTAATAGAATGCTACCAGTAATTAAGTAAGTAAGTGCATTTTTTAAATTTGAAAACATTTAATGTATTATATGTTCAAGGTTGTGATCCCTTCGGAGAAGAGGGTTCTCTACTTAGATCCTTTAGGAGAAAGTAGAAACAACCTCAAAAGGTGTCAGGAGGTTACAAGGTAGGTCTAGATTTCTGTATGAGAAAAGGGAATACATTTGGTTTCTCTACTTATCAGTGTTGTAATTTCTATTATTTCAGATCTTTCATGAGACAGAGAGGGCTGAATGTTTCAAGGTGGGCATGCAACACAGTCCCACATCCACACCAGAAGGACAGCAGCTCCTGTGGGCCCTTTGTGCTGAAAGTAAGTATTACTATACTGGATAGGTCAAGAGCAATACCTGGTATTCTCAGCACTGTTGTAAATTCAGAAAGGGATGGGGTACCTATCCTTTCCACTTTTTTAAATAAACAAGATAATTTTAGGTGTTGTAGGGTGACAAACGAAGTACACAGCTAAGAGAAGCACTGAGATATCCATTAATTTCAATCTCATGGTTTTCGGTCATTTGGTTGTGGATGCATCCTTCCATCAATCCCTCTTATATGGCTGTCAATTTCACTGAATAATTTAAGACAAAATATACTGTTCTGATGTGTAGTTATAGCTATTAATGACAACAAATAAAGAACCACTTATCTTTTATGCAACAATTTCCATCATTTAAACTTTTTTATAGACTATTATTACAGTGTGTTGAATTACTTTAATTAACAGTCCTTACTTCATCCTTCATCATTATTGGGGTCTCATGCAGATCAGAGTTTTGCAGTTATCAGACTTTTAGCGAATCAATGGAAAGCAAAAGCCGTATTTTTATAGGCAACAAAAAAAATCACCTATATACTAAATGCATATAATATTTCCATTTTTGCTGGGAATTACTTTCCTGGTGCTTTGTTTTTGTGTATAAATATGTATTTAAAGACATAAAGCTGTAGAACATAAGAGTGTGTACTCAATTTAATGTGTAGGTTTGAATATTGTGCTGTGTGCAGCTACATTTTTAACCCTCCCACTATTTAGATCAATTTGCACCACTGGTTCTAAGTAATAGTTAAATGAACAAAGTAGAAAAATATCATTAAGTACACTTGTATTACAAAAAATGTTTTATGGCAATTTTAAGTTTTATTTATACACGGTTTATTGTTGTCACTCTATCTATTAGATTACATTGGAAAAAATGCATTACTTATGTTTTTACAGTTTGCCGAATGCATCCTGAAGGACAAGCCTATTTCCTTTTCCACAAATGTCAAGGATGTGGAGGACCTAAGAAAGGAAATAGCTATTGTGCTCCTTCAAAGAACTGGTAAGTGTACTTCTATTGCAACTAGTTCAAACTAGTAGCAAGTAGTAATAATTGAAACTACCATTAAAATGTTAAGTCTACAGTTATTCTAAAATTGACTACACACCTCTTTTGTTCAACAACAATAATGTCTGTGTTTAATAATGTTTTATAAGATGCCCTGACTGAGCTGTGCCATTTCTGTGGAGAAATGCAAAATGCCCAAGAAGACACTGACTGGGTAAAAGTTCTTAAATACTTTCTTTACAATCAAACTCAGTTTACATGTGACACATTATTCTGATATAAGGTAGTCACAATGCTAATACCAACAATGCTAATACATATGTCTGTATTCAAAATTTTAGATTGGCTGTGAGCTTTGCCCACGGTGGTTTCATTACAGCTGTGTTAAAAAGCCTGCCGGGGACACGGACTACATCTGTGATGCGTGTAGGACAGATTAAAATGACAAGTTGAAGAAAAGATGTAAATCAACCTGAAATTAGTTGCAATATAGTGTAAATAATGTACATATTTAAGTAGCAATTTGAACTAGTTAAATTATTGTTATAATATTTTAGTTTCTATTCAGAGATATTTATGTTTTATTTGCATTTGACCCTTTTTGTATTTGTGGTGTTCCAATTTTAGATAAATATGTAAATAAAATCTTTTTCTTGTGCTATTTTCTGTCTCTGTACTGCCCTCTTGTCTAATGGTTATTTGAGCATGATTATAGTTCATTTAGAACCCTGCAGTGCTGAGATCACAGGACAAAAATACATCACAGGAGTAAAATACATCACAGGACATACAGGACATACTCTACACACCAGGACATGTATGTAAAATAAATTACATGACCTTCAGACCTTGCAGTGCTGAGATCATAGGGGGAGTATGATTTCGGCAGGCATAAAAATGATGTTGCCAAAATTATACTCCCCCCCTTAAGAAGCCCCCCGTTAAAGATAGAGTGAAATCCATCACAGGACATACTCTCCATACCAGGACATGTATGTAAAATAAATTACAGGACATTGAGACCCTGCATTGCTGAGATCATAGGGGGAGTATGATTTCGGCAGGCATAAAAATAATGCTGCCAGAATTATACTCCCCCCATTGGAAGCCCCCCTGTTAAAGATAGAGTGAAATGCATCACAGGACATACTCTACACACCAGGACATGTATGTAAAATAAATTACAGGACATTGAGACCTTGCAGTGCTGAGATCATAGGGGGAGTATGATTTCGGCAGGCATAAAAATGATGCTGCCAAAATTATACTCCCCCCCTTAAGAAGCCCCCAGTTAAAGATAGAGTGAAATCCATCACAGGACATACTCTCCATACCAGGACATGTATGTAAAATAAATTACAGGACATTGAGACCCTGCATTGCTGAGATCATAGGGGGAGTATGATTTCGGCAGGCATAAAAATAATGCTGCCAGAATTATACTCCCCCCATTAGAAGCCCCCCTGTTAAAGATAGAGTGAAATCCATCACAGGACATACTCTCCACACCAGGACATGTATGTAAAATAAATTACATGACCTTCAGACCTTGCACTGCTGAGATCATAGGGGGAGTATGATTTCGGCAGGCATAAAAATGATGCTGCCAAAATTATACTCCCCCCATTGGAAGCCCCCCTGTTAAAGATAGAGTGAAATGCATCACAGGACATACTCTACACACCAGGACATGTATGTAAAATAAATTACAGGACATTGAGACCTTGCAGTGCTGAGATCATAGGGGGAGTATGATTTCGGCAGGCATAAAAATGATGCTGCCAAAATTATACTCCCCCCCTTAAGAAGCCCCCCGTTAAAGATAGAGTGAAATCCATCACAGGACATACTCTACACACAAGGACATGTATGTAAAATAAATTACATGACATTGAGACCCTGCATTGCTGAGATCATAGGGGGAGTATGATTTCGGCAGGCATAAAAATAATGCTGCCAAAATTATACTCCCCCCATTGGAAGCCCCCCTGTTAAAGATAGAGTGAAATCCATCACAGGACATACTCTCCACACCAGGACATGTATGTAAAATAAATTACAGGACATTGAGACCTTGCAGTGCTGAGATCATAGGGGGAGTATGATTTCGGCAGGCATAAAAATGATGCTGCCAAAATTATACTCCCCCCCTTAAGAAGCCCCCCGTTAAAGATAGAGTGAAATCCATCACAGGACATACTCTACACACAAGGACATGTATGTAAAATAAATTACATGACATTGAGACCCTGCATTGCTGAGATCATAGGGGGAGTATGATTTCGGCAGGCATAAAAATAATGCTGCCAAAATTATACTCCCCCCATTGGAAGCCCCCCTGTTAAAGATAGAGTGAAATCCATCACAGGACATACTCTCCACACCAGGACATGTATGTAAAATAAATTACATGACCTTCAGACCTTGCACTGCTGAGATCATAGGGGGAGTATGATTTCGGCAGGCATAAAAATGATGCTGCCAAAATTATACTCCCCCCATTGGAAGCCCCCCTGTTAAAGATAGAGTGAAATGCATCACAGGACATACTCTACACACCAGGACATGTATGTAAAATAAATTACATGACATTTAGAACCCTGCAGAGCTGAGATCATAGGGGGTGGGGGTTAATTTCGGCAGGCATAAAAATATTATGCTGCCAAAATTATACTCCCCCCATTTGAAGCCCCTCTGTTGAAGAGTAAAATCCATCACAGGACATACTCTACTGCCAAAATTATACAACCCCCAATAAAGCCTTTGGTATGTATTGTTTACTATACAAGGAAAGATAAGACACCAAAAGTGAATCATTCATATGTTAATGCAAAAGATGAACATCATTTTAACAAGTTATCCTAGTGAATGTGAAAGCTACTAGCATTTCAAAACAAATCTATTTACATAAATCTGCTACTATCATTTTTAGGTTCAGGCGACTTTGTTATGCAGTAAAGTGTGAACTAGAATAAAAAAAGTCTGCGTATAGTGCAATGACACACCGTCGGCTGTGTTTTCACTTCACAGTTGTGACTTAAAACAGTGTTTAATATGTAAAACTCATCTTTATGACTAAAAAGCATGCTGCGAGAAACATTGTGTATTCCTTATATTAAACTGACCTGGTTTACCCAAACTAATCACAATGAGAGTCCTCGTTTGGCTTTTGATTACACTGTGCTGTTTGATGTGAAGGAAAATGAAAGATAAAGCGTAATTAACACACAGAAGTGACCAAAATCGCGAGTCTCTTAGTTGCGCCAACAAGTTAACGTCATGCGCGCGCCCGCGAAGGGGAGTCGGATTCTGCGGGGAGTCGGATTTCGGCACAACACCGGTTCAGATCATTGAGCTACAGGAGCGGCGCAGTCGCACGAGCTGCTCTCCATCCCTTTCTCACGCGCCTCCCCAAAACACGCACACACACACATAGACACACACAGACGGAGACGGAGACAAAACATCCCGCGCTCCAGAAGCTCGCGCTCCGCTCCTCCATGGCCTCGTCGTCCGCGAGCGGCGCGGAGGAGGCGCGCGCCCCCGCGCTGACGCCGCTGAAGCTCGTGGGTCTGGCCTGCGCGTTCCTCGCGCTGTGTCTGGACGCGGGCGCTCTGCTGAGCCCCGCGTGGGTGACCGCCGAGGGGCAGTACGCCCTGTCTCTGTGGGAGTCCTGCCTGAGAGCGAGCGGGCACGCGGACTGGCACTGCAGCAGCACGCTGGAGACAGGTGAGTCTGTACAGGATTGGCTGGATAGTGTGTGTCCAAATGTTTGTGGACCCTTTTTAATAAATGTGCATTAATTCAGCTACTTTAACTTGTATCCATTGCTGACATAGATGTGCAAATGCACACAAACACATTGTCAAATGTCTAGTCAGAAAAATAAGAACCTATTGGCTCCAGTCCTAATGTCTAATGTCAGGTGTGGGCTAGAGGGGTATAAAGCCCCCAGTATTGATCTGTGGAGCAGTGGAGGAACTGGGTTCTCTGGAATGATGGAGCTCCATCCAGTACTTTTTGGATGGGACGAGTCGGATAACAGATTTTTGCTCTTGTGGCTGAATGCAGTCAAATCTTTACAGCAATGTTCCTCCAAACTCTAGTAGAAAGTCGTCTATATATACAGCTCTGGAAAAAATATAAGAGACTGAGTTTCTTTGATTTTACCAAACTGAAACCTCTGGAATATAATCAAGAGGAAGATGGTTGATTACAAGCCATCAAACCAAGATGAACTGCTTGAATTTTTGCACCAGGAGTGGCATAAAATTATCCAAAAGCAGTGTGTAAGACTGGTGGAGGAGAACATACCAAGATGCATCGAAACTGTGATAAAAAAAAACAGGGTTATTCCACCAAATATTGATTTCTGAACTCTTAATGCTCTAAAAACTTGAATATGAACTTGTTCTCTTTGCATTATTTGAGGTTTGAAAGCTCTGCATCTTTTTTTATTTGTTTTTTCAGCCATTTCTCCATTTTCTGCAAGTAAATGCTCTAAATAACAATATGTTTATTTGGAATTTGGGAGAAATGTTGTCCGTAGTTTATAGAATAGAACAACAATGTTCATTTTACTCAAACATATACCTATAAATAGCGGTATGTTTTGTGCAGTTTTTCTATGCCCTTATGTAGTATATCTGTAACTAAAACCCCATAAAAACAAAGAAACCCTAAGGCCACACACACACATACACAAACAAATCTCAGCAGTGCTGTCCATCTCATCTTTCTCATAATCAGCTTAATATTATATACCTATATATATATATTACAGTAAATTATTATATTATTATAAGTATATGTTTTAGTTGACTTAGCCACATAACAACTCATCCTACTTATCAGCTGTTTTTTTTATCTGTTTTTAATGTTTTTGAGCTGGTTGAACTGATCCGCCAGTTCAAAGAAACCATTGAAAAAAGCCTTCCTGCAGCATCTATGCAATATTCATAAAGTTGACTTGAGCAATCATCCCCCCACCCCCACCCACCTAGCCCGAACCATGAAACAATGAATCACTGAATCAGCCATTTGATTCACTGACACAGACTGATAATGCCTGGCACTGGAGACTGACTCCATTAGTGGGTCAAAGTAATGGACATCGGATTCACTCCAAGTGCAGCAGCTTTGGAGTTGTTTTTTGCTGTTGGACGTTTAAAGATTTGAGACTCCCTAGGAGTACAAATGAGTCTTTAGGTCAGATATATTTGATTAAGGCTATCGGACTATTAGGCTAAATAATGGACATTAGATTCACTCCAAGACCAGTAGCTATAAGGCTGATATTATTGGAGATTTGTACGTTTGACACACCCATAGATTTGAAAGCAAATCGTTAGATCAGATATATTTGATTTATTGTAATGTGAACAGTGTTTTAAACTAAACCAGAATACCCTTTCCCACCCTTTCATATACAAAATAAAGGATTTCACATTCACTCCAAGTGCAATGGCTTTGGAACTGTTGTTGTTGTTGTTGTTGGACATTTGGGCTTTTAAATCCCACCATGAGTTAAAATAAATCCACAGATATATTTTATTTGATTAATTGTAATGTGAACAGTGTTTTAATCTAAATCAAACTTGGGTTGGTGCTCCTGTTTAGCTAAATAATACATTTTAGCTTTGTTGGTAAATGTTTGGACATTTAAGGCCCACCTAGGAAGGAGTACAAACGAATCCTCAAATCTTATATATTTAATTTAGTGTAATGTGCACAGTTTAAACTGAATCAGATGTCCTATTTTGCCTCTATTCAACTAAAAAAATAGATGATTAATTTCAAGAACAATGGTTTTAAAGTCCTTTTTCTTTTTGGAGATGCACCTAGGAGTGAAAATGAATCCCCAAATCTGATATTTTTGATTCATTGTAATGTGGTCAACCTTTCGGTCTTTTCAGTTTGGTCCAAACCAGAATAACAGGTGTTAAAGGGCCCCCAGATAAAAGAATTTGATAAACTGAACTATTATTCGGTTTGTTTGCAGAGTGAAAACACTGTTCTATACAGTTCAGATTTTCAGACCAACTACAAAAAGCTGAGGAAGGCCATCTTCCCTCATTAAGCAACAGAAGAAGAAAAAGAAGCAGTGTTGTGCTGAAATTCGACTCGAATCCTTGTCATGCAGGCGTGTCACGCAGCAGTATGGGTACAGCAGATTATGCTGGTGATTCCTGTATCTACTGTAACTGTAGATTAGCCCTTATTTATTAAACAGATGTAGTAAAAAAAGACAGAGGGAAATCTGTTATGCTCATTCTGCTGTGGGACACGCCTACACTCGAAGGGAGTCGGATTCTTGCAGGGAGCAGAATTCAGCACAACACCTGGACAGGCAACTTGTCAAATCATTCACTCTTTATCAAAATCTGACTTCACATTGTGCTTCTATTTAGTTAGATAAGAACATTTTCTTTGGCTTTGTTGTTCCTAATGGAGGTTTGGATGTTTAAGGCCCAAATAGGTGTGAAAACAAATATTCAGAGAAAAGTATATTTGATTATCTGCAGTGTGAATATTGTTTTAACTGAATCAGAATTCCCCTTGTTCTTCTATTCAGTTGTTTCACTGCCCAGTATTGCACACGCTCCTGCTATGATGTTGGTCGTATTGTTATTTCAGCATCAGCTGTAATATTTGTTGTAATATCTTGTTTATTTGCTCGCTTACTCCAATTCTGCTGTTCTCTGAAGGAGATTCAGGTTTCCCGAGTTTCCTGAAATGCACCCACTAATACGCTGCTTTATGATCCTTGTTGCATGATGTGATTTGCAGGCGTATTGATTTTGTGTCTGGAGAATGGGCTGCGTCCTTTTTTTGTTGTCGTTCAGCACTTTGCTGCATGCGGCTGATGTGGGAACGAGCTGTGGTCCAGCTGGGGTTGCATTTCTGCTTTTGTTAGCCTCCAAAAAGGAGCTTTTTGTTGGAGTTTGCCCCCCTCTCCACCCCAGGGGGAGGGTAGCAAGGAGTGAGGGGGTGACTTGGCTGGGCGAAGTCTGCAGGCCCCAGTCTTTCACGGATTAGTTACCAAGAAACGAGTGGCCTGGTGCTCCTAATGGCATTTCCCACCCTGACAAAACTTTGTACTATAAACTGGTGAATCCTTATTTTTCAATCCTTAATGCTTATTATACAAAAGAAATTCAAACTAAAATTCTACCATGAAGTCCAGCATCCTGAAGTCTCCTTTTGATAGTTGATGCTGACACTGGTGTTTGATGGGTTCCATTTAGTGCAGCTGTCCTTTGACAGCCTGTGAGGCATCTTTCTCTCAACCTGCATACTCTAAGATGTTTATCTTCTTGCACAGTTGTGCATCAGGGCCTCCCACTCCTTTTTCTTTCCTTATTAGAGGCAGTTGCCAGTTTGTTTCACTCTTCGAAGGGAGTAGTTAACAGCATGGTAAGATATTTTCAGTTTCTGGACTGACGGGTCTCTAAAGAAAGTTGTTTCTTTCTGGCCATTTGAGCCTTTAAGCAGGCCACCTGGACCTCTCAGTTCCTTAAAAATGCATGTGTCTATGTGGGGCGCTATAGAGTGATCTGTATTTACAGCAGTGGAGTAAAAGTCGATTATTCTTCCTACCTATAGGTGGAGCCCAGGATCCAAAAAAAATATAACAATTCTCTCATAAGGCTGCTTTTAACATCCCAAAGCGAAGTATGACCTGTTTTTTTACTTCATGTCCAAATGGTTGCTGTTGTTGGATGTGCAAAATGCAAAAGTGCAAAATAGAGAGCTATGTTTTTATCCTGGCTTCGTCCAACATCGCTGCTGTGGTTTTAGCATGCCAGCTACTGGCTTTGTCAAGCATCAGTGGCATAATTAGCTGTGTTAGTCCGGCAGTTACTGGCCAACAACGCTAACACAGTGTTGAAACACCAGATATGAACCTTTTCCCTTGACGCTAACACAGACTTAACACACGGCCTATGGACCATGATGACCCAAACATTTTCCAATACATGCCATCAGCCAAGGTAGCAATAAAAATACAATTTTGTAGACCATTTTTTCATAATACCAAACTGCCATTTTACATGCTTAAATACTTAGTGTTTAGCTTGTTTGGAGCAAAAATAGGTTGATTTTCTTGTTCCAGCACAGTTTAGGTTTCAGATTATCTCAGGGAATGTCATCATCATATGGGTCCACACCATTTATTTACACTCTACAGTTGTCTAGCAGTTCTGTGAGGCCAGTAATGAGCCCTGTTCACTGCAGTGTGTGTTGAGGGGTTGGTCCGTCCTGTTAAGGCAACTTTCACTGCTCTGCTTTTCATCCTCAAACAGTGGAGCTCCATATAAAGTCATGAAGCACAGGTCCACATACCAGAGCCGCTCAGAGCCCGAGTGGAGCCGGGCCATTTCCCCCACGCTGCCGTATTGATTCGGAGCACATCCGTAATCCGTCACTCTGTTATTCTCTGGTGTTTTCCCTCCTGTGTCATGCACCGTGCATTAAACAAATCTCATTAGCTCTACAATTACCGGCCCGGTCCACAGCACAGCGTCCACACAACACAGCGCTGTCCACTCGCTGATGGCTCTCTGCTTTTTCTAGATGCTCTAGATAGATATATGTGTGTGTTTAAAGTAGAGATGTGAAATATTTATATATATATGGTGATATAAAATGTTCTGATAATGGTGATAATGGTGACCAGATCAGGAGAATCTCTCGCTATCTTTAAGAAACTCCTGAAGACAGAGCTCTTCAAAGAGCACCTACTCTCCTAACACCTCTAACACACTAACTACTTCTAACCTCATTTCCTTCTTCCCCTCCTTCACTTCTCTGTCCCATTATTTCCCTTCGACCTCCTTTAAGCCCTATCTAAAAATGTTTTTCCTTTAACTTCTATTATTTTTGTACTTGACTATTGTTGCTTTGGACAAAAGCGTCTGCCAAATGTAATGTAATGTAATGTAATGTAATGTAATTATATGATTTTTAAACACATTTAAACATACGTTCTTTGTAACACAGTGAGGTAGAGTGAGGCAGAGCAAGGCTGAATGCAGCAGAGTGAGGCAAAGTGAGGTAGTGAGGCAGAGCAAGGTGAAGCGAGGATGAATAAAGTAGAGTGAGGCGGAGTGAAGTAGACTGAGGTAGAGCATTGAAGAAGGAAGTAGTGTGAAGCAAGATAATTTACTTTAATGGGCTCCTCTTACTAAGCAAGTTTAATGGGTAATCGAGGTCAGCAATATACAGCTCTTTGTTTGAGTAAAATGAACATTGTTGTTTTATTCTATAAACTACAGACAACATTTCTCCCAAATTCTAAATAAAAATATTGTATTTTAGAGCATTTACTTGCAGAAAATGAGAAATGAAAAAGAGCTTTCAGAGCTTTCAGACCTCAAATAATGCAAAGAAAACAAGTTCATATTCATAATGTTTTAGGAGTTTTTAATCACAGTTTTCATGCATCTTGGCATGTTCTCCTCCACCAGTCTTACACACTGCTTTTGGATAACTTAATGCCTTTACTCCTGGTGCAAAAATTCAAGAAGTTCAGTTTGGTTTGATGGTCTCTGATCATCCGTCTGCCTCTTGATTATATTCCAGAGGTTTTCAATTTGGTAAAATCAAAGAAACTCATCATTTTTAAGTGGCCTCTTATTTTTTTTTCAGAGCTGTATTGTAAAAGCTTATGTCCGTATATATTGGTACGATATGTTAATAACGTAATTGATGGGATGGGCTGAATTTAGGCGGAGTAGCTTTATAAACACAGAACTCACTTCTGACCACTGACTGACCACTGCCTGCTTTCTGTGGATGCTCTAGTTTGTTATGACTGTTTAGGTTGAGGATGTGGATCTTTTAAACTGAGCAATAAATATTCCAACACTAACACACACACACACACACACACACACACTTGAACACACTCTGCTGTCTAAGGAGAAGTAGAGAGTGGAATGTGGTCAGTGTGTGTTAGAGCGTCTTTGTGCTGACGCTACACTCAGCTGTAGCAGGCAGAATGTGGAGAGAGTGTGTGAGAGTCAGTGTGCTGGTCATGGCATAAGGATGTGAATGAATGTGGAGATGGAGTGTTATATAGGATACACTTTTAGATTGGTTCTGTACTTAGCAAAGTCTAAAAAAGCCAGAACAGCTTCTAAAAATATCAGAACCTGGATTATATTAGCTTTAATGATATATTATTAGCTTTTCACAATCACATGATTAATAAGTAAACATAACATAGTAATATATATCTTATAACACTAGACACACACTACATACACTGACGTGCCGTGTGTTGTGGAAGCTAAAGAAAGCTTCACTGACATGCAGGATATATGTGTGTGTGTGTGTGTGTGTGTGTCTGTGTGGGGTCTTCTGAACTGAATTTGGATGTGTAATTTGAAGTCCTGTTAAATCGCTTGTCTTTTGGCATGGACAGTTTTAGCCAGAAGCTGCCGGTCACAATCATTACGATCACCCCTCATCTGTCAACCACCACCAGAGCCACATTCTCTAGATCCGTTGATTTGTCCATCATTTTGGTTGAGTCAACAGACCTCGTCTGAGGGAGGGATCTGTACCTACTGTCCGTGGCAAGTCAGCAGATGAGGGAGATGAAGAGCTTTCAAATAATGAGTTGTGAGCTTGTTTGTGTTTTGACATTTAGCAAAAGCTAACACTAACATGGCGTGGCTAGCAATAGCTTATTTGCATAAAAGTGACAGAGCCCTTAAATGGCTCATTCTGAAAGGGACTAAAACTGGTAGGAATAGAGCTGTTGAGATCCCTAAATGCGAGAGTGATTTTGGGCATGTATTGTATAGCCCATAGTCCTATTCTGACTTGTGTAAACAGAGACATAATATGACCCCTTTAAAACATTTAAGCAGTATCGCTAACCTTTTTCCATCCAGTTGCTCTATAAATTGTGTGTAAACGTTTCTAAATGGAGTTTAAGTAAGGCTTGAGTGTTCTAAAGGTTCTTTTAATCGTCAGGCTGATGTCTCAACATTTACTGTGTGGCAGATTTAAACGTGTGTGCAGTGTTCAATTGTATTTAATAATTTCCCAGAATTTGATGGTATTGTAGCCACGTAAACAAAAAAAGACTTGAGTGGCTTACACAAAAAAATCCCTGCTCTTGGTAATACCATATACACAACCCTAGTGTTGAATAGGAACTGAAAACACTGGCCTTCCTCTAGAAAACCTCTAGAAACGGCTAAGCTAACACAACAATCACACTCACAAATCAGTCCCAGCACCCTGTTTATTTGTGTTTATTCTACTGTTTAATCAGCTAAACCCTCACTGCCCATATAATCAGCTTCACAGATCATTTCCCAGACGTCTAAGACTAATGTACAGATCTGTACATCCGGTAAACAAGAGTTTAACGAGCTCCACAGCTCTTAGCTCGCTGCTGTTTATCCCTATACACTACTCACTGTATTTAATAACCCTGCAGCCTCTGTAAAAGCTAGTGTTTTTATATCAGCATAAAAACACATCATTTCCTCTAACAGTAAATCACGCCAGAGCGTAATGTTCGTAAACTGCTCCAGAGCGGCTCCGTCGCCGCCGTTTCTTCCCGCGGGCCAACATTCAGAACATACACAGAGCTTCATTACCAAATAAGGCTCAAGATTTAGTGTCGCAGATGCTCTGTCACCACAGGAAGCACTGTATAAAAACAAACCAGCACTCGACTCCCACCAGCCCGCTCTGCCCCCACTGTAACACAGCAGACCTTTGACCTTCTGCGTCGCCCTCTCAGGGTGACTTTCCCCGTCTAGAGAAAAAAAAAACGAAGAACACCATATTGGAAAGAACCTTGAGTTGGTTCTCAAGCATAGCGGATTAATCTGGAACCCCCCCGCAGGGATCACAGATGGGAAAGCTGATAGGAGATAAAAATCAAAACATTAATTACAGAAATCTATTTCTCGCTCATTCTGATGCCCTCTGGTCCCGTTTTTCCTCTAAATGAGCCCAAAAAAAACTGTGCGCTGAAGATACTGCAAAGAACGGCGGCCACAAGTGTTGGAAAGAACTCCTGTCCACCTATATAGAGCATATTCCCTTTATTCACCTACGTCACCATTGTCTACCTAAATGAGGCTGTGGAGTACAGAAGTAGCGTTGAATCACTGGGTACTAGCAATGCCTCCTCAATGCTGTGTTTTCAAATACACTTCTTCAAAAAGAAAAAAATCTTGTAAAAGATCAAAAGATCAGTTTTCCCAAAGATATTGTACTTCTCCGTGAATGGATTAAAAAAATCAGTAGTGATCAACACTTTAGTTTAAGATGTATGTAAGTATGTTACTGTGAGATCTAGCTAGCTAAGGCTAGCCATATTAATATAATTACCCAGCCAGACAATCTAGCCAGATGAACGTTAGCAATGAAGACAGCAAGCTAGCTAAACCCGGTTCTCTGGCTTTGACTTGATTAACCCTGAAATGCTTATCGGGGGGTAACGATTAAGAGTTAATCTATAACTTTTTAGAGTAGCCTGCTTAGCTAGCTAGCTAGTTAATATCCTACCGTGGGGAGCCTGGTCTTACAATAGTTTACACTTACATGATTAGCTGAACTGTATTTGGCTGTATTTAAAGGTCGTGTTAACATTAATTTTGTTGTATGTTTGCTGTATGTTAATCTACACAGATTTCTCTCCTGAAAACTGTTTATTTGGGTGAGTAAAGTGCTTCCCTTTATTTACAGTATGCTTTGATTTCTCGATTTTCACCTAAGGCTGGGTGCAACAGCATTAACATTAGCAGCTACCCGCTAGTGCTAGCCGTGGTTAGCAACACTGAGGAACCCTGAGTGTTTTGGTAAGACAGGATGATATTAGCTAGCAGTTCGTCCTACATAGCTTGCTTTAACATGGTAAACACAGGCTTTAGTCAGACATACTCGTCTCTGAATGACAAAAGAGCTAATGCTTAGCACGATTAGCGGCTAATGCTAATACTGCTCCAGTCTCAGTTCTGGAGAACTAAGCTGAAACTCCTGTGTAACTCTGTACTTTAGCAGAGTGGCTGCTTTTTACAACCTGACTGGTAAAATTTTTACAAAAGGCACACCGGATTATATAAGGTGCAATTTGTGAAAATTATATATATTTAAACAATTTAATTGTGCTGTATACTGTTTCTTTTATTTACATTTAAATACCCATTATTATTAAAAGTATTAAAATGATTCTGTTGTGATTGTTCTGCTGAAATGTTTTAATTGATTGATGCCACTATTTAGAACACGTTTACCAAGAATGGTTAAAGATTGCAGATGTTTCCTTCCTCTACCCCAAAACTGAGGATACATCGGTTTGTGACTCACAGAGGAAAACAAACTGAATACAAAACTGAATCAAATCCTCAAAGCCATGCTTTATTCAGAATCTAGTAGAAAGTTTTCTCTGGACTGTAGAGACAGTTATTCAAAACAACAAAAGCAGGATAATCTCTTTTTAATACGCTTGATTTTAGAACAAACAGTGAGTGAGCAGGAGGTATCTCAGTATTTTGTTATGTTGTGTTTGTTTTAAGTAGAGAAGAAGGCTTCCCCACTGATGATTCCTCATCCGGCAATTCCAGAAATGTATCTGAGACGGGGAAGGAAGGAAGAAAGGAAGGAATGTTGGAACATTAAACCATTAGAGGTTTATTTATTTGGGGTCAGCAGACTCTGACAGAGGTCTAAAAGTGTTCGAAATATGTTTTTTCTAGCTTTAACATATGACAGCTCTTGACTTATATGTTATTAATAAGCTGCTGTTCTGACAGGTTTCTGAGTTCAAGAGATTTTTAATCCTTCTTAAAACTCCAACATCCACAACATGCTCTGAAATCAAAGACGCTGACAAAACATACTTTTAAACCTGTGTAGCACTCTTTTCTCCATGCTCTCTTGTTAAAAATATAAAAAAAAAAATGGGTTGTTTTGCTTTAAATTCTGACAGCTCACTTATATGTTATTATTATCATGTTATTAATCAGCTCAAGAGAGTTCAAGAGCTTCTTAATTCTTCTTAGATCTCCAACATCCGTAAAATACTCTGAAATCAAAACCACTCATAAAACGCATCGTTACATTTTGGGACACAGTTCGGCCAGAAATGCCAGAAAACATCTGTAACATCTCTAATAATAAACCTGTGTCAGCGTTATATGTCCCCTGCACCTCTTTATATTTTTTTTTTCTTCAAATTTTATATTTAATAACACCATTGCGGAGAAATAATTGATGCCCACAAAAGGTAATTTCATGCAAATTAGCCCTGGGGAGTCTGGGTAATAAGCGGTTGGGCTCTAAAGCACAGACATAATTCAGTAATTTGCTGTTGTTGGCCACTCTGCTATTAGAGCCAGCCATTTGTCATTACACGCTTAGTGAGGCCGTGTGTGTTTTTTTCCAGAGAAATCCTTTGAAGGCGAGCCGCTGTCTCATGCACGGGGTTAATGATATAAAGATATAAATATTTTCTGCTCAGCTGTAGGCTGGGTACAGTGCGGTCAGGTTTTGTAAGATGCCAAATGAAGACCCATAGGGAACTACTGTATGTTTGAATGATTTTTAAGTGTTCATGTTAGAAATCGTTAAGCCTTGCTTGTTTGGATTTGGATATATTGTCCCAGAAATACATGCGGTAAACTATATTATTGTCATTTTTAAGAGCATTTTGTGCCATTTTTTAAAATGTTCCCACCCACACATTCCCACATTTTACCTTTTGTTTAAACAGCAAAGTTCCACAGTCAGGTTCTCATGAACCCAATATCCTGTCTTGTCTCCTCTCATTCTCAGGAAGCCAATATCCTGTCTCGTCTCGTTTTTGCGAACCCAATATTGTGTCCGGTCCGCGTGAACCCAATATCGTGTCTCGTCTCCTCTAGTTTTAATGAACCCAATATTGTGTCCGGTCCGCGTGAACCCAATATCGTGTCTCGTCTCCTCTAGTTTTAATGAACCCAATATCGTGTCTCGTCGTATCTTATTAACCCAATATTGTGTCTCATCTCGTTCCTGAGTCCTATATTGTCTCATCGCGTCACATTCTTGTGAACCCAATATTGTGTCTCATCTCGATCTTGAGGATCCCATATCATGTCTCGTTCTCGTTAACCCAATATTGTGTCTCATCTCGCACGTTCTTGTGAAACTCATATTGTCTCTAGTCTGTCTCGTTCTCATCAACCTAATATTGTCTCATCTCACACATTGTTGTGATCCCCATATCATGTCTCATCTCTCTCTCGTTCTCTCATCAACCCAGTGTCGTGTCTTGTCTTATCATTGTCTCATCTTATTCTCATAAACCCAATATCACGTCTCTTTTGTTCTCGGCTTTCATTCTCATCACATGTGGTACATGAGGTGGAACGAAATTGTGATCTCATGATCCAGTTTACACCCATAGAGAAATATAAGATAATATAAAATAAAATCGAATTAAATAGATATCAAGATAAATACACAAAAATAGGGAGAGTAGGCAGGTAGCAGCAACATGAAGTCCAGAGTGCAAGTTTTGCTATAGGTGAGTGAATAAAGAGCAGTAACAAGATAAAGTGTCTACCCCACACCGTGTCTCATCTGTCTCATTCTCATGAACCCAGTATAGTGTCTCGTCTAATCATGTCTTGTCTCATTCTCATGAACCTAGTGTCACTTCTCATCTCTCGTTCTTTTGAACCCCATATTGTGTCTCATCTGTCTCATTCTCTTGAACCCAATATCGTGTCTTGTCTCATGCTCGTAAATCCAGTATCATGTCTTGTCTCTCTCGTTCTTGGGAACCCAATATTGTCTCATTGCATTCTGCATTGTTTCTCGTCCCTTTCTGATAACAGTAAACATAATACCATGTTTTGTGTAAAGGTTGTAGAGATTTTCTCTGATAGCTTAAGCAACAGTAAATTTAGCTGTTAATTGGAAAATAAATATTTTGTGGTGAGCATGATCCTGTACGTTTGTGCTAAGTGGATGTTTATAATTGTCTGGCTGGCTCCGCCCCTGTGTTTATACTTTTCTACAGTTGTTAGTTCCACCCATGAAAGCCATGTAATGAGTGTTTTAGCTGAGTGTTTACTCCTCCAGGTTCTGATATGATGTCCTTAGTGTTATCAGCTGAAACTGAGACGAGGGCTGTTCCTCAGTCTGAACTCCTGAACGCTGAACTCTGGTAGAAAATTAGATGAAGCTTGTTGTTGTTTTGTTGTCAGTGAGAGTCATTTCCTAATATTTCTTAGTATCTTGTTATGTTCCAGACCCGATTGGCTGACGGGTGAAGTGGATCTGACCCTGCAGTAGAGCAGAGTTCAGCGTGTGGATCTGTGGGTCTGTGGTGTTTCTGGTGTTCTGCTCACTCCTCTCATCTGATTGAGATTCCTTAGCATTTCAACAGAGCCAGACTGCTGCTGCTGCTGCTTCTGCCTCTGCTTTGTCAGGAACCGGCCATGGCATCTCCATTTCTCCATTTCTCATTCACTGACATGACACCCAGCCCACCCCCTGCACCCCCCCCCATCTCTTATTCTCGCTCTGTTCCCACCCCTTCACCCCCTGTCAGCACTCCGCCGAGGATTCGCTGCTATTTTCAGGCCCTACTCCAGCTGAGTGTCTTTAGAGTGCTCCTGAATGAGAGAGAGAGAGAGAGAGAGAGAGAGAGAGAGAGAGAGAGAGAGAGTATGAAGAGGCAGAGAGACAATATGAAGGAGGAAAGAGAGAGATAGTATGAAGGAAAAGAATGAGAGTGTGAATATGAAGGGAAAGAGAGAGAAGAAGAATAGGGTAGAGAGAATATGAAGCAGTAGAGAGAGAGAAATGAAGAAGTGAAGAAGAGGTGGGAGAGAGAGACAATATGAAGGAGGACAGAGAAAATGAAGGGAGAAAGAAACAGAAGTTGAAGGGGATAGAGAGAGTATGAAAGGAGATGAGAGAGAGCGAGATAAGAAGAATATGAAGGGAAATAGAGGAGGATTAGGACAGAGAGAAGAGGAAGAAGGAGATAGAGAATATGAAAGGAGAAAAAGAAATAAGTTAAAGGGGATAAAGAGAATATGAAGGAGGTGAGAGAATATTAAGGAAGTGAGCGAATATGAAGGGAAAAGAGGGGGAAGGGGACATTGAGAGAAGAGGAAGGGGATAGAGAGAATATAAAGTAAGAGAGAATACAGAGGAGGAGATTGAGAGAATATGAAGAAAGAGTGAGAGAAGGGAAAGGGGAGAGAGAGAGAATATTAAGGGAAGAAGAAATATGTAGAGAGAAGGGATAAAGAGAATATGAAAGGAGGAGAGAGAGAGAGAGAGAGTAGCAGTGGAAGTGAGAATATGAAGGGAAAAAGAGAAGGAAGGGGACAGAAAAAGAAGAAAAGGGGGAGAGAGAGAATAAGAAGAAGGAGGAAAGAGAGGGAGAGAATATGAAGTGGAAGGGAGACAATTGGGGATTGGGACAGAGAGAAGAGGAGGGGAGGAGAGAGAGAATATGAAGGAGATAGAGAACATAAATGGAAAGGAGGAAGAAGAGGATAGAAGGAATATGAAGAAGGAGAGTGATAATATGAAGGGAAAAAGGACAATATGAAGGGACAGAGAGAAGGGGAATGGAAAAGAGAGAGTAATTATTAAGGGAAAACAGGAGGAAGGGGACAGAAAAAAGGAACAGGATAGAGAGAACATATAGAAGAGGAGAGAAAAATAGAATATGGAGTGCAAGAGAGAGAGGAGAAAGGGGAGCGAAAGAGAGAACATGAAGAGGAAGAGAGAGAAGAGGAAGGGGAGCGAGAGAGTGAACATGGTTGGACGAGAGAATATCATGGGGGTAAAAGAGAGAGAAAAGACTCTTGAAAGTTATTTTATTTAATTATTATATATTATTGTTTTTTGTTCCATTAAACCACACAGTTATCAAACTATGAGCCTTTGGATGGATCACTTATTTTGACATCACAATTAAGCAACCTGCATAAATAATCAAACCTGCATATATATAATATATGTATAATATATAATAAAATATATATGTTAAGATACTATAATAATATTATTTCTTTTTTGCAAAAGAAAGGAACATTCCCAAAACTAATAATTAAAACACTGACAACGTGTTGTTACAAGAATGTTTAAATACGTTAAACATTCTGAGAACATTCAGAAAACTAACTGTAACGTTTATAAAACGATCTACTAACCAAAAATTGTTGGCTCGGTTGTACAAATGGGTAAGAAAACAAAAGAGGGACAGGGAAAAGAGTCAGGAGGAAAGAGGGAGAGAGAAATGGTGCTAGAGAAAGAGAGCTAGAACAGAAGGAGGGCTGAGAGAGACAGGGTTAAAGGAGAGCGAGAAAATAAAGAGAAGGGTTAGAGTAAAGGAGAGAGAGAGAAGAAAGGGAGGGGGGGGTAAAGGAGGGGTATCCATTATGTGACGCCCCATTTAGCCCAGCAGAGTCACTGATAAGCCCCTCACTGCAGTGCGTGAAGCTTCAATGTTTCACTGTATGAGAGTGTGTGTGTGTGTGTGTGTGTGTGTGTGGTGGTTTATAGTGCACACCAAAATTTACAGCAGTAGTGCTGTGTATAGGCAAGGACTTGGTCGATACGATGTATGTGTTATGTTACAGGAGTTACGATGTGATACACTGTGATTGATTGCGATTTTTTAAACAAGATGATATATTGTAATTTTTTTAAATAGAACATATTTAAAAAAAAGGTTTATATTTATCCAATCAGAACAGTGGTATTAAAAGACAGGTTACAACACTGCTATATAGTGGGCAAGACTGTGTTTTTCATAATCGGTGCAAATTTGCTAAACAATATATCAGGATACTAATATATTCATTATTTTCTTGCCACCCTACTATGCATTCCCCCTCAATTTCTCTCTCTCTCTCTCTCTCTCTCTCTCTCTCTCTCTCCCACTCTCTGTTATTCTTCCTTCAACAGCACATTCTGTCTCAGCCTGGTCCGTCCCGGCTGTCTCCTGAGACGCACAAATAAACCCCTTCCTGCCCTCTAACCTGATTGGCTATATTTCAGACCCTTTGTCCACTGTGGAGCTACCCTTAGGCCACTGTGTGTGCTGTTTGCAACAAATGTGTGTGTGTGAGATGTATGTAAGTGTTGAAGTGCCATTACATTACAATTGATTATGTTAAGCACAACAATTATTACTGTGTATATACAATCCCCTCCAAAGGTATGGTAACAATGATGGCAATGCATTCATTTCAGCTGTAGACTGAAACTTTTGACATTCAAAAATTAATATTAGACAAAATATTAACATTTTAGCTTTTATTTCCCTGTCTGTTACTTAGTACACCAGTGATGACCTTCTTCTTTAGGACAATCCAAACGATTGTACTGGCTATATCCAATATTTGTGCAATAGCTCTGATTGATTTTCCATCTTCTCTCAGCTTTGCAATTTGTTATTTCTCTCTTTTGGACAGCTCTCTGGTCTACATTTTGAAACTTCTTTAACTCCACAGGCAAAACTCAAATCTTAAACTAAATAAACTAACTAAAACATTTAGCGCTATTTATTATTTGAATAATCAATGTATCAGGACACAGCTTGGCAACAAAACACACTAAAAAACATCCAACCATCCACATGGTTGGGCACGTGCTTGTAAATGTGGGCATGTGTTGAAAGCTGTGCACCTCAGTCCAGCACAGTTTTGCGGTGTAGATATTTCCAGTTACAGCTGAATTCACGCTTTTAATCCCAGAAAAACGCTCTTATTTACCTTTTAAAAAGCCATTTAAATGCCTGATTAAAGGGCAGATTACTGTTGTTTTCTGGTTTCTCGGGTTTTGAGAGCTCAGCGCTGACTCAGCTCTTGATCAGAACTGATACGAGACAGCGTGTGGGTGGGGGCGGGGCTGGTGACCTCATGGGCCTTGCATTGTTTAATATTGCAATATATATCGCAGAAAAAAGAACATTTGCAATGTAAATTTTTCCAAAATCATGCGGCCCTAGTTCAGACAAAAAGTTATATCTGGTCATAAAAGCTGAAACGTTTCTCTCTTGTCTCAAACTAATATTTTAATATCAAACCCAAATGGTTTCAGAAATTATTTTGGTTGATAAAAAAAACTCAGTGCATCCCTACTAATAATACAACAAGAAAATCCAGAAATGGGAAAACCATCAGGCTCAGAGTAGAGTAATGGTCAGATAAAGTGAAATAATGGAGAACACCGGAATCAATCAAACCTATCGATCACACAATCAATATTCACTCATAAGGCCCTTCGTCTCCATTTCCTACTGCCTGAAATCAAAGCAATATCCACCCTCAATATCAGCGGTACTGATTGCACATTAGTGGTTCGATGAGGATTGCTCAGGCACGGTGTAGAGTAGAAATCAGCCATCAGAACCTTGAAAAATACTGTGATATGCATTTTTGCATCTTTGCCAAGCACTACTTTGTTTACTCTGTTTACCGCTGAGATGAACTGAAGCTACTACGTTCCAGTATAACTCCAAAGCTGCTGTTAGAGTCATAACTGGTGACCATTAAAAGAAGAAAAAGTGAAGTTTTAAACGCTTTTTGGAAAATATGAAGAAATATAAATACGGTGCTGATAAAACGCAAAAGTGTACTCACTCACTGACTGAGGAGATCTTAAGAGCAGATTTAATCCAGTCGTGTTAGCTCCAACACTAAAGCAGTGGTGTACTGGCCTGGTCTTATGTATGGTAGCTTTCCGACCGAAACCAGCTGACAAAAGCTCCTGAACTTAAGAACTACCCCGAAACCAAGAGAGTCTGCTCAGACTTCCTGCTCTACTACACCCTGCACTGGGTTAATTAGCTGCTACAGGATATTTCTAAGCCTGTTGTTGGGTGGAACAATGAAATATACAAAGAAGTGAATGAATAATTCTAGCAGAAAAGAATGTGGACACCTGCTCCCCCTGGAATAACACAGTAGCTACTGGAGTCAGCTGTTGGATATGAAACATCGAAATATAAAATCACAACTACCTAGGAACTCATTGCAAACATCTAACAGCACTGTAACGATGACCTAGCAATCTTTTAGACAAACCATAGCAATCTTTTGGCGTGCCATGACACCATAGCAGCCAGCAAGAATACCACAGCCACCACTTAGCAGCACTGTAGCAACTACATAGGAAACCATTGGAACCATCTAGCAATGACCTTCCAATCACTTAGGAGCACCATAGCAATCATTCGGCATGTAATAGCAACCTTGAGACACCACAGCAGGCAGCTGAAATACTCTAGCAACCACTTAGCAACACCATAGCATCCATCTAGAAACGAATATGAACCAGCTGGGAAACAATTGCAACCTTCTAGCAACAACAAAAAAGCTGTTTAGCAACATTTAGTTACTTAGCAACTACCTTAGATACTAAAGCTAACACTCACCAACACAGTAGAAGCCACCTGTAATACCATAGCGTCCATCATTTAAACAAACCAGAATATATTTTATGCTTTACATTTATATTTCAGGATATATCTGAACACTCTTGGTATTTTAATCTCAGCATCTTCATAAGGGAGAGTCACCTGGAATAACGTTAGTTTTCTCAGCATCTTGAAGGAGTTTCTGGAAGTGCTGAACAATAGTTGCTGCTTTTTCTTATACAAAATATAGAAATTGGTATAAAACAAGCGTAAAACATTGAATATTTCATGCTTTTCTTATTGTTTTCTTCTTCCCACTTCCTGTTTTTGTTGTGGTACAGATTGGCACATTGCCACGCTGGCACTGTTGCTGGGCGGAGCTTTCCTCATCTTCATCTCCTTCCTGGTGGCTCTGATCGCCGTCTGCACTGGAACCCGGAGACGATTCTACAGGCCCGTGTCCGTCATGCTGTTTGCTGCAGGCACGTACACACACACACACACACACACACACACACACACACACACACACACAGATTGCCAAAAAAACATTGACGTTTTGCACCAGGAGTAAAGGCGTAAAGTTATCCAAAAGCAGTGTGTAAGACTGGTGGAGGAGAACACTGTGAAAACTGTGAAATTAAAAACAGGGTTATTCCACCAAATATTGATTTCTGAACTCTTAAAACTTTATGAATATAAACTTTATGAATATATTTTATGAATTATTTGAGGTGTGAAAGCTCTGCATCTTTTTTGTTATTTCAGCAACTGATCATTTTCTGCAAATAAATGTTGTAAATGACAATATTTTTATTTGGAATTTGGGATACATTTTGAACATATTAACATTTGGACACACACACAGCAGTTGGTCTAATTCTCCTCATTCACCTCAGCTCACCCAAATAACAGATTGCTGATCTGGAGAAACGACTGCTGGGGTGAATGGACGTGGAAACAGGAAGCGCATCATAGTTTCCACCCCAACAAAGCAACATAACAACAAACGAGCATTGCAGAGCCATACTCAGCTGTTTCAGTAATGACTCACCCTTACACTGAACTAATCACACGGCCCGAAAGCAGTGTCCTCACAGGCTTTAAAGTGGATTTCTTCTGCGCTGCTTTGAAGTGCTCTCGCGCCGTCTTTTTGTAGACGAGCTCATCAGGCGCTGGATCCCTCTGAGGAGCCGAAACTCGCCGTGTTTCCATTCTTAACCTACTTTTGTTGCTCTTTGATGGGTTTCTAGCTTTTCATCATTAATTTTTTTGTGCTTTTTTGTGCTTTTTTCTTCTCCTCACAGTGGTTCTGCAGGCCTGCAGTCTGGTTCTGTACCCCATCAAGTTCATTGAAACCATCAATCTGCGGATGTACCACGAGTTCAACTGGGGCTACGGTCTGGCCTGGGGGTCCACCATCTTCTCCTTCGGAGGAGCCGTCCTTTACTGCCTGAACCCTAAAAACTACGAAGACTACTACTAAAACCTGCCTGAAGACTACATCCCCCACAATGCACTCCGCCGCCACACTGTTGACACTGCGCCGCATAAAGTTGCTGCGCCTCCCTGCGGAACTGATGATCACTGATCCTTACAAACTGAGCAGCGCAGCCAAGTGCAGCCGGGCCCGGCAGACTGGAACTGAACAATGGCTTCACCTGGATGCTCCCGAGCCACTCTGAATCTTTTTACGTTTTTCCCACGCCGACAACTGTCTGCATCTGGGTTGTCGACCGTTAATTAGCATCACCATTAGCATCGGCATTAACATTTAACGCTTAGCATTATCTTTCTCCATCCTCTCTCCTCTCCCTTATTATTAAAGTTTCACTCTCTCACCCTTTTTCCATCTGTCCGTCTCGTCTGTTCTCACCTTTTCCTCACTTTCCTCACTTTCTGACACCGCTGATCCATCCCTCATCTCCACCAGTTCTTCTTGCAAGCCACCGAAGCCAGGCTCCGGAACGATCTGGAATTCCTGGATCTAAGCTGTGATGCGCCGGCCCCTGTGGAGCACTCCATCTGGAGTGAGATTTGTAGCCAAGTAGGCAGGTGATGAGGGTTGTGTATGTGTGTAGGTGTATAAGTGTGTGTGTATGTGCGTACAAGTGTGTGTGCGTGGATATGACCGGCCACACACAAACAGATCAAAGCAATTACTGCAATAATTAGAATATCAGTCAGTTTCGGTAATGAGAAAGCACAGATTTACACAAACAGAGTGGGAAGAGGTACGGTATGTTGAGGTTTTTACAGCTGGTAGTAGGGCTGCACGATATTGGAAATGTTATTTCAAATGTTCGACTATATATATTGCGATATTAATTAACCAATGCAGGGCCTATGACGTCACCAGCCCGTCCCCGACCCGCATGCTGTCTCACGTCCAGACCGATCAAGAGTTGAGTCAGCGTGGAGCAAAAAAAAAAAACAAGGAAAACAGCAAAACAACTGTAATCGTCCCTTTAATCAGGCATTTGAATGGCTTTTTAAAAGGTAAATAAGAGCATTTCCTGGGATTAAAAGCGTGAATTCAGCTGTAACTAGAAATATCTGCGCTGCAAAACTGTGCTGGACTGAGGTGCACAGCTTTCGACACCTGCTCACGTTTACAAGCATGCAGGCCATGCAGTTACCTCCTGTTTACTCCTAACCCCCCCGCCCCACCCCCACCTCCGCACTTCTCAGGCAGCAGCAGCCTGTCACTCACACAGACACAGAGACAACGCTGTGTATCTACTTCTTGTGCCAGGAATCCAAACACTGCGACTTGATGTGTTTGATTTGACGATGCTTAAACGATATATCGTGCAGCCCTAGATGGTACTATATCACATTTCCTTTCTGATACTTAAACTAGTAAAAAAAAACATATGGTATATGGATTGTATATGTAAGTAATTACAACATTGAAGTGAAAGGATATGTTTATTAGGGGGAAAACAGTTGCAAAGAGGCTCTAGTACCCTGCTGAAAAAAAATTCTGTTTTGAAAATGAAGTGTAATAGGATAGAGTGCTACAGACTAGTAGCTCTCCAGCCCAGAGGGTTGTTGAACCCAATTACAGAACAGTTGATCTCAAAGCAGGTAAACATAAGAATTTAAAAAAATAATAATAATAATAAACACACCGCTCCTCACGCGGGATCGAACCTGTGTTGTCAGGGTTGCGGTGCAATGCGCTATTGCTGCTCCAGCTAGTGAATTGGGACACAGCCGGGAAAATATGCCCTAAGGAGATAGGGAGCCCAAGAACCGGCGGAAAAACCAGAACAGAGAAGCATTTTATTTAGTTTTTTTTTTTTTTCATTATTGTTCATTATAGTTCAATATAGCTCCCTGGTATTGTTATCTTTGAATATGGCTGTGTCATCAGGGAAGAAAAATACATTGATGGAAGAAGCTGGTCTATATTCAGTATATTCAGGTAGTCAGCTGACCAAATTCTTTTAGCACATACTGTTGCTGAACCTAAACCTGCAGACCAACTGCAGCATCAACCCCACATCACTTACTTAGTTAAATCCAGGTGATTCCTTTTTTTTTGGCCAAACAAAATACTTTTTATTACATAAATAAAATCTAAAATTACATTTTTACATCAAAATATCTCAAGGTCTTCATTTTCTTAATAACAAAAGGCTAAGGATTTTGCTGTTTTGACCTTATTAGGAGAGCTCCAGGTATAAGCTAGTTTTTTCTATGACAGAAAAAAACTATATATTTTTTAGTACACACTGACCTCTGTCTCACACTGAGGTAAACAAACCAGTTATAAAAGCTCTATCAATTTTGTCTGATGTACGTTCCTCTCTCAAATGTAACTGGATTCTCTCTCTCTCTCACTGGAGTTACAAGGTTGATAATGTTAAATGACGAAGTTAGCTACATGCCAACACCTCTAACACTTCTGTGCACTTAACTGACAGTATAACACACATAACAAATATATAGTCAGTGCTAACAACACCAAACCAAACCACACGTGTGTGAAAGAGTGCAGTTTATATCATGTGCTGCTCTGTAGTGGATCACGGTTATATCAGTGTTGTAAAAGCAAATATATAAATATTGCGATGATTAGGAACACTGTGCTGTGCTGCCGTGGCTGTGATTGAAAGCAGTATTAGCAGTTAACCTAAAATCCAAAGGATATGAATAGTTTTGTGTATAAGGAAACAACTTGAACCATTTTAAATAGTTTAATCCCACATAAAAACCCAAAAATCTGTGTCTTAGAATCTTTTTTTTATATTTTATAAGACCAATTGCAGGCATCCCAAGTTGCAAAAATTAATTTCAGGGAGCAATGATTTAGTACTATTACAAACAATTACAATGGGCAAGACTTTGTTGTTTTTTTTTACCTTTACTAGACATGGATATACTTTAGAGTAGTGAGAGGTGAAATGAGTTTTGATGGGAGCCATGATGCTCTTGAACGCATCCTGCCTACACTAAAAACTGATTGGCTGACTCACAGAGTCTTTGCAGAGAACAGGCCAATCAGAACCCTCTCTGTTTTGCATGTGCTTCATGAATATGCACACACGGGGAGTGCCTTTCCTTACTTTTGGCAGTGTGGGCAGTGTGTCAAGTGAAATCCGCATCTCTGTAAAAGTTGTCAGCAGAGGGAAACATGAAGTGTTGTAAGATTTTCTGAGACACAGATTTTTGGATTTTCATTGAAAAGAAATGCACTAGTTTTTTTAGGTTTGCTTTACAAAACTCACTCCAAACGAGTATGATTTAATATAAAATCTCATTTCCACCACACAGAATTAATCAAAAACTGCATCTATTTTTTTTTTTCACTACAGGAACGATCATTATTTTGAGATGCTTTTGAAATGATTGATTGTTTTTTGTTGTTGTTGTTTTAGTAGAAAAATGGTCTTCTATATTTTTTATATTTATTTTTTGACCTTAAGACATTCTGAGAAAATGTGATGTGTGCACAGGATGTGATGGGGCTTTTACATTTCAGCCCAGAATCTGAAGCTCAACACTTTTGAAAAACATTGTTACTATTTTTCAGTAAAATTCTCAAATCTTATAAATGCTAATGGCACTTTTAGCCGGTTTGCTAATGGTGTTTTGTAGAGCTATCCACCTGCCACCATCTCTACACCGTTTCTGTCTTAAGACATTTGTCTCTTGTCTCACATTTCTGTTGTCTTCTTTTTTTTTCCTCTCTGCACTACAACTGTAACCCCGCAACCCCAGAACTCGAGGATCCAGACCTCCTGGAGCTGTTTGAACATTTAACACCAGAGTGTAGACTTTTGGAAGAAAATTTAAGATTTTAAAAGTAGTATCGGACAGTTGTGAGACGTTTAGACTAAATGGGTGGTGAATAGAATTCCTGACTTCCTACTTAAATAGACATGCAAACGATTGGGAAAGTCTTAAAAAAAAAAAGAAAAAAAAAAAAAATCTTGCATCGTAGGAAAACTAGAGGTGTTGTGGTTTAGCCGAGCCTTGATCATAGACCATAGACTAGTTTCTGATTGATATTGATGAGTAATTAATTATCAATGATCTATTATTAGTCTTACTTACGTATCAGTACAGGTAGCTTCTGGTGGACTTTAGGACCGTATTTCTTAGCACTGTTCGTCTACAGTGTGCATGTGTGTACTGAGGGTGGCATGAAGCACTGTGTATGTATGAGTGTGTACAGACTTGTGTGTGTGTGTGTGTGTGTGTGTGTGTGTGAGAGAGCGAGTGTGTGTTGGGGTCTTTTCTACCCCGAGAGCATTGTGACAAGAATCTTTATATACACTAACTAAATAAACAGGAAAAGAAAACAGAGGTGTGGTGTGTCCATTATGGTGGGTGGTGTCCCAGTCTGATTCCAGCGAGTAGGCCTGTATCTGATGCACAAAAGCAGAGGTAAGTGGAGTAGGGCTGAACAATATTGAAAAAAAAAAAATTATATTGACGATATATATTGTGATATTAAACAATGCTGGGCCCATGGCGTCACCAGCCCCGCCCCCACCCATGCGCTCTCTTGCGTCCGGACCTATCAAGAGCTGAGTCAGCACTGAGCTTAACTCAAAACTCGAGGCAAACAGCAAAACAACAGTAATCGGCCCTTAAATCAGCCAATAAAATGGCTTTTTAAAAGGTAAATAAGAGCTTTTTCTGGGATTAAATACATAAATTCAGCTGTAACTGGAAATATCTGCACCACAAAACTGTGCTGGACTGCGGTGCACAGCTTTAGACACATGCTCACATTTACAAGCAATCTGCCCAATAATGTGAATGAAGGCCTGCTCCTTCCCTCACGCTCCCCTTTGCACTTCTCAGGCAGCAGCAGCCTGTCACTTACACAGACACAGAGACAGCGCTGTGTATCTACTTCTTGTGTCAAGAGTCAAAACATTGCAACATGACGTGTTTGATTTAGTGACCATTGCGCATACGCACATTGCAATGACTATGCTTAAGCGATATATCGTGCAGCTCTAAAATGGAATGTCCTGAACACAGGTCCTGGTTAAAAATAAATAAATATTATTTATAAATAAATAAATAATAATAATTAAAATTATTATTATTATTATTAATTTGATTTTTTCTATGTATTATTATTTTTCTCTTCCCCTTTTCTCCACCATCCCCCACTTCTTATTTTTTATTTTATATATATATATATATATATATATATATATATATATATATATATATATATTGTTATTATTATTGTTTTTTTTTTTTCTATTATATAGTTTTTGTTTTCTTCTCACAATGCCCACAGTACCAAAAAACGTTGTATAAACACTAATAAACAAAGTTAAATTGGTCCTCCGAAGAGGGGGAGTGGTGGCGGGCAAAAAAAAAAAAATAAATAAATAAAATAAGAAAATAAATTTAAATAAATTAAAAACTGTAAAACTGTGTATGTAACCAGAAGTGATGTTCACTCAAAGAACATTTGAAGTAGTAAGCAGAGTAATGTTGCTACTGCACAGCTTGACTAGGCAGCCAATTCACAGCCCCGACTGAATCACCAGCTCTGATATATCAGCCAACAGATGCCTGTGCAACACAATAGGAGAGAGCACCACCCACCCAAAGAGAACATGGACAGCTATGCCCTCATGAACTCTGGCTGCTGATGAAGTTCACAGGTTTTGAACTGGCGGTCCTCGGATCATAATGTCTACGCACCTTAACCCACTGGACCACCTGAAGCCCCTCAGTGTAGTGGTCCCATAGTGTGTAGTCACAACACCACCTCGTCCGATCTGCTCTATGAAAGCAACATGGATTTGAGGTCATATTTCACAGCATGATATTTAAAGGGTAACTAACCCCCCCTGACTTTTTCTGTCTCCATCCACAGCTCAAATTTAAAAAAGGCAAAAAAATGGGAGGGGTAGTTTGGGAGAGGCACTGGGTGATGTATGGGTTTAGAGGCAGGACAAGAGGGAGAGTTGATTGGCTGAGCTGCAGCAGCAGCAGCAGAAGTGTGCCTCTGATAGTGGTGAGACGAAGATGGTTGAACGTCACCACCAGGGAGGCGTTCTTATTGACTGACTGATTTGCATATTGTGATGTGTCTGCATACCAAATTACAGACGTGTCATCCTCACCTATTTCACAGTTGAACCTGACGGCAGTCAAAACGTTTTTTTTTTATGGTAAGGAAAGGTTTATAAAATTTTAAGCAGAATTGGTATGATTCAACATCAGTGGCTGCAGAGGAGCATATCAGTCAAAAAACGTCTTAAAGAACTATGCACTGAAAGTGTCTCAATTCAACCCAAATTATTGGTTCGTCTGTAAAACCATGCAAATAACCTTTCTCGCACTTTTATCTTTAGTGAAAAGTTAACATGTTCAAAGCTAAATTTAATGTCGTACCAAAGGTCAATTACACCAATTAGCATTATGCTATCTGCATAAATGACTGCTACACATAGCATTTATTTTACAAGCTGCTTGAGTTGCTCTTATGAGTTTCACATTTTGAACTGAATTACTGAAATAAAGTAAACTTTCAAAGATATTCTAATGTTTTGGCCACACTAATATATATATATATATATATATATATATATATATATATATATATATATATATATATATATATATATATATATATATATATATATTTTTTTTTTTTGACCTTCTGAAGTCAAAATGGAGAACTTCCAGAGTATCATCACATAGAATCAACTCCTTTATTAAGTACAGCAACTTGAGGCATTTGCACAGGAAATCAACACCTTAACACAGAATACAGTGTGGCATAATATGCATAAAAGTACCAGGTAGGATATAATTCATATGCATGTCTCTTAGTGTTCTTGATTCAAAAGAGGAGCTCTCGGAGAGCGGATACAGTGTACAGTGTGGATACAGTGTACAGTGTGAAGTCTACATTAAGATTAATCGAACCCCTGCTTCCAATCATTACATCGTCCCATGATCTGGTGGAAGTGCAGCCATGCGCGTGCGGTCAGCTCGGGCTCGGTTTCCTGTAAACATGGCCTTATCGTTCTGGTTGGAATGGTAGCTCGGTGCGGCACGCCTACCTGGCGCCGTCCTAGAGGCTCCTCCTCCCACTTCCTAAAAACCCGAAAATTAATTAATGAATCCTCAGATCCATTCTCGTTCTGCTCCACAGCCGACCGGTCCCTTCAGTCTGCTGGTCTGGAGATCGAGGCTCCCTCCGTCCCTCTTTTAAAGCGTCGTTTTTCAGTAGGAAACAAAAAACAAAACAAAAAAAAAAAAACATTAAAACAAGTGCATGGGCCTTCTTGAGGGGCTGGAGGGAGCGGAGCTTGATTGGACACACAGATTTAAGGTTAATTAAGGGGTGTGGCTCTTCCTCAGCAGGGCAGGATCGGGCTCAGTTATTGCTGGTTGGGGCTAAAAGGGGAAACACAGGCAGAGCCCAGAAGTGGTATGATGATGATGAATCAGAGATCAGAAGAGAAGGCGGGGTTTGTGTGAAGCTTGGGGGCGGGGTGCAGGCGGGGTTTCAGGTGTAGCGGGGCATCTCGCACTGCTCACAGCGGTTCAGAGCCGGGTGATTGAGGAAAGTGCAGCTGTCACAGTTCCACTGAGCACCCTCGAAGTCCTCGTCCCGCTGCGGCTCCACCGAAGGCTTCACATTCCGCCCTCCTCCATCTAAAAACACACATCAAAACACACACAATCCACATACTGATCCGAAATTATTAAATGGAGCACAGAGTGGACAGGCGGCTTCTCCAAATGTCCTGTAAAGTTTACTTTTACAGAATTTTACTGTAAAGAAAGTGGTTTTGTATCACCTACACTCGTGGTCAATATTTGGGTCAAGGCCTGATAGTTATTCTAAACATTTCAAAACTTATGGTCATTTATTTGTGGGGCAAACTTCTTCAGTGTAAAATCACCTTTGTGGAAAATGTAATTACCTTCATTCATCAAACAATTAAGGGAAATTGGATTGATTAGTTTCTGCTGACTAAACACAGCCAGGCTTGAATGCAGCGATGTAAAAATTCACTCACACTGAAATCTTTATGTTTAAAAGAATTGGAAAGCCTGCCTTGTCTCTGTATCTTTAAATTAGTTTAAAATACAAACTGACAGGTTATTGACAAGTTATTTTTTTCCTGAAAGAAACAGCAGAGCATGTGGCAGGACATCTACAGAGACTCAGGTGGGACTTGAACCCACAATCTCCAGTTTTCCATGTTGGTGGGAATGATGGTGGTGGGGATGATGGTGGTGGGGATGATGGTGGTGGGGATGATGGTGGTGGGGATGATGGTGGTGGTGGGGATGATGATGGTGGTGGGGATGATGATGGTGGTGGGGATGATGATGGTGGTGGTGGGGATGATGATGATGGTGGTGGTGGGGATGATGATGATGGTGGTGGGGATGATGATGATGGTGGTGGGGATGATGATGATGGTGGTGGTGGGGATGATGATGATGGTGGTGGGGATGATGATGATGGTGGTGGGGATGATGATGGTGGTGGTGGTGGGGATGATGGTGGTGGCGGTGGGGATGATGATGGTGGTGGTGGGGATGATGATGATGATGGTGGTGGGGATGATGATGATGATGGTGGTGGGGATGATGATGATGATGGTGGTGGGGATGATGATGGTGGGGATGTTGATGATGGTGGTGGGGATGTTGATGGTGGTGGTGGGGATGTTGATGGTGGTGGTGGGGATGATGGTGGGGATGATGGTGGTGGGGATGATGATGATGGTGGTGGGGATGATGGTGGTGGTGGTGGGGATGATGATGGTGGTGGTGGGGATGATGATGGTGGTGGTGGTGGGGATGATGATGAAGGTGGTGGGGATGATGATGAAGGTGGTGGGGATGATGGTGGTGGTGGTGGGGATGATGATGATGGTGGGGATGATGATGGTGGTGGTGGGGATGATGATGGTGGTGGTGGGGATGATGGTGGTGGTGGTGGGGATGATGGTGGTGGTGGTGGGGATGATGGTGGTGGTGGTGGGGATGATGGTGGTGGTGGTGGGGATGGTGATGGTGGTGGTGGGGATGGTGATGGTGGTGGTGGGGATGGTGATGGTGGTGGTGGGGATGGTGATGGTGGTGGTGGGGATGGTGATGGTGGTGGTGGGGATGGTGATGGTGGTGGTGGGGATGATGGTGGTGGTGGTGGGGATGATGGTGGTGGTGGTGGGGATGGTGATGGTGGTGGTGGGGATGGTGATGGTGGTGGTGGGGATGGTGATGGTGGTGGTGGGGATGATGATGGTGGTGGTGGGGATGATGATGGTGGTGGTGGTGGGGATGATGATGGTGGTGGTGGTGGGGATGATGATGATGATGATGATGATGGTGGTGGGGATGATGGTGGTGCGTAGGGCTGGGAATCAATCCAAATTTTCTGGATTGATTCGATTCTGATCCATAAGGTCACGATCCGATTCGATCCACAATATCGATTTGATATCGATCTATTTACATATTGCTGGATTGTCACTTTAAAATAAATACTGTCACATAGACAAAACAGCCCCATGTGTGTTTGTGACTGTATCTGTGTATCTGTAAGACGGACACAGAGAGAAAAGTCGAGAATTTGAAGTATTTATTTTGTTCAGGCTAGTTCGCCTTTTTTCTCGTAACGTTTGAATCCAAAGTACTGCTAAACATCAGCCTTAATTCCAGGAGGTGATTTTAGTGCTGTAGCTTCGGCCATCTTGCTCTCTCTTAGGTTTCGGTTTCGTTTAGCCGCCACCCGCTTTTTATACTGCCCCTCGCACGTCAAAGAAAATAGTGCCTATAATCACCTGGAAAAGATCGATCCACATATTTATGGAACGACTTTTGAACACAGCCCTAATGGTGGGTATGAAGATCATCCAATGTCCTGACCTTACCAATGCTTTTGTCATTGAATATAATCAAAGCCTCACAGCAATAATACACTTGATAAGCAGGATAAACTTATTTAAATACCCATGATTTCAGAATAGACAATTAATTAGCCGATGTCTCAACACTTGTGTCCATATAAAAATGTACCTGTGATTAAGACTCCCCACCCTATACAACTCAGTATTTCCAGTAATAGCCTAAAATTAGTCACATACACACACACTAACAAATCCACACTTTAACACTGCAGTGTCACCCAGTTCGGATGCCCGCCTGAGCCCAGTGTGAGCACAGCAACAATGGGGTGGCGAGAGTCCGGCAGGCAGTAACACAATATCGCACCATCCAGTCACTTCAGAGAGCAGGCAGAGGTCAGAGTGAATTAAACGCGACGCGGGGCAGGATGGGGGAGGAGAGGGAGTAAATGCTAAATTTAGCACGGATGAGGAAATCAATAGCCTCATTAGATATTTGGAGAGCAGACCGGATTCAGGAGGTCTTTTACTGAAGTGCAGTGTAATGGTGCACCTTTGCATCTGGCCTCTCAGGAAAGTAGCTCACATCAACAGGAAGTGAGGTGCTAAAAAAAAAAAAAAAGAAAAAAAGGCAAAGGCACCGAGTGGTACAGCAGTCTAAAGCGCTGCCACTATGATCAGGAGATCACTTATTCGACTCCTGGACATGCTGCCATCAGCTGCCAGAGCCCTGAGAGAGTACAATTGACCTTGCTCTCTCTAAGAGGGTAGATGGCGCTCTCTCTCCCCACATCACTCCAAAAGGGTGACGTTGATCATCACAAGGCGCCTGTGAGCTGATGTATAGGAACAGAGTCCCGAGTACTCGATATTGCTGCATCAGCAATAGTTCAAAAAGAGACAGTGGTTCACATAACAATAATAATAAATTATTATTACCATATTTTTTGCACTATAAGGCACACTCAAAATCCTTTAATTTTGCCAAAAACCGTCAGTGTGCCTTATAATCCGATGTGCCTTATGTATGAATTCTACCAGTAAGGTTGTAAAGAGAGGTAAAACCACTCCGCTGAAATACAGTGTTAAAATGTAAAAATATAAAAGGTAAAAAAACTCTGGAAATAACACGCATATATATATATTTTTATATACATATATAAACATTTGTTTAGTATTTAGATACATGTACAGTGGGCACATGAAGGTTCTGGTTCAACACACACACAAATACGCTCACCTTTTTTCCCTGGTTTTGGTGGAACAACAGGACCAGGCTGAATGTTGTCATAAAAGTTGTTCATAGCTTTTGGGTCAAACTTGCCTGCATAGAAAGAAAAGTAAAAAAGTATTAACCTGATGTTGAGCTTTATGCTACTGTTTAATTAGGTCCAGAGTGGTCTGATGTAAAAAGGCTTTTTATAAGATTTAGGTTAAAAATGTATTTTTAAATTTAATTACCGGAAATATTGACCATTTTCCATAAGAAAAAAAATTCTAAAGAAATATCACAGTATGTCATAATTCTGATTATAACAAAACTCAAGACGCCATGAGAAACCTTTACTACTTATGTATGTGTAGCTCAATCAATCAATCAATCAATCAATCAATAAATAAATGAATATCGACATATCAGTCCAAACTTTTAATCATTTATTGTTCCTGGGAACTTTTATCTTCCTTCCGAACAGCACTCCAATCCCAAACTTCCTTTTGGATGCACCTAATTTTGCAACTGTTTCTTTGAGTGTAATTATTTAAGTGTGCACGTCTTGCTTTTACTACAGAAAAACTGAAAATAAGACTTGTGAAAATACACACAGTCACATGACTGTTCAGTGATATTAATTAGACACAGCTCTAATCCAAAACCAAAAGCAAGAATAAACCATTCTGCCACATTTCAGCACAAACAAGCAGAAATCAAGAATAGATTTTAACAAATTAACTCATGATGTCTCTCCCACCCCCGAGCATTCTCAGGCCTGGGCTGTTAGTGTTATCTGTATTGTATGAAAGAGCCTTTCAGGATGCAGGATTCCAGAAATGGAACAAATCGATTTGTTGCACTAATATTTTAATGTTTCCATTCCACACATTCCTAAACCATTTAGAGCAAAATAAGACCAACTGGTGAGTGATGTTCTATTCCATTCAGCTGAAAACCTAATATAAAGCCTAATATAATAAAAACTGTGGAATAGCCTAGAAAGCTGTTAGATCTGGCAGCTTTGTTTGTGATTGTTGTGTAATTTTGACTTTGACAGTATCACAAAAACAGGTCAACATATACGTACAACTACTGAATTAAAATTATTTTGTTTTTTGAAGATGCGTAATTTATGACGAAGTTTAAATGTAAAAAGTTAATAATAAATCAATGCATAGCATACATTCCATAGCATTATCTCCCCATTAACCCTATATATACTTTTTACTCCAATTTATAATTTTCACTACTTTGCACTTCTTGTAAGATTCTAACTGTATTTCCATGGTTGGTACCTGCACTCTCAATGACAAGGACATTCCAATCTTATCCAAAAATATAATCCATTTAAAATCCATTCAGACGTTTTCATAATTGTCAAGGTTTAGAACATATTACATGTTCTATAGTGTTCCTTAAAATGGCTGTTTGTATCCAATTTCTTGTATAGCAGTAGGAACCCTGTACCATAATTAATGCACATTAATACACAGAGGTGGTGGAGTGCGAGTGTGTGTGTGTGTACCTCTCGATTGCAGCAGGTCTGTCTCCTTCAAGGTGCAATCAATGTCAATCTGGAGCTGTCTGTTCTGCGTCCTCATTCTGGTCATTTCTTCGGGCTGTTACACACACAGACAGAGACAGACAGAGACAGACAGAGACAGACAGAGACAGACAGAGACAGACAGACATTAACTGTGTGTTTCACTAACATTGGTTCTATACACTAGCTATATACTAGTACCATAGTACAAAAATACAGTATACGGTGCCGTACATAAACTTAAGGGTGTTTTAACATCAGCATTATTTAGTCCAGTTAAATCAGACTGATCTGATTTATTACCCAGAAATTTACTTCAGATATTAACTAATGCCATCTCTGTTCCTGCTCCATGATAAACTATCTAAAATATGTTCTGTTCTGGAACTCAGGAATGCTTCCTGTATTTACATCCTTGCTTCGTCTCTGACAGCTCTGAACAATAAGTATTTGTTAAGCTTGCAACAGAGTCCCCTTGAATTTCTCTTAATTTCTGTTTATAAATAATAATTAATCTACAGTTACAGTAGATACAGGAACCACCAGTGTAATCAGTTACAAACATACTGCTGAGTGATGTCTTCTATTGTTTAATGGGTGCCGATAGCCTGCCTCAACCTCCTAATTGGTCTAAAAAATCTAAATGCAGATCTAGACTAAGAACTCAATATTGATCCTTTGGCCAGGTCACTTGATTTTTGGTTCAGACCAAACTGAAAAGCCACAATAGCATCAGTATGGAAGTTGCTCATGTACGTTAATAAATTAAATGCTCTCAAATCCTGACAGAAGTACCATCAGTGAAGTCAGGCCCTGCCACTCCTAAAGGTACTGGATGAAGCTCCATTATCAGTCAGGGAACCCAGAGACCAATGCTGGGTGCGTTTTTTTTTTTTTTTTACGCCTTTAGCACAGTCCTTTTTTTCCCTCTTCCATTTAGTATGGTGACTTTTGGCTCATGCTCCAGAGCATCCAGTTCTATTTTTATTTTTACATTTACCAGTTTTGGCAGATGCTCTTATCCAGAATGACTTAAAGTTTAATCATTTTCCAGAAGGAGGCAAATGTAGAATGAAGCATGCACAAGGACTCCATATTGAAATTGTGTGTCCTGTGCAAGCACTTTATGGACAAAAGTATTGGGACACCTTTACATTTAATTGTGTAATATTTTTTCACCCATCACCCAGTTCTCTCATTTTGGGGTTAGGTTAAGTTATAGGATTGTAGGTGTGTGTCTGGTGTGTGTAAGTGTCTGTACCCGTGGGATGAAGCTGGTGCTGTTGACACGTCTGAAGCGTCTCTGCAGGGCATCATACTCCATATCGTTAACCTCTCCCTTCAGCTGCTCCAGCTTCTGCCTCTCAGCTAACAGCTCCTTCATCAGTCGCTCCATCCGCGCCCGCTGGTGAAGCAGCAAGGCTGAAACACAGCGACAAAGAGGGAGTTACAGCAAAAAAAAAAAAAAAAAAAGAGTTTCTTTGATTTTACCAAATTGAAAACCTCTGGAATATAATCAAAAGGAAGAGGGATGATCACAAGCCATCAAACCAAACTGAACTGCTTGGATTTTTGCACCAGGAGTGGCAAAAAGTTATGCAAAAGCAGTGTGTAAGACTGGTGGAGGAGAACAAGCCAAGATGCATGAAAACTGTGATTAAAAAACAGGGTTATTCCACCAACTACTGATTTCTTAACTCTTAAAACTTTATGAATATAAACTTATTTTCTTTGCATTATTTGAAGACTGAAAGCTCTGCATCTTTTTTGTTATTTCAAACAGAGAAACTGATTCAGAAACTTAACCTATTAATTACTATGGGTTGGTTTTCTGGACATGGATTAAGCCTAGTTGTAGACTATCAAGTTCACCTCCAAGCACTGGGGTTCTGGGTTCAAGTCCTTATCTAGGTGAAGTTTCCATGTTCTCCCTGTGTTTGCATGGATGTCCTCTGGGGACACTGAGATCAGGTAATTTGGATATTCTTAATTGCCCAGAAAATTGGATACCCTAAAATCTGCCCTGGTGTGTGAATGTATGATTAGATATGGACAGTCCTCCAGCTGGACGGTCATTACGGTTAAGAGTACGCTGTACATGATTGGCTGCCAGTTCTTACCGGTGTGTGTTGAGTGTGTGTAAAATGTAACTTGAGTGCCTTGAGTGGCAGAAGGTGCTATATAAGTGTAATTGTAAGTAAGTAAGTAATAATAAATGCTTTGGGAACTGCCCCTATGTGCCCAATAAATATGAACACCCCTTATATTGCAAATATTGAGGGTTTTTTTTTGTCTTCAATAATTTGTGCCTACTGCTGACAAAGATGTACAAAAAAAAAACACACACAAGCTTCTCTAGTGCCTAAAGAGAAATACTGCCAAAAGAATAGGACCATCTAATGCCAGGAATGGGCTAGAGGGGTATAAAGCCCCCAGCATAGAGCTTTGAAACAGGGGATGAACTGTGTTCATTTATAGATGGAATAAGTTGGGAAGTTGTGGATGAGGTGAGCTATTTATCAGCATCATCATTATAATCATTATCATCAATCCTGATCTAACAAAGTTCTAGCAGAAAGCCTTCCCTAGACATTAGAACCAGTTGCTCCAACAAAAGCAGGATAAACTCTGGCATTTTGATACATTAATCAATATGGTGTGTCAACAAACTGACAATTCAAGATTTCATAATACAAAACCTTAAATGATAAAACCACACAGGTAGTCTATATATTTGCACCCACATGTGCCTATATTTATACACACTACACATGCATGCATGCATTCAGCAGAGGTGTAAACCACAGCACTGTGCACACATACTTCACCAACAAGTTGTAAACCACTTATAAAAACACACAGACACAGAATAAGACTGCTAAATGAGTGTGTAAACCATTATATCATTTGCATATGCAGCACTCTTCCACATATTGGGCAAGAGAAAAAAAGGTGAGGCTCACATCATACTGAAAAACACTGAGGTGTGAAACACCTCACAGATACGCAACAGGAAACATTAACATTACCTCTAAGAGCGACTGATATAGTATAGTATAGTATAGTATAGTATAGTGTAATATAGAACATTACTACTCAAGTGATTGTAATCGTTTGAAACCTTCAGAAAAATCTGTAAACTTTTGTTGAACTTTTGCGAACAGTAACATTAGTTGTTGCTACCCTAGTTCTTCACTTATTAATCGATTAAAATCGTTTGCTGTAGCCATGTTCACTTTTGTAGTAGGTTGGTGTTAATTTTTATTTTTTTTCTCTCAATCAGTGTTGACTGAAATGTAAGTAAATCCAGCGTGCTAAGGGCTGGAGGCAAGGCTTTATTATACAATATAGTCACCGGCTCCTGTTAATAACGGAGTATGTTAAATGGCGTTTGTTTGGAGATATTTTAGTCTGGAAAGGCCAATATGCTACAGAGATGTAGCGATAGTAATGTCAATTGAAGCTGAAGGGTGGAAATAACGCTGTTATGAGCTAATATACCTGTAAATAATTTGCTTTACAGTTAATATAAATTGAGTGAATTTGTGTATACTTTTGTTCTTCTTGTTCTGGTATATTTTAGTTTGAAATGTGTGATCTTTCTATATTATTATTATATGCACAGCACAAACAATAAAAGTGGTTAATGTTGAAGAATAAGTATTAGTAAATAAGTTTTGAAAAAACTAATAGGAAGAAATCCCTTGTATTGAAAATGTGTTTGTATTAGCCGATATTGGATTGGAACTGACATATTGCGGATAGGTATACAAAAGCAAGGCTTTAGAGATTTATTATTATTATTATTATTTTTATTATTACCTTGAGTGTAAGCATAGTCGTCCGAGCCCGAACTGGAGCGTCTGGGCATGTGGGCGATGTGGCTGGCGATGTTGCTGGGCAGAGCAGAGATGGGTAGGATGGGGGCCGGAGTGCCCTGGTTCTCACCCTGGTCTACGATGTTGAGGAGCGACTCCGTCTCCACCGGTGGCGACTCCGGGAGGCGCTGGGCCTGACCGGGCGACACCTTGATCTTGATATAGGCGGAGTTCGCAGGTTGGGGCGAGGAGGCGGGCCGAGGCCGTGCTGCCCCTTGGTGGAGGTACACTCCAGGGTGGAACGCTGGCCCTGGAGGACCGGTCATGCTTATTGCCCTGGACGGTGAGCTTGGGGAGGGGCTTGTGGCCATGTAGAGCGCCCCCTGTGGAGCATGCACGGGGGAGTTGCTCCGGGGCCGTCCTCCCTCCAGCGTGATCTCGATCTGGTTCTTCATTGAGGTCTTTGAGGTCATGTAGGGCCTGTAGGAGACAGGCTGCTGGTAGGGCATGCTGGACAGATTAGGAGGGCTGATGGGTAGAAAGACATGCGGGGGCTGCTGGACTTGATGCTGGGGCGAGCTGTAGGGCGACTGGTAAGTGGGAGGTGTGGTGTAGGGTGAGGGTTGGTATACCTGTGCCCCGGACGTGCCCCAGGGAGCGGGCTGGGGGCTCTGCGAGGGCGAGGGGCGCATGTAAAGAGGATTACCACTGTTACCATATGCACCAGGGGGAATCTGCAGAGCTTGTGGGACGTTAGGGATGTTCTGAGAGAGGGTGACTGTGATGGGGGTCATGTAGCGCTGGGGGACAGGGGTGTAGGTAGGGGACATGCCCTGCATGGTTGGCGGAGGGGTAGGGGTGCTAGCGGAGCGTCCTTGATCGCCCATAAAAAAGGGGTTGTATCCGGGCGATGGCGCCATAGTCGCAGGGGCCGAGTGCGGTTCAGGAAACGCCCCCCGCTGAGGCTCGATGTGGCCGTCGCTAGAGCTGTGCACGAGCTGCCTCGCGCCCACCGCGTTCCCCTTTGCCCCCTCCTGGGGAGGGTAACCCACGCTGATGTGCAGCATGTGGTTTCGGCTCAGGTGCACCTCCTCCGGGCTGTGGTACTCCTCATACAGGTATCTGTTACTCTCCTGAGCCAGCAGGTGGCAGCACAGGTCCAGGTTGTTGTTGTTCTGCAGGCGGAAACAGCAGATGCTGGAATGAACAACAGGGCAGCACCTGACTGTGCTCACATGACTGATACTGAGGCGGGCAGTGTAAAGGAAGCTTGTCAAAATAAGAGCCTAAGCTGATCATACATTACTGTGCAAAAGGATTACGAACCAGTTAGTGTTTCATTCATTCTGTTTGTAACATGCCCATAGCCATACACACACTATAATTAAAAGTAAAATGCTTTAATCACTACCCATCACACACACACACACAAAAGAAAAATACTAAAATTAAGTTAAAATGTAAATATATAAAATATATAAAAATAAATAACATATAGAATACAGATATAATAGAATAAATATAAGCTTAAGACAAATTTGTTTTTTAAGATCAAAATTCTTATTGCTGAAATAAAAGGTGCCTGCAACTTTTGCACAGTACTGTATGTTTGTAGACTTTGCTGTTTTTTTCCCTCTTAAAAAGCTAATAGACTCTAAAATTTCCTCAAATTTGATATAAAAATAAACATGTCCTGTCTTTTAAGCATCCTTTCTTCCTCTGATATTTCTATTGTAAGGATATTCCTTGTACGTGCAAATCAGGCCAATAAAATAAATAAATATATAAAAGCAGTGACTTGGCAAAGCAGGCCAAGGTCCTCCCTGTAGAACAATGTCCATTTATTCCTTTGTATGTTATATTGTTTGCCCATTTGTGCCACATTATATGCAAATATTTGGGCACCCCTTTACAAATTGATGTTTTAAGGTGTAAATAAAGCAATGAAAATCACATTCACTGAAAACATTTTTATATCTTGAATCACAGACTCTTTTTTTTTCTTTTTAAAATAGAGAAAAATCATGTTTTTATAAATAACTATTTTTCTTAATAGTCATATATAGGTATACAGTTGCATTGTCTTTCCATAATCGTAAGTAAAATATTTCTAATCAATTTAGAGTCTCTAAATTGGCAAATCCACTGGAGATCCTATGTAAACCTATAGTTACACACAGAGACTGGTAGTACCCCAGGGGTTGGCTGAGCTGCAGCAGAGACACCCAGGCAGTTGGAACAAAATGAAAGAACACCTTTAAAACTGCATGCTACAAATTATTATTATTATTGTGGACTAATTGTTATTGTTAATTTGTAACAGTAATTGGGACAGAAGCTCAATAGGAGATGGGTAAATGGCTCACTCTTTCAGTGTTAATTCCTGAACACACCATTCATTATTCTCAGAGAAAGGAATTTGCTTAGATCTGGTGTTTCTTAAGCTGGGCGCACACTGAACACTCCATCCCACATTGAGAGGCGATGAGGAATGCAGCGCAGCACCAGGCAGCGCCACAGCTGAAGTGAGAGCTTCGTAACAGGTGATAAGTTTATAGTGAAGATCTTCAGGAGAAGAAAGCTGACAAAATTTCATGAAGACTAGACTATTTATAGTCTCCTATAAATAAATTTAATTCATTTAACACAGAGCTTCTGTGTGAAGAAGTATAAGGATATATAGTTGTACAGAGGTTGTCTTAATGTAGAAGATGATTTGTGACAGTTCCTAGGAGTAAACTTATATATAGTTATATTATAGTTGGTTGATCAGCTTCTCCTCATCAATCATCCACATGGGAGCTGCTTGTAATTTTTAATGAGCTAGAAATATATTGGATTTCTGGCTATTTAATGGATTTCTTTAAATCTCAGGTATCATAAATCAGTGTTTTTTGTTTTTAATTTTACTTAGTTTTTAAAAAAATGTAGCAATAAAAAAGGCAGCATGATGTGCTCTGGTTTGCCAAGGAATTGAACAATGCTTTAAATTCGGGCCCCGTGTGCACACCTGCATTAATAATAATAATAATAATAATAATAATAATAATTCGGAATATTCAGGGGTGTCAAGATAGGAATGATGCTGACTACAAAATGGCACATGACTTCACAGATCTACAGTGCCAGGAATTAATGACTGAATGAATAAATGAATTCTTAGTACAGTAAAATGCATATTACATACGTCTTTACCTTGAATGTGCCTGTCTAGAAGGCAACTTTCTCACCTGCAGAAGACACTGAGACACAACGTTCTCAGGGATTTCAGGGAAGCGCTGTTTGAGGTCTTGGAGGATGTGGAAGTCCAGCTGCGAACCTGCCTGTGCCATCCTGAGCTCACCGCGTCACTGCGCCCGCAGCCAGGAGGGCAGTGCCTGCTCTCCTCTCATCCCCTACACACACAGGACACACACAAGACACATGCAGGACAGGAAAAACATCCATCGGTAATCAGTATTGATTATGCAATCCCCTCTAAAACCCACACAGCCTACGTATGTGCATTTATAGCCACTGTTTCGAGCTTCAGGTTTCATTATTCATTTGTACATGCATGCATTCATTCATATGATTGGGATATGGCTTAGATAATACCTCTACAGCAAGATCACATACTTATTCACCACTACATACAACATACTAAATACACAGTCACTTACAAACCTAAAAATACTGCATATTAGGGGTGGGCGATATGGCCCTAAAATAATATAACGATATTTCATGATATTTTCATAATAACAATACTCTTCTCAACATGACAGAACATTAAATTAAAAAAGTATTTCAAGAATACACTACTTCAACAAAATGAAAATTAAGTTTTATTATTGCATATGATATATATTGTATTAAAAAAATACAAGAATTTTAATCAGATTTGTAACAGAAGTCAATGATCCAGAATGTCAGGATACTAAAATGCACTCCAAATCCACATATATCCAGGATTAAAATAAAATAAATACTGGACAGATAAAATCAGTCTCTGGTAGATATATAATGATATTTTTGATGAGTTTTTTTTTTTTTTTACTAAAATAAGAAAAAAAGTAGTACCCTCGTGATAATTAGGGGTGGGTGATATATTATTGCGTACGATTCGAAATGATAAATCTCTACTGTATACAGAAAAACAAAAAAAAAATTTAATATATGAAAACAGGAAGGTCCTAGAAAAGAGAACTTTTAATATTACATACAAATATATTAGATATCTGAGAATTTGAGAGGGCAAAACATACAAATTTAAACACCCAACAATATAAGGTAGCCATTAACCAGAAGCAATGGTTGCACAATAGTGCAGTTATTTTTTTATTATCTAAAATCTCTTAGAGATACATGATAATATATGGTGTAGTATTATAAAGGTGAAAAATGTTAATATAGTAATTGTAAAATGACTAAAGTCACTTTGAAGGAAACTAGAGAGTGGATGGAAGAGGGCATCTGGCCTAGAGCTGCCAATGCAGCATCACTGCAGCACCGTCGCAGTGATCAGAACATATGGCGCACTGCAAGAGGGAGAGCAGCTCCTGCTGGAAAACGGCCACCCTGTAAAACTGCAGCACACAAGACCTTTCAGAAGCTCCTGATCCTCTAATAGAGAAGGCCGTACTCATTCACACTTTTGTGGCGTTTACTCACACCAGGCAACGATGTGCAATCTGAGACGTGAACTACGTGCTGTAGTCATGCTCAATGCTTAGTCACATTACAGTGCTGACTATACCGCTATTAACTATGGTGAGCTGTTTTAGACTATAATCACACCAGTGGAACAAGCCAAACTTTTTTTAGCAGTAAATTATAGAACACTAAGTTCCAAAACTCATCATGCAGTTTATGCTAATACTAATTTTAGAGCTGCAAATCCATGCCCGTCACAATAACTACAATATTAACTAGCCATAAAGTATATTGAGAAAAACAAAGTGATTGCATTATGCTATCACATTCACTGAAAATGAATTCATCCATCCATCCATCCATCCATCCATCCATCCATCCATCCATCCATCCATCCATCCATCCATCCATCCATCCATCCATCCATCCATCCATCCATCCATCCATCCATCCATCCATCCATCCATCCATCCATCCATCCAATTGTTAGTTGGAAGGCCAATTACCCAACCAACTCCCCAATCACTAGTAATACTCCTAACACTAGGAGGGTGAAGGCAAGCACATGCCTCCTCCGATACATGTGAAGCCAAACCCCGCTTCTTTTCCAACTGCCACTGATGCAGCATCACCCCAGCATACAACCCAGCTCTTATACATCAGCTAACAGAAAGCGTGGGAAAAAAGAGCGCTCTCTGTCCACCCAGAGAGAGCATGGACAATTGTGCTCTCTCAGACTCTGGCTGCTGATAGCAAGCAGCAAGCTCCAAGAATCAAACCAGTGATTCTCATATCATAGTGGTCCAAAATACTTTAATTCCAGTAGAAATGATAAATTTTCATTTCTAAGCTTTAATTCTGACAAAAAATACATATTATAATTGATAGTCAAACATGAACTTAACATATAAATTACAGTAAGTACAAGATTATATTAAAGAGATCCAACAGTGCACGATTCCAAAATGCACATTACAAGTTTACAGCTTATTAGAGTTAATATTTCTTCTAGTATTTTTTTTTATTTTATATAAGGAAGAGGAAGATTCCATATAAATCAATGGTAACATAATTAGTAAAAAAAAAAACTCAGGGTATGTGGTCCTGGTAATATGGCCAGTCAGAATGGATTTATAGATTAAGGATTTTTAGTTAATACTGTATACCTGGTATCTAATTAAGAGTTTTTATAGAGATTCTGCTCTTGAGTTATGACTTACCATGTACTGCTAACCATGCTCACAAAAATTAATCAAGATACAATCTCAGGTAACACCATTTACCATCAGCAAATGCACACACATACATTTGCTATAGAACTAAGATTATCAAGTGACTACTTAGGGATTCAAAACATCCTACAATTCATAAACTGGGAAAAACAAAACAAAAAGTCAAGCAAAAATTCAAGCTAGCACAGCAGAAATGCAATTTTGCAAAAACAACTGACTCTTCCATTTGTCTTAAAGGCATCCAGGTAAACCTGGCTGATCCAATAAATAGCTATAAATAGAGAACGCTATTTTTGTCCTCTGCAAGATAAGAACCAACAGCAGAGCAAAGCAAGGGGCTAGGTTACCTTAGCTAAGCTCACACAGTGGCCCATGTCACAGAGACCATCATATGTAGTTAGATTTTTGGTCCGGTTATTAAACACTGGTTTTCCCTAAGTTTCTTAAATTGCAAAACTGCAAGCCATACATTTAAGTCATGGGTTCAATATTGGCCCCACATATTGAGGTCAGTGAGGGACTAGGAGGGGTAAACATGATACCATCTGGGTGGTACATTGCACATAGGACCTAGATAGGACCTATGTGAGCTTAAAGTGGGCTGTAATGATGGGACCAATGTGGGGGTGGGCTGAGCAGGTAAATGCATGAAAAGACTCTTGCAATCCATCTCTAAGTTTAAACATACTGGAGTAGGTCCAGTTTGTAGTTTATTTTACAGATATCGTAATAATTAAGTTAGTTTGTGGGATTTAAACGAATCCCTCACTCATAGCCTATGTAAAACCAGCCAAAACCACTCTCACTCTCTCTGTCTGACAGGTGCACCAAATAAAAACTTTCATGGATTTATAGCATTACTGTACAATACAATTAAAATATAAATGTCAGTGAGCAGGTGTTTTTGTATCGGTCAGCATCTAATATGTTAACCAGAGCTAAATCATCATTGCATTAGAGAGTCTAGAAAAAGAAAACTTCACCTAATAAAAACAATCAAAATCCAATACAAATACAAGAAGGTAATGGCACCATGTCTGGTGTTGCTGAGGAGTTACTAGGTGGTGGCTAAGCATTTGTTTAGTGGTTCTAGACAGTTACTGAGGTATCTCAGGTGGTTGGTGAGGTGTTACTAGTCTATATGCATCATTGTGTCAAAACACTAAGGGTGTACAACCCTGATTATTAATGTAACTTAATGAAATTGTTTAAAAGGTGTTTATTATCGAATAAACATTCATTATAAATGTTATACCCTTCATAAACCATTTTCATTTAGAAGTGTGGTTATTAGGAGTTAAACATAAAGTCAAGAACTGAACAGAAAGTGATGGGCACACTAAGAAATTGAGAAAAAATTAAGTTATAATAATAACTTCCCAATATATGTGTTCTACTTTCAGCCTTTAACATGTTTAGTAGCTAGATAAGATAAAGTAGGAAAACCAGCTAACTGTGCTGGCCTCAGGCCCGCACTGCACACCCCTGGCTATGGCTAACGCTAGCTAGCTAAGCTATCTAGCCTACGTGATTATAACATTGACAAAATAGATTGTACACTCGTGCACAAATGTAGCTACCTGGCTATACATTTATCATTAATCTTCCTAACACAGCTCTTACTCAAATTAGCGAACTTGCTTCCTTGTGTGAATAAAATATAATAAAACACAGTGTTGACTTATAAACAAACGACGTTAGCTGTCTAGCTAACAACAAGCTAGCATGCTAACTAGCGTTAGCTAACTTAAGCCTATTTGATAAGCGCTAGCCCTGCTAGCTAAGCTACTGACAGGTACACACAGCCCTAGGTAACGTTAGTGGTGACTTTTGCTAACACGTTTTTAACAAATTAAAATAAGTGAATAAAGCAATACAATGCACAGACAAGCTAATATAGTTTAATAGTTTAATCTGATAAACTAGCTAAGCTAACGTTAACTTGTACGTGATACAGCTTGTAACAAATAGAGCTAAACCACCCGCTTAGCTTTTATTGGCGTTTTCCCCAGCTAAATATCTACAGTCACTCATTTCAGACGCGGAATAATGTCATTTAGAAACTCATAAACCTAAATACCTAAATATCACATACTGATAGAGATATCTTCTTAAATGTATAATATTCATATAATTGTATGTTACAAATCTCTAGCCTGCAGAGTGCTTCTTTGAGCACCTGAGAAGACTTGGGTTTAATTATTGTGAGGGATTATTATCTAAGTAACGTTAATAATTTAATATTCTCTCTGCAATGCACATTTAAGTGTTTTCTTCTCTAAACACTCCTGATTCAACTAACCAAGGTTAGATATTTAACAGCTAACTTGGTGCTTTTCCTGCTTTAACACATCAATACAAATCAATAATAGCTTGTTAATGAGCTGATTAAGCTAACGTTACCTAGCCAAACCTTGGTTATGTTAACTATCTTACTAATACGTGCAAAGCAATGGGCCTCTAGAAGCAGGGTTGAGAAACACATCTCTCAAACATCATAGTTTATTTGAGCAATGATCATTTTAAAGCACTGTTCTGCAAATACGTGTGTGTAAATATCCCCCTGTAAACAAGCCAAACATTTAAAAGCAATGTCCAGAAAGGTTCACAGCGATAAAAAAAAGAAAAACACGCCTCTCCCTAATTTCTTGGAATTGCATTACCAAGAACCTTGCCAGCTAATGCAATTAAAGCCAAACCTAAATAACACATATCTATTTCGATATATAGCGGTGGATAGTCCGGGTCCAGTAAGTAAAAATCCACGCCAGCATATCGTTTCAACTGTCTGGGCGGCTTAGCTGCAGAGGAGCCAACCTCGCAGTTGAAACAAAATCGTGGGATGGATTTCTATCTTCTGGATCTGCACTACCCACCTCTAGCTGTGTGTATGTCTATAGCTATGTTAGCTAGTCAAAGCAGGTGCAGCAGCAGCGGCTGAAAACAGGTAACGCTAGCTAACGTAGCTACCAAAAGGAGTACTAACAAGTCAATTAGAAGCAGAATGAGTAAGGAAGGTTATAGTTTAATCTAATCTAATCTAATCTAGAGGGTTCTGAAGCTCAACTGTCAAAACCTGAAGCCTGAAGCCCAGGCAGACAGACTGCGGAGACAGGCTACAGAAAAACAGCAGCAGTAACGTTACCACAGTACCGTGAGCCGGCGCCGTGCTGCCATTAGAAGCCCACGCAGGACTGCGCTCTCTCCGGCTTCCTTAATCCACAAGGTAGCTCACACCAGCACCGAGAATAGCCGAGCCCTGCGCTTCTTCTACCAGTTCCAGGTTCCTCCTGCTAGCCTGCTAGCCTGTCGTCTCATCTTTTTCGTCTCGGTCCTGTTTCCTCTAGAAACGGGCGGGCAGGTATTTCTGCCATCTGCTGGAGTGGGGAGCTCACAGCCTCCTGCCAGCCTCCTCAAAAACAATAACAGTGTGTTTAATAACGAAATAAAGCAATAAAATGATATAAAAAATCTATCTATCTATCTATCTATCTATCTATCTATCTATCTATCTATCTATCTATCTATCTATCTATCTATCTATCTATCTATCTATCAGCAAAACGAACTAACTAAATTAATTAATTAAAATAATAAGAATATTGCTAATAATATGCTGCTATCTTCCCTTTGAACGTATCTATTAAACAAACAAAAAATAATAAGAAGAATTACTGTCTTCGTGCTGCTATAAGTTAACATGTTACCTTTCATCTATCTATCTATCTATCTATCTATCTATCTATCTATCTATCTATCTATCTAGCTATCTAGCTATCTAGCTAGCTAAGCAAAACTAAATGAATTAGTTAAAATAATACTAATAATAATAATAATAATAATAATAATAATATTGCTATAATAATAATATCTTCCCTTTGAACTTGTCTATTAAACAAACAAATAAAAAACACTATCTGTCTGTCTGTCTGTGTGTCTGTCTCTCTAAGCAAAACTAACTAAATGAATAATTTAAAATAATAATAATAATAATAATATTGCTATAATAATAATATCTTCCCTTTGGACTTGTCTATTAAACAAACAAATAAAAACACTATCTGTCTGTCTGTCTGTGTGTCTGTCTCTCTAAGCAAAACTAACTTAATGAATTAGTTAAAATAATAATAATATTGCTACAATAATAATATCTTCCCTTTGAACTTGTCTATTAAACAAACAAATAAAAAACACTATCTGTCTGTCTGTCTGTGTGTCTGTCTGTGTGTCTGTCTCTCTAAGCAAAACTAACTAAATGAATTATTTAAAATAATAATAATAATAATATTGCAAATAATATGCTGCTATCTCCCCTTTGAACTTGTCTATTAAACAAACAAATAAATAAAAACATAATAATAATAATAATAAGAAGAAGAATTACTGTCTATCTATCTATCTTTTATAATATAAACTTTCATACATAGTCATACTAGCAGAAAAGTTAAAGGGGAAATGAATGAATGATAACTTATGTGGTATTGCTGAGGGAATCCTACGCTAGGCACTTTGTTTTTTTAAATGGTTTTTCTAGGTGTTCCAGTTGCTGAGGGATCTAGGTGGTTGGTTGGGTGCTACTAGTGCATTTGTTTCATTGTGACATCATAAAAATGATTTATTAACTCACTATTAATGATTTGTAAGCTGTTATGATCTCAAACTCAATATTCATAAATGTTAAAGATTTATTAATCAGTAGTTATGAGGGAAGACACAAAATCAAGAACTGAAGAGAAAGCGATGGGCAAACTCAGAAACAGCACAAAGAGCTAAAATTGAGTAAAAATAATTTCTCAATGTTTAGTTTAGTTTAGTGAACTCATATCTACCTTATGGTGTCTTGCAGCCTTTGGATCTCAGGACTGGGGAATGAACAGTACAGTTTGTAACAACAATATTCGCACCCTTTAAAAAACAAGGACATTTTTATTTGAGTTCACATTAATACACACTCTTTACCAAAGGGGTAACGCTCAGAAATGGCCCTTCTACTACTATATATGCATACCACGGAGCAAAAATACATATTGACAATACTCTATTTACATATTTCATGCACTTTTATCTTCCACATGATTCAACGTGATTTGTGTAAACTGCACACAGAATTTTAAATGACAAATTTGCTGTGTGCCATCTGATTGCCACAGTGAAAAATGCTACAGTTCTGAAATAATAAACACGATAAAAGCAATATTTTAGTTTCTGTCAGCATACATGTGTAATTTGCTATCTTCAAAAGCATCTGATCTTACAGTAGATTCTTAAAAGGTCAAGCGAGCTTTACACTGGACACTCTCTCTCTTTCTGTTCAGTTCAGATTATTTTAACTCTGAATGGAGAGATGGAGACATTATTGTTTACCAGCAGGTGGCAGCATAATCTCTTTTAGAACTTCCTAACTCAAACAGTTTAGCACATACTGTTCAATGATTGAGCACAACATTATGACCACCTCCTTGTTTATACACTTATTGTCAATTTTTTCAGCTCCTCTGAGGATATAGGACAATTTGTGCTGCTGGTGTTTTTAAACACTGGACTAACTGAGAATTTTTCACCAACCAGAACCTTACATACAATGTACAATAGAACATACAATAGAAATAAATTAAAACAGGTTGAATGAACATCTAAATCAAGGTTAGATATAAATCAATAAAATCAAAGTAAAGGTAAATGTGAAAAACATTGTTTATTTTTTACTTGCACTTCCATCCTTCCATGCTTTCCCATTTTTTCTGATTTGAGGTGGTGCCTACAACGATGTGCATCAGGATAGACATTTACCAGCCAATCAAACACCAGTTTAGCACTCCAGCCAAATTATTCTAATTTATGTTATTTAAGAACATGTTTATCCATCATATTATAAGTTCATTTTACTGATAAAAGATGCTTTATTATTAAACACCATACCACTGCAATGGGGTTTTAAAAAAAAGATTAATAAAAATATTCTGTTTAATTTCTTCTTGTTTCTAAGTGCACTAGAGACATGAAAATATTTTTTTGCATCACTGGAAATAATTTAGATCTGAAATAGTTAAAAGAAAATCTCACACACTAGCACACTTCTTTCTTTTTTATTTTATTTTATGTTCTTAGACACTTTTCTGAATCCAGTCCCAGATTTCTGACCACGATCAGAGCTTCGAATCATGGGAAAGTTATTCCGGATTGATAAGTCAAGCTGGGCAGGCTGCCAGCGCTCGCCTCTTACAGGCCTTAATTTAGCCTGCTCTGGTAACTGATAATGCTACTATTATCGCTCTGTAAGCAGATACAGATGAAACTGAGGCCTCCGAAGAGAGAACACTGCTGCTCAGGACCTTCTTCTTGTACTGATTTATAGTTTCTCTAATTTAAAAGGCTCTTCTTAGATTGGGTCGTGTCAAAAATGTTGCGAACAGCCACTAAAAACGTCAGGCTTTATCAGAGATCTGAGATCGTTTCTCAGCGGGATGGTGAGAACGGGCCTTTGTGCTTCTGAACGGCGATTTGTAACCTAATTCGAAACAGATGAACGCAAAGTTGTGGAGTTCATGTGAAACAGATGAAGCCCAAAACCCAAAGACAACATGTTTTCATAATAAAAGCAAGATAAAAACATAAAAACATGGATGCCATTGTTCGATTCCCTTGCGTTTTACAGAAATGAGGGCAACATTTCTGCAGTGATGTCCGCTAAATTTGCAATCAGAGGTCAGAGAGGCGGAGCCAGACTCACCCATTCATATGACTCACCCTCTTCCTCAGACCAAGCATGGTGTCCCAGACTGCCCTCGTTGAGTTTAGAGTGCAGGCGCTGAGATGAATCAAAGATACTATGGTCCAGTTTAACCCCTTAGCTGCTGCAAGAGAGAATAAGCATACACCATTGACCATTAAAAAAAGATAAAATAATGTTTTAAACACTTGGTGTTTGGTCAAAAAAAGCTCACATATTGCCCAATTCAGGCTTATAGACACAATCAGACTGAAAAAAATAAAAACCTTCAAATAACTTAGTACACAGTGAACAAAGTAACTGTTAATACAGCACCAACAGCACAGTAACACCACATGATCAACTGTAAAAGTATGATTTACCAGTTAGATGCCTGACAGCTTAACAACAATGCATCTAGCTTAGTCCATGTAAAGCAGATGAGTGGTCTTTTCCAGCCAAGGCAATTACTGTCAATCACTTCCTTCCTGAGTGTAAACCCGGCTTCTTAAGATATAGCAGAATAATGTTTAAAAACTGATTTCCTTGTTAAAATAAAACAAATGTGGCAATATTATCACAGGGAACTGTTGGAATTTTTGGGACACTGGAGATAAAAAGACAGTTTAGAGCAGAAAAATAAGTTGGGAAATGTTTGGAACTACACATCATACTGCAACCAGCCAGCAGAGGTGCTAGACCTGTGGTGACTTCACCTCTGAAAGATGTTGCGCTGTCCATGCCTTCTTAGTCATTAGTCCTGAACAACAAAAAGCTTAGCATGCCGTTAGCATTTCTAATGCTAAAGCCATTGCTGCAGAGGGAGCCTGCAGCTCAAAATAGAACAAGACATCACAAGTGAGGGCGTGTCAGCAGAACACACCAAGTCTAGTTCCTGTTTCTGACCAACTGCAGACCAGGCCTATTCCTCTGTGATAATACCACACCTGTTCAAGTGGTGGAGTGTTTACAGAGAGAGAGAGAAAAAGAGAGAGAAAGAGAGAGAGTGAGTGACAGAGTAAATCCACTCAAATCACAGATAGCGATGGTATGGCATTGGATTGCACTGTCACCTACTGGGAGCTGTGGTTACTTTTGCCATTACGCTGTACTTCCACTTCCAATAAACAATGATAAACCCGCTTTATTTAGACAGTGGAGAGCAGTGATAGCAATATGATTGGGCCAAAAGACTTAGACCAGCCCACTTTTGTCCCAGGCCCACCCAAACTGACTGCACAAATGTGCTTTTGCTCAGGGTAACTAATTCATTAATTTATCTTAGTGTTACTCAAACCCTCCCTAAATAAATGATGAAGAAACACTAATAGGAACCACACCTTAAAAGCAGAACCTCCTTACAAGCCATTACAACTGGCCAGAATCAACAAGAAGAAAAACAACTCAGAAAGAGAACATTCCTGAGGACATCATGAAGGAACCCCATTAAATACATTAAATTAGAACCCCTAAGAACAAGAAAAACCATGAAGGACATGATAAAGAGCCTCTGGGAGGACCCAAGTCTCTGAAGAAGGAGAAGATTCCCAAGAGCATTAAGAAGGGGCCACCCTAGTCCTCTATCCCAACAAGAATAGGAACACCCTACCCCTCTATTGCATCAAAAATAGGGACACCCTACACCTCTATTCCATCAAGATTTGGGACACTCTAAGCCCCTATTCCCAAAAGAATCAGGAAACCCACCACCTCTATCACTACAAGAATTGGCACACCCTACCCCTCTATCCCCACAATAATCAGGACACCCTAACCTACTACCCCAACAAGAGTGAAGACACCCTATACCTCTATTCCCAAAAGAATCGGGACAACCTTCTCCTCTATACCATCAAGAATCAGGGCACTCTACCCCTTTATCCCAACAAGAATCTGGACATCCTGCCCCTCTATCCCAACAAGGACTGGGATACCCTACCCCTCTATCCCAACAGGAATCATGACACCCTACCCCTCTATCCCAACAAGAATTAGGACACTCTACATCTCTATCCCAACAAGAATTAGGACACCCTACCCCTTTATCCCAAAAAAGATTAGAGACACCATACCCTTCTATCCCTCAAAGAATTGGGCCACCCTACCCTCTATCTCAACAAGAATCTGGACACCATTCCCCTCTACCTCAACAAGAATCAGAACACCCTACCCTTCTTTCACAACAAGAATCAGAACACCCTACCCCTCTATCCCAACAAGAATCGAGACACCCTACTACTCTATCCCAACAAGAATCAGCACACCCTACTACTCTATCCCAACAAGAATCAGCACACCCTACTCCTCTATCCCAACAAGTATCAGAACACCCTACTACTGTATCCCAACAAGAATCAGCACACCCTACTCCTCTATCCCAACAAGAACCAAAACACCCTACCCCTCTATCCCAACAAGAATCAGAACACCCTACTACTCTATCCCAACAAGAATCAGAACACCCTACTACTCTATCCCAACAAGAATCAGAACAACCTACTACTCTATCCCAACAAGAATCAGAACACCCTACTACTCTATCACAACAAGAATCTAGACACCCTTTCCCTCTATCCCAATGAGAATTGGGGCATCATACTACTAGGCAAGAACATGAAAAATAGAAGGGGTAGGGCTAAGGTCTGAAATATGATTGGGCCTAAGAATCATTTACCATAAACAAAAGTTCTACAAAAGCTTAATGAACAAACAAATTTAGATAAACCAAGATAATTAAGAAACACTGCCCGATACAGAGGAAGGAAAGATCTAGAGGTAGAAGGGGCTGATGGTACTGATGTGCAGGTTTTGCTGACAGTGTGCTATATGTTCAGGATATACATTAAATAGAGCTCATGGGAACAAAAGCGTATTTAGTAAATTCTCTGGAGCGTTACAGATTTTCTTCCCATTTCCTCGCATCACATACTCATGCCGCAAAGCCGCTTTACGGCTTTATGTCCTGATTGTGACAATGGCTGCTGTCAGAAACAGCTCAACACCGGTAAACCAGTACCATTTAAAATAACCTTGCAAACAACAAGACGGAACCACCAGCAGGCCTGAGTGTAATGAGGGTCGTCCACAGGCTCGGAGACAGCAGCTGTATGAGTGTGTGTGTGTGTGTGTGTGTGTGTAGGCTAGCTGTCTCCAAAGGCCTGATCTCTGCCCACAGGTGGGTGGTTATTTCGAGCTGCCCTCTTGTTGTACCCGCTGCTCCGGCCTGAGAGCTTCCTTTGGCCTTAGGAATGAAGGAACTGAACCTGTGCCACACTGTTCCAAAGGAGGAACACTCTAGAATGGTACTTAAAAAAGAGGCGGTGTTCTTCTGAGACTACTTTTTTACTTAAAAATATATTTAGGTAATATACAGGCATCATTTACAGTGTCACTGTAATGTAAAGAGCACAAATGTATTTACAGGTTTATGTCATCCTAAGGACTGATGAGGTATCTTAGCTAATATTAATATCCTAGCCCTGTACAGCTCGTAGTGTATCTTTCAGCTGGAAAACAGCCAGTGTGTGAAACAGGTAGTAAACAAAGTAAACTGATACCCAGCCTGATACCTGATAAGTAATACTGAGCATAAAAATAAACTTAAAAAATAAAGATTGAAACCCTTCTTAATGAGATATTTACTATACAGTGTATATGACCCATCTGTTTTTTGAACGATGTCCAAATTGGAACTGTTACAGCAGAAATAAAACATGTTCAGCATGAGCATTCCTAAGTCACTTTGGAGCATTTCTATTGGACAACTTGTTATGAATTATGGAGCTTTGTAATTAAGCTAAAGACGAATAAGTTTAAATTCCTGGTCAGTGCCAGTCCAGAAAGTCCAGTGTCCACATTTAAGAAAGAGAGAGAGAGAAAGAGATGCATGCTGGGTCACTCCTCAGGTTACAGATCACTCCACGGGGGAGTTCCCACATAGCTCTTACACACACCTGCTCTGATACACAGCTTTATCAAGGACACATAACTGCTCCCTGAAAAACACACCCTTAAACTCTCCATTACTTAAATTATCCATTTACTGATCCAAATGCTGGCTTACTGATCCAATGTTACTGGCTTGGCTTCTTATTCAATGTTCTTCTTTTTTCTTTACACTGTAAATGAATACTGACGTCATTCAGACTATGAAGGAACACATAAGGAATCATGTATTAACTTAAAAGTGTTACATAAACCAAAATACTCTTATCTAGGTGCTGTTAACTTGCGGTTTCTGAGGCTGGTAACTCTGATGAACAGTCCTGATGAGAGCCAGTTTCATTATAACGTTTAAATGGTCTTTATGACTGCAGTTTGGGATACTTTCAAAGTTCTTGATTTTTTTTTCTTTATTTAGTTGGGTAGTTCTTGCTATAATAGGGATTAGAACATTATTCAAATAGCTTTATTCACAGTATACCTGTAACTCTACCTCTTCACAACTTTCCAACTGATGCTCTCAAACACATTAATAGGCAAGAAATTTAAGTAATTAACTCTTGTTCAGCACAGCTGTTAACGGAAAGTCAAGATGTGCAAAGCTGTCATCTAAGCTAGAGGTGCTACTATAAAAAATCTAAAAACATAAAATATAATCTAGTTTATTTAACACTTTTTTTTATTAATCTTCAATGCAGAACATTTTTAAATAATAAAAAAACTTGACCTTTACTGTATTTGCTAGATATCTTTAGCAATTGCTACAAATTATTTAGATTTTTTTCAGTGTCCGCTGAGAATTATTCAGCATTACTAGGAACTAGAAAGCCTAGGCCGTCTTTGTGGACTGCAACAATTCTGTTCATCACATCCTCAGAGAGTTTCTTGCCATGAAGTGCCATTTGATTTGAGAGAATTGTACCCAAAACACCACATTTAACAGCCCTGCTCACAATAAACACCCGAGACCTTTAAATACTAATGAGTCACATGACACTGTGGAGGAAAAACGGCTAATTGGACACAATTTCCCAGTGGTTTAGATATTTACAATATAATAATGGCTGTGTGTTGAGTTATTTTGAGGGCACAGCAAATTTACACTGTTATACTGTAGCTGTACACTGACTACTTCACATTGTTTCAAAGTGTCACAAATGTTATGTGAAATACTGCACTAATGCTTAAGACCTGTAGTTAAGAGTGAGTATTAATGTTATTCTGAAATATGACAGATGACACTGTTGGGACATATATTGAGTAATCCGTAATAACATCTCTCTGTGTATTACATATGCGCCCGACATGGCAGTGTCCGCTCATATCTTCGTCTCTGGTTGACCACATTTTGGCTGATGATCTCACGCAGCCGGTCGGTTCTGATGTGTCATTGGGTCAGTGAGTCAGCAGCTGTGAGGGGAGCCATTACTGCAGCCTGAGCCGACAAATGGCTCTCAATCACACAGCAGCGCCGTCCAAAATGGCTCCCTACTACTGCATTACAATAACGAATGCAGAAATGGGTTTTACACCCCACTGTCCACTCCATGGGTATAGATTATACATTATTATGGGCAGCTTAATATTTATCCAGAAAATTCTAAGCAAGAGGAAGTTGATCCCCCGGCTGGTCCCATAAACAATTGATTTGCCATAAACTGGTAACTGGACAAACCAAAAAGTCTGGTGGAGGCATTCCTGGGAAACCCCTGCTGTCATGGTCCATGTTAGCAGGATGTCCTGCACATATCGGTGAGCTGATGCCCTCATATCCCTCGTAGTTTCCCTCGTATCACTAACTACATTACTAGGGGTGGTCGACTGTCATATGCATTTTCTTCCCATATCATCACACACACCAGCAGTTGAGACAGAATTGAAGTGTTTACCACAAGGCCACCTTCAAATCATCCCTAGACCTTCATGCTACCTCCACCATGCTTGACAGATGGTATTAAGCATTGGTTTTGTTTTTTTTCCTTGTTCTTGGGCATCACAAATGTTCTTCTATTTGATCCAAAGACCTGAAACTTAGACTTGCCACCTCCAAGACCATCACGCTACCTCCACCATGCTTGACAGATGATATTAAGCATTGGTTTTGGATCTTTTTTTATTGTTCATGGGCCTTACAGATGTTCTTCTATTTGATCCAAAGACCTGAAACATAGACTTGCCACCTCCCAGACCATCATGCTACCTGCACCATGCTTGACAGATGGTATCAAGCATTGGTCTTGGATCTTTTCATTGTTCCTGCACCTCACAAAATTTCTTCTGTTTGATCCAAAGACCTGAAATATAAACTTGCCACCTCCCAGACCATCATGCTACCTCCACCATGCTTGACAGATGGCATTAAGCATTGGTCTTGGATCTTTTTTTATTGTTCATGGGCCTCACAAAAGTTCCTCTGTTTGATCCAAAGACCCAAATCTCGTGCCACCAAACAGCTCAGAACTGTTGAGGCGTGGACTCCTCGAAAGGTATTCTGTAGTATAAGGACACCTTCAGACATTAAAAACAGATTCTTTAAGTTCTATAAGTTGGGGTGGGCGGAGCCTCCATGAGCATCATCAAAAGTCTTGGGTGCCCATGTTTCTGCCACTGGTTCACTGCTTCACTGGTTGTCCTTTCTTGGAACACTTTTGGCAGGTACTAACCACTGCATACCAGGAACACCACACAAGACCTGCCTGATGTTCTGGCGATGTTCCGACCCAGTTGTTGTCTAGAACATATTCATATGCTTGTCAACACATCAACTTTAGGAAGTGACACACCTAAATACCTACAGGAGCCACTGGAACCAAGTCATCAATGTATCCACGGTTTCATCTGGTAGTGGTTTTAATGTTATGGCCATGGGAATGGACTTTGAAGGACGTTTATAAACCAGTCTTATAGGTGAAGATGTTTATCCGTTTTTTAAAGCACAGACAAAAGACTGACACTCATAACCTGCTGTATATGTCTCATTCAGGTCCTGTAGTCAGACATTAAACGGCTACACAAGGCTTTTATAGCCGACAGCATAACGGTGTGTGAATTCCGTTACAGTGGGCTGAGGTATTTGGGTTATCGGGCCGCTCTGTGTGTCAGCAGTACTGGCAGGAATAGCGCCCGGAAGATAAGGCCCAACAACAGCTCATACAAACACAGCCCATGTTTATGGAAAGGTCCAGGCCCGGCTTAATGCTCCATAAATCCCATCAGTGCTTCTGCAGAACACTACGATTACGCACAGATTACAATTCTGCCCTTCGACAGGAAAACATGCGGCATTATATCTCTGCTGAGAGCTGCTTTTATTTTGTTTTATACCATTTATCAAAAATCAATACACTGTTTTTATCGTATAGTACACTATATCATCAAAGTCATTGGGACATCTACTAATTTATCCGAAGTGTTTCATCCGAAATCAAGGGTATTAAAACGGGTTTGTCCTGCTTTTGTTGGAGTAACTGTCTCTACTGTCTGCTAAATTTTGGTAGAAAGCGCAGTTTTAGTGAGATGTTGGATCCCGATTACCACCCTACCTCATCTTCAACATCCTAACTCGTCCACCCAAGAATTGGATGGAGCTCCATCATTACAAATAACACAGTTCCACTGCTCTATAGCTCATAGCATCTATCTTAAAACTGTTAAACCTGTTAAATCTGGTTATCCTGGTTCTTGGAGGTCATCCTCCGAAAGCTTCATGAAGCTCCTCCCCATATTTTTTTTCACCAGTGGATCACAGTGAGCTTGGAGGAGAGAGAATGAGGATAGTTATACTCTCTGGGATTAACAGACAGAGATGACTGTGCACTGTAGGAGCGGATAAATTAAATTGACCTAAATCATTTGATGTTTGCTGATATAATATTCACTTATAATGCCTAAATTGTCAGTTTATTTTTTTGTTATACTGATTGCTTTTCACAATAATTTTACTTAAAAAAATAAGTGTACTTGAATAAAATAGGTTTGTATTTAGATTTCACTTTAAATATAGATTTGAAATATTCAAAGAACATTAGAAGGAGAAAGAAGATGCAATTGAGTGAACACTATAGCACACAGTTAACAGTTAACAGATATAAAAATTATGCTTGCTCTTACAGCCTACAATATATATGCAAAATAGTTAATTATAATCTATAATCTACAAGTTTACTTAAGGTAGCCTGGGGGTAACTACATACACACTGATGGTGAGTGCCAGGAACCAATAGAAAAGAAGCTGCCAGTGACAACAGACTAAACATACTTATAACAAGTTATTTAAGTTATTTAAAGATCCCATTTAAATTTGAATTATATCATATACAGTTGTGGTCAAAAGTTTACATACACTTGTAAAAAAACATAATGTTATGGCTGTCTTGAGTTTTCAATAAGTTCTACAACTCTTATTTTTCTGTGATAGAGTGATCGGAACACATACATGTTTGTCACAAAAAACAGTCATAAAATTTGGTTCTTTCATAAATTTATTATGGGTCTGCTGAAAATGTCACCAAATCTGCTGGGTCAAAAATATACATACAGCAACAAAATTTGTCAATTTTGGTGATGTAGCGAGTTGTGTCAATCAAATTAGCTTCATGTCATGGCCTCTTCACTTCTTGTAAGTGATTCTGATTGACTACAGCTGTTGACTTCTCATGAGCCCATTTAAATAGGGCTCATTTGACCCAGTGATTAGACTCAGCTACAAAAGCTACAATGGGAAAGTCAAAGGAACTCAGTGTGGATCTGAAAAAGCGAATTATTGACTTGAACAAGTCAGGGAAGTCACTTGGAGCCATTTCAAAGCAGCTACAGGTCCCAAGAGCAACTGTGCAGACAATTATACGCAAGTATAAAGTGCATGGAACAGTTGTGTCACTGCCACAATCAGGAAGAAAACGCAAGCTATCACATGCTGCCGAGAGGAGATTGGTCAGGATGGTCAAGAGTCAACCAAGAATCACCAAGAAGCAGGTCTGCAAGGATTTGGAAGCTGATGGAACACAGGTGTCAGTCTCCACAGTCAAGCGTGTTTTACATCGCCATGGACTGAGAGGCTGCCGTGCAAGAAAGAAGCCCTTGCTCCAGAAAAGGCACCTTAAGACTCGGCTGAAGTTTGCTGCTGATCACATGGACAAAGATAAAACCTTCTGGAGGAAAGTTCTCTGGTCAGACGAAACAAAAATTGAGCTGTTTGGCCACAACACCCAGCAATATGTTTGGAGGAGAAAAGGTGAGGCCTTTAATCCCAGGAACACCATGCCTACTGTCAAGCATGGTGGTGGTAGTATTATGCTCTGGGGATGTTTTGCTGCCAGTGGAACTGGTTCTTTGCAGAAAGTAAATGGGATAATGAAGAAGGAGGATTACCTCCAAATTCTGCAGGAAAACTTAAAACCATCAGCCCGAAGGTTGGGTCTTGGGCGCAGTTGGGTGTTCCAACAAGACAATGACCCAAAACACACATCAAAAGTGGTAAAGGAATGGCTAAACCAGGCTAGAATTAAGGTTTTAGAATGGCCTTCCCAAAGTCCTGACTTAAACCCCATTGAGAACATGTGGACAGTGCTAAAGAAACGGGTTCATGCAAGAAAACCATCACATTTAGCTGAACTGCACCAATTCTGTCAAGAAGAGTGGTCAAACATTCGACCTGAAGCTTGCCAGGAGCTTGTGGATGGCTACCAAAAGCGCCTAGTTGCCGTGAAAATGGCCAAGGGACATGTAACCAAATACTAATGTTGCTGTATGTATATTTTTGACCCAGCAGATTTGGTGACATTTTCAGCAGACCCATAATAAATTTATGAAAGAACCAAATTTTATGACTGTTTTTTGTGACAAACATGTATGTGTTCCGATCACTCCATCACAGAAAAATAAGAGTTGTAGAACTTATTGAAAACTCAAGACAGCCATAACATTATGTTTTTTTACAAGTGTATGTAAACTTTTGACCACAACTGTATATATATATATATATATATATATATATATATATATATATATATATATATATATATATATATATATATAAATATATGTGTCTGCAAATGTTTACCTTATTCAAAGTTGAGTTAAATTTGGAAATATAAAAGACTTTAAATAAATTGTGGGTTACAGGGTTTTAGTTAAAATATAATAACTATTCATATATTTAAATATGTGCTTAAATTAGTATATGAGTATGTACCAAATTGTAGTTTAATTAAATATAATATCTAGGCAAACAGTGTTGCATTAGTGGGGATAGGGCCATCAACATCACTAAATGAAAGGACCTAAAACTATTAATGTAGTAATATGATTAATGATGTAGAAATATATTAGCTAACTGACCTTTTAATGACCTACAACGATTAATGTAGTAACGTTTAAAATAAAATAATAAAAATAGTTAACTGACCTCATAATAAACTTATAATAGTCTCATAATAACAATTCTAGAAAGCATTTCCTGGACATTAAATACAGTTACTCCAACAAAAGCAGTATTGATTCTTTTAATAGCCTTGATTATAGAGGAAACAATGAATGAGCAGGTGTCTCATTACTTTTGGCCATATATTTGGTCTTTTCTTCCTACTGGAATCCTCTTAAAAGCATATTACATTTATTAAACACAACTACTCATTGTTAATAAGGCTAGTTATGACATCCCTTACTTATGATATAAACCTCAATGTCCTAAAAAGTGATTCTGATTCAGATTCCCATCCCTCCCCAGTGCCTGTCCTGTTTGTAATCAGTGATTAGACTTTCCACTGGTGTGACTGGTGTGACTGTGCTGGGCTCCAGGACAGGCCAGGAGGAAACAGGCAGGATAAAAGGGGGCGCCATGCGCTCAGGGCGACAGCTGCTGTCCGGAATCCAGTATCTGACCACCACAGTAACAGGGGACGTTTATAGAGAGCGCTGGTGGACACAGGAGCTCGTCCATTTGCCTTTCAGCAGGGAGACAGGGTGCGGACTTTACACCCGCCACAGAGCACTGGGAATCAGGACTGGGAATCAGGACTGGGAATCAGGACTGGGACCACCGAGCTGACCAGCAGACAGTGTGATTTGGGCTCTTATGAGCATCAGGAGGAGGAGGGACTGTTAAAGAGGTTGGAATGGGTTTATGATTTTTTGTGAAGTTGGAAATTTTACAAAAAAAAAAAAAAAAATTGCAAATTATGGTTTGGAATTTTTTTAAATTATTATTATTATTTTTTTATATTCTTTATTTAGCATTTTATCTGAACTGAGCAGGATTTATTAAAATAAAAAAAGACCCTAGGTATACGAAGGCTGCATGCATTAAAATTAAACCTTTAAGAGATTAAGACAAACTTTTAGATAAGTAGATAAATACTGATTTATATATATATATATATTTTTTACCCATGTTACACCTATGTCATGAATTTGTATTATTATACACAACAATATACATGTTACATTACTATATTTTGGATATATGACTAATTCTTAATATAAGGTTAATATAAATTATAAAAATAGTTTGAAATAGAATAAAATAACAAATAACGCTCATGTCAACTTCATGTCAACTCATTTCTTTCCTGATTAAGGACGTGAATAATAATCATAGGCAGATAATGTCCATAAATAGGCAGACAGCATGGCCTGCGTGTATCAGGGGTCTGACTAATCCCAGCCAAACATACTTTCCAATAGGCTTAGATAGCAAAAGTCACAGTGCTGATTACATTAAAAACCAACCCAAAACTAAATAGAGCATCTTTATAATCTTTATTAAATTATTAAGATATTATACGAGAGGTTTGGCTATGTGTGTTTTATTGAAATTAAAGGAGAGACTAAGGAGTACTAACTTGCTTGGTCATCAGACAGCTGTGATTTCTCTACAGGTGGTCTTTGGTCTGTGTCTGTGTAGGCCTATAAATTTGTAAAAATGTATTTCTCCATTAGAGGCTTACCTATGATTGTTGTTTGCTTATAATGGCAATTCTAGTGGTAACACTAAGCAACCCATAGACAGGTGTGCCACTCAGGAACTAAATACAATTACCTAAACCAATTAAAAATGTCTAGAAATAAGTTAAATAAACTTTTATTATTGGATATTAAGCTATACTATGTTTTTGCAGTGTTTTTTTTATATGAATGCAGTGTCTAATTCATCGTAATATCGAGTCGAAAATACAGAGAACATTTGATACCAAAGTTGACCATCGTCCTTTAAACATAACAGAAAAGAATACAGACTCAGAATTGCATGGTATATATAATTATTTATTCCTAACAGTGCTGTAACAGTTATTAGTTCTTTAAATTTTATATAAACGACTAAAAGTGTTTTAAGAGTGAAGAAATAATTAATAAGTTAATAAGTTAACCTAATAAGTTATTTTTTCTATTTTATTCTGATCAAATGAGTGATTAATAATGGACAGATTATGTTCATAAATATGCAGACACCATGGCCTGAATGGTCATTTGGCTCTAGAGGTCAGAAAATGATGCTTGCTCTTACAGCCTACAACAAAGAGTAGTTAATTATAATATATAATCTACAAGTTTACCTAAGGTAGCCTTGTCCTGACTGCACACCGATGGTGAGAGTCAGAAACCCGGGGGAACAGAATATTTTCAAAGGTTTTTTTTTTTTTTTTTTTTTTTATCATTGTTCAGTAACATATTATTATGTTTTTGCCATTTTCAGTTGAATAATTTCAGTTGCGTAACTGAAATTAATGGACAATACTATGATGCTGGCAGTTGTTCTTAATATAGTATCTCAATTTCTTGAAAAATGGACCAATAGAAAAGCTCCAAAATGACTTGGAACAAAATCTTTAAAAATGTTGATATCTTTATACATATATGAATAGTCATTGCAAATAATGCAGTCTGTACACACATTTTTTGTGAAAGAAACAATATTAAAGTTATATATTAAAATGAATAATATTAAATGATAAAATGCTTAATACTTAAAAAAAAAAAAAACTTTATTAACATGAACTTACAACTGTTGGCTTAAAAACACTATTTAGAGAGTTGCTCTAGTCGTAATTATCTCTGTGATGATAACACTGCTGAGTGTTTCAGAGTCACATTTGTTTGCTGGCTTTACTGATACCCAGACAATACACAGATTCTCTGACAGAAGCTCCCAGAATTCTCTAGTGCGATGTGCTGTGTGTGTGCTGACCCCCGCTCAGTCTCGCCGCATAGCTGTCCTCAAAAATAGCCCGGGTCACATGGCCCTCAGACTGGGGGTTAAAATTAGGCCCAGCATATTGTACTGGGATCCATTTGCTGGGGTTGGGGGGCCTCCCCTCCACCCAACTCAACTGCACCTTCATTTAGACCAGTGACTGAACTGGATTCAGTGTGTATAAAATAGAGCTGCGAACATTAGCACTTACGTCACGGTTATTATTGAGTTGTGAGAGAGACTTTTTTGAATATATATTTAGGTCATTATTAGAATACTGTGCTTTTTTTACTCGTTTGATTTGATCATATTTATAAGTCTGCACAGAAATCATATTTTCATCTTTTCCAACATGCATGCGTCCACTCTGTTATGGCAAACTGTCACAGAAAGGATAATTTTAGTAAGAATTGGCATTTAATTGAAACCTGATTGAGCTACAGTTGCAAATGTTGAATTTTTCATTAATACATTTTCTAAAATAGGACTTCAGAAAGTCCTATTCTATTGGCAACACTTCTCTACAGGGTTTAGACAAGCTTTGTTTGTGCATTTTAATTCATTAAAAATGTAAAAAGTGAGAAGAAATGCTACATTAAGTGTTTTATTCATATGCTATTTTTATACAGTTATTTGCTTAAAGAACCATTTGTAGCAAAATATATTCAATCTAATATGTCTTATTTTGAGATGGATATAAGAATATTATTGTATTATGTATTCATTCGTTGACATTTATTAAAGAGTGTATCCTGCTTTTGTTGGAGTAACTGTCTCTACTGTCCAGAGAAGACTCTACTAGATATTGAAGCTATTGATCTACTAGATATTGAAGCACTGCATTGCTGTAAGGATTTGATTGCAATCAGTAAAAAAAGCAGTGCAGAGTCAGTGAGATCAGTATGTTGAATGATGATCATCATCCCATCTTTTCCCCGACCCCCCAACTCATCCCTATAGCCAGCCCGATAGTACTGGATGGCGCTCCATTATTCCAGAAAACACAGTTCCACTGTGCTACTGCTCAATACTAGGGATACTAGTTTACACCCTAAAGCCCACACCTGGCAGTAGGCATGGTGCCAATAGATTCATATTTGTTTATCTGCTCCAGAAATCATATTCTATTGGCAATACTTCTACAGGGTCTTAAAAAGCTGTAGTTGTGTCAAAAAAGCATTTACTCTGTATTTATAGCTTATAAATAAGCTGAAGGGGTTGTAGCTGATTAGCTTTTAGCCTTACCCACACTCACTTGCTTGGGTTTGTCTTTTATGATTCTCACCTGTGAAAAACGGTGTGCTTTCTTATTTGATGTGTGTTGGATTAGCTTCAGGTTGGATTAGCTGAAGAATTCCAGTTTGTTTTTTAATGGGCAGTTGATATGATAATAGTTAAATGTTGGTTAGCTTTAGCCGTTAGCCTAGCGTGAATTCCACTTTTTTTTCTGGCTTTTGCTGATGGTGCTTTCAAGTCATATATAAGAGCACATGAATTCCAAACTTGTATTAATGACTGTATTTATGACTCTTTTGGAGTTGGGGCATGATTAAACAGTTTCAAAAAAATATTGTGTTATTGTGTTATTACCAAACAAGACCAGAAAAATCACGTCTTAGGGAGTTTACACACCTGAAAGTCTGGACTAGAGTATGCATCAAGACTTGTGTCTTTGTCTTTTTTTGATTAGTTCTGGTTTCAGACTGCAATTTAATTAACAGACTAAAGAACTTAACACATCCTGTTTTCATCTGCTACGTGGGCTGCATCTCTCTATGCTCCATATTAATTGGTTTGTAATATGTTATTTATGAGCTTGACGAGTTGTTTTGCTTTTAGGTTTTGTGATGAATTCTAGGTCTCTGTCAGAATCCAACTCCTCTTTGCATACATGTGCATCCCCCCAGCAGAATGTGTACGACATTATCCTCCGATTCCTTTTATTTCTGTTTATTAATAAGGGCTGAAACTTTTGTAACAGTAAATTAATAAATTCCTCTTTTTTTTGGTGGACCAAACTCTGGTCCTTTGGTCTGACTGGTGGTTCACGGCAACTTCACACCAGATATTTTGGTTTGGACCAAACTGATATGTCTAAAAGACCAGACCAAACAAGGTAGGTGTGAAAGCCCCCTTTTTTATTTCTGAGGTGTGAAAATTGTAACTTTAAAGGTGGACTTGAAGGCAGTGTTTGTCACGTCCACGGTATCAATGACACCATATTCTTATGAAGTCATTGCCATAGTTGAGTGTTTCTCCACCTTTAACTAGATCTTTCTCTAGTGGGCAGGGTTTACGTCAGTGTTCTCAAGTCTCACGTTCTCAAGACACACGCACACACATGGTATTTCTCACGCTTGCCAATCCATCGGCTGTACTCTAATGTACTCTCATTGAGCCAGTCAGAATATAGATTGCTCTGTTGTTTGACTAGGCAGACCTAGTCAAAGAGGGTGGAGTTTATTCAGCCAGAATGTCAGGCGCAAAGAAGTGTCAGATTCGAAAGTTCTGAAACACATATCGGTGAATACACACTAGACACACTTGTCTAGTCCCTGTAGAGAAGTACTGTCAATAGAATAGTATAGGTAAGCAGATCAGCATGAAGCCATTGGCACCATGCCTAATGCCAGAGCAGACGTGGGCTGTAGGGGTAAAAAGTCCCCAGTATTGAGCTGTGGAGCAGTGGAACAGTGTTCTCTGGAATGTAAGTGCTCTGTTCGATGAGTTTTGCAGTAGTTCTCTGACCTCGCTTTAGCGCTTACTAATGTTCTTGCCACTGAATGCAATTAAAAATCTTTTTAATACCATCGATTTTTGAAGAAACAAAAAATGAGCCACGCTTTAATGTAACTGAAGGTTTTTGCTCTCTTCTCTTTCCAGGCTTTACCTGACGGATCCAGAAACAGGCCCCATCATCCTGTTTAACAGAACACACAATGACCGACGTGATGAGCATGCCGGGTGTGACGACCCAAGACGAGACAGAGAACATTAGTGACACGGAACACAATGAAAACGATGACACCGAAGACCTCAACGACACAGAGGTCGACAACACAGCAGAGATGGAGACCCAGGAGGCAGAAATTAATGGTGTCCCAAGTTTACTTGAGGAGACCAAATCAACAGAATCAACAGACCAGGCAAAGACAACAGGCAAAGCCAGGAAACGTGAGAGACCTCAGAAGAGCTCGGATGCCAGCATCACAACAGTGGACAACATGAATGATGTGGGCAACCTGGAAGAAGAAGAAGAATCAGAAGAAAAGGATATTGCCAACATGACAGATGTTGCATTTAAGCAAGAGGTAATGTAACATCCATCTGTATACCGTCAGTCACTGACATCTGTCACAAACTATCCTCAGAGGGTTTAAGAGTTTAGAGTCTTAGAGTTTTTTCACAAAAGCGTTTGAAGTTCGGCTAGGTTTTGGTCAAGTGTGAAAGCTGTTGTGGAGTCCAGGAGAGGTCCAGAGTATCAGAGACCAGCAGATCCCTGGTTCTCCTGAAATTGTTGGTCTGCGATTTGCTTCAAGTGGATTTTGAAGTGGTCCATCTGCTGCAGATGTGGATGTTATCAGCTTGTGAGTTCAGGTAATGACAGCACGGTGATAAACGCTCATAATCTCATGATTGCCTGCATGGAGAAAAATCTTCTCATAATACCAGAACAGGTACCAGAACAGGTGGTCCAACTGCTGGTTTGCTCCTGCAAAGTGAAATGCTGATTGTCTCAAAGGCTCTGTTCCTCACATCTTGAGTGTTTTTGTATTCAAGTAAAATGATAAAAAAGCAGCATGACATTTTGCAATTGATCCACAGTTTAAGTGGAGTTATTGTGTGTGAAAACAAACCAGCGATAATTTGCTCTTCCCCTAACTTAGCTGTAAAACTGTCCTGGTTGTGGACAGTGTGAAAACATCCAATATAAACTGGACCCTGGTTCACTTGACATGGACTGGGACAACCCTTTATGGGTTTTGCACTAAATGGTCCTTTTGTCTGCACCATGGTTCATGGCACTTTTTCCGTCTGTTATGAAAATTCACAAGGTCCAAACCAATAAGGTTTAGAAGAAACTTAGCACATTTAGAAGAACCCATTCTGAAAGACAGGAATCCTTTAGGTACCTTAATTCAAATGGATAATTTGAAGAAAAAAAAAAATTATTCTGGGTAACCCAGGGGTTCTGCCAAGAACTGTGCATTTGTATACACTAACCTCTCTTTACAAGATGGTTCATTAAGAAACCAAAACAGGTTCTTTTATGAAACTTCTATGAAAAAAACTTTTCCTAAAAAAGTTAAGACAAAAGTAAAAACAATTGACTGTCTTTTTTGTTTTCTTTATTATTTTATTTGCAAAGAAACTTCTGAAATCCAATAAACCGGTACAAAGGAGCTATGTTCCAAAAACGGACAAAGGGGACGTCAAGAGCAAGTTTGAGGCCATGCAGAAGGTCAGAGAGGAGAGGAACCGTGCAAGAACCAATGAAGAGCAGAAGAAACGCAAGGAGCAGTACGTCAAAGAGAGAGAGAGGATCCGCAAAAAACAAATCGTCAGTACCTACACTCCCAAAATGACCATACACACACACACTCACACACTACACTGCATGTTTGTGGTCACCCCTTCCAATGAAAGCATTTTTCAGCTACTTTAATTGCACCAATTGCTGGCCCAGATATGCCAGTGCACACACACAGATTGCAAGTCCCTTTATAGGACTCTAACAAAACCTAATAAACGTCAATAATAAAAAATTATGTTAAAGGATGTTCCCATATGTTTCCATATATGGACATATATCTCTGTTTACATCCTATAAAATTGAATAGAATACATCCTTAAAAATGAATGAATGGACAAAAAGCAGTGTTCCATAATATGGGACATTTGCTAATTTGCCAACTTCTCCAGTTTTGAAATATAAGGGTGCCCACACACTAGACAATGCAAGGACAGATTAGTAAATGCATGCCATGCAGATCATATCTAAGGGTAAGGTGTGTACATAGATGGAGCAGGGGTGTAGTTTGTATAGTTTAAAAACCAGCAGGAAACAATATATTACTTTAGGGTTTGCTTTGTGCAACACTTACTTAACAAACCAGAAGTCACACTCTGCCAAACTACCACACAACATGATAAGTCTTCATATTCTATTAATCTGGCACTGTACAGAGGAAAATATCAAATTGCTTCAATCATCCCGGATTTTTGGCCATCGCCTGTTTGTACCTGCTCATCCCTGTTTCAATTGGATGGCGTACCTCTATGTCAAAAACCATTGCAGCAAAAGTTCAAATGGTTTGAACATATTTTCTTTCTCGATTGAATGTTTTTGACATCTGTCCATGACGCATTGTCAAAACTATTATCTATTGTGTGCCTGTGTTTCTGATAATCAGTCTATCTTTAGTTTGTAGGCACCCAAAATAACAGTATTGCAAATGTATGGCTTGGAATACAGTGTTATAGTCTGCTAACAGTAGGGATGAAATCACAAAAACCTTTACAGGGCATCCAACAATAAGGACAGCGAGAGCTTCTTTTTTACAGTATACAGAATCATAGTAGCTCACAGAAAGCTGAAAGCTTGAAAGCTCCAATTCCCCATATTGATCTATTAGTTTACTGACTAATGTAACTATAGACAGGGTACTGGCCCACTGACTACTCTGGGTGGTCCATTATAACAAGTTAGAGGTGTCAAACACACTCTCACCCCCCACTGAATACATGGCCAGGGCTGTGTTAGTCAAGGCAGGGTTAAAAAAACAAAAAGTGAAACGCCCTGCAGGCAAAGGCCCGGTCTTTTATGCTGGTCAGCCACACCAGAGCCTCCTGATCCCCGGCAGTGTCACAGAGGGATGGTCCAATCAGTATCCCCGCTGTAGGTCATATGCGCCTGCTCTTACTGGGATTAAAAGCTGACGGGCTGGCTGGGAGCAGCGTGGTTTCGGTGGTGGTGTCCGTGCAAAGCAGATGATCCCAGATAAAACCCTTCTAACCTCGCAACGACTTGGTGTCTGATCCTCCGCAGATAAAAGAACTCCTCGCCTCCAGCGATGAGGAGGACGTGAAGCCGGCCAAGACTGAGAAATCGTACGTCCCCAAGATTACAGGTGGGTCAGATAGAGAGAGATAAAAGAGAAAGAGAGAGAGAGAGAGAAAACCAGGCCAGGCTTTGGTACTTTGGCAAAACCACCAGTACCACCTTCTTAATCCTGTTACCGGTGCCAACTGTCCTGTTTTCTGTGGCATCTGCAGGAAGTGTGAAGGGGAAGTTTGCCGTGATGGAGAAACAGAGGCAGGAGGAGCAGAGAAAGAGGACAGAGGAGGAGAGGAAGAAGCGTCTTGCACAGGAGACCCTGGAGAAGGCCAAGATTCAGAAGGAGCTGGCCAAGAAGGCTGAGGAGGTAAGTCAGTTTGCTGGTCCCAATGATTCCATGGTCTTTATTATCTGAGGGTCTAAATGATCTGATCTGAGTAAGTCATATTCAGGAGTAGTAAAAGCTCTTGAAAGCACTGAAAGTCTGAGAAATCTGGTGTAATGTAGGCTAAGTGTAATCATTCAGCTAATCCTCAGATACTACATAGGGGAGTTATTTAAAGTACCGCTCCAGAGCTACACCATATGTGCTGGGTTGAAACAGAAACCTGGAATGGAACAGAATGGAATAGATTGGCAATTCCAGGGAACATGCTCAGGGCAATGCATCTTTGGATCTTTGTGCTATGTGTTTTCTTTTGAGAGAACTTTTTATACCATTAGGTGTCATTCCAGTTTGTGCACCTATGTTTTAAACCAATTAACACATTTTCACCAAAAATAAGTTATGAATAGTGATGAGTTTTCTTACTTTAGCTGGAACCAAAAATTATTTTTTTGAGCACAATCTATGATGACATTCCTGTGTGTAGCAAGCTGTTGAGAAAGGTTAAAACAACAATAATACAACAACGCCCTTTACTGATGACGTGTCCTTGGCTCTGATAAAACTGGTGCAAATGCTGACCCATTTCCTGGACGCACTAAGAATCCAGAACACCAGTTAAAGACCTATAGTTACATTGGGCAATAAGAAAGATGTGAAACAATCTATGAGAACACTTTAATTACTCCAGTGTTTGCTTTGTGCCCAGAACTGGTTGCATTAACCCTGCATGCTATCTTGTTAACATTGAATCACACCCAGAAGAGTAGAAAGATTAACCCCTTCAGTGCAGGCCTGACATTGTTATGTAACGAGAGTTTAGTTGTATCTAGTCAACAGCATGCTGCCACATGTTTATAGCTGTCCAGGTAGTTCAGTACACTATATTATGATTTAGTCATTGGGGACCAAATCTGTTTTAATAAGTGTAGGTCTGTTGGTTAAATGGCTAGCAAGCCAAAATAAGCAGTTATGGGTCTGTCAAAATCCAGGGTTTGGCATTTGCAAGATAAGCTATCATTGAGCTAACAACAATCAGAGGTGATAACAATGGCTAGCATGCTTGCTAGCATGCTCACTAGCATATGCATTGTTTACTTGCCCTCCCTAAATGAACTAAACATTGTAAAATGTCCACTGACATGACTAGAAATATATATAAATCCGCAGAAATGTCTACACTTATTCATAGCAAAATCCTGAAGTGTATTTTCAGGAAAGCCAATGAGTAACATTGAAAAATTGCTTAGTTTGAGGTAATGCACAACTGCATGTAAAACTGTATACCATCTTTGGCACAACACAGGAAGAGGCTGAACAGAGGCGGGATTCGAAAATTCCACATATACAGCAATTTTATTTTAGTCTGACTAATGTAAGATGCATTTGACTCCCTCATACCTGTTGCTTATTTAAGTTGAATGAATTACATTGAGTCACATTGCTGCCAATCAAATATCGGATTTCATTACCACATATTAAAGTGGCCCAAAACAGAATGTCAAATATCAGATTCAGTGTGTTTAATACATATGACCAAAATGCTTGGATTTGGGCAACGTAGCCTAAGACACAGTTCTTGAGTTGGGACAGTATATCAAATATAGGTTATATATTATCTTACTACCCAGCATTTCCTCCTGTTTAACCTTGCTATGCTGACATTTGTCTCTAAGAGTCCTTAAACGTCCGCAAAATCACCAGCTGTAGTTCTGGCACTCTGGAATAGTATTTCTGTGCAATGCTTGAAATAACTATGATGCCATTCAAATGCTGCTCATCCAGGAGTCTCCAATGGGGGTCTAGGCTCACAGCATTGTTGGCTAAAGCTACGTTTGGTTTACAGCCAATATTAACACATTAGTTTAGAATGTGGAAACGCAAGTATGGAAGTGTAAGACTGAGTTGTGATAAATTAAAAGAGCAGAAAGAGACTGGATTGGGTCTTTGTTTGCTAACAAAGTACTGATTGATAGGCCTGTGTGGCGGTTTTAAAATACTATATTATATGTAAGAATATGTATATTTATCTATATTTTAAATGATTACTTTAAAACCCTTTACAAATGTCTTTAAAACCTGAATGGCCCTGATTGGTCAGCTCTCTCTAGCATCTGCCTGGGTGTTAACAGTAACGCAGCAGCCTACTCACTGTCTAGCCCTGAATCTACAGGCAGTAAAACTGGAAAGTGTGAAAAACATGTGACTGGCAACTGTTTCCCCACACCCACTAAAGTGGGCTGCAGCCCCTGAGCCACTTTTCCGACTGAATTAGCTGCTGCTATCTCGGACTAGCCCAGTGTGAAACGAGGCAGCTGAGCCAACGGAATCAGCCTTTCCTGTCAGGCCTTATCTACAGCCTGTCTGTGTCTATCAGCCTGTCTGTGTCTATCAGAGCGAGAGAGTGTCACAGTTAAACCACAACCAACATGATTTAGTTTGGATTATTTAAAAAGATGTGTGAAAGTCTGTGGATCTGAAAGTGTCCTTAAAAACTTAAATAATATATAATTTATTTTTGTAATCAAGTTTTTATTGAAGGTTTTGTAGACAACAGATGTAACAAACAGATTGTAACACAAAGCTGACAATGTTTTTTTATCTCTTTTAAATCCCATCCCACCCTAAATAATATATTACATTAAATAAACACATAATTAATTGTTTTACTATTTTGTCATAGTACAATTTGTAATAGTTACTAAATAACACATGCATAGCTGAATAGTGAATAGCACATGCAAAATCATCCATAGTGGATGATGGATAATTCATAGTGGATATGGAATCATTTAGAGTGTAGATACTCTATAACGTATAGTAGACACTACATAAATTATAGTAGATACTGAATAATGCAAAGTGTAAAACTTTTTTTAGATACTGTATAATTCATAGTAGATACTAAATCAGTTAGAATAGATGCTGAAACATCTAAAGTAGATACTAAACATATAGTGAATACTAAATAATTCATAGTGAACTAAATACTGTATAATTCATAGTGCATACGAAATCAGATAAAACAGATACTGAAACATTTATAGCAGATACTGATTCCCTTATTTATAGAGAATGCTAAATAATGTGTAAAAGATGTTAAACAATTAATCTACGATTGTTGATACTGAATCATTAATTCTGGATACTAAATAAATTATAATAAATAATAGAAAATTCATAGTGAATAATAAATATTTCATTTTCAAAACTGAATGATTCATAATTATTTTATTATATTACTGTTATATACTGAAATTTACAGTGTCACTGTGATCGTATAACAACAGTAATTTGTGTTTGAATTTCCCTCAGGAAGGGGACGACAGCCTGCTGGTCAGAGTGGTGCCAGCCAAACCTCAGAAGCAGCCCGGCAAGATCAGGCTGAACTTTGAGGATATAGAGAAGAGTCGAGAGGAGGAGTTGAAGAAGAGAACTGAGGAGGAGAAGAAAAAGAGATATGATGAGAACCGACGGTCTTTCCGAGAGGCCAAGCGTCGTTCTGTCGCCATGAACCAGGTCAGTGATTGGCTCAGATATTCTTTTATAAACTGTTTAATAACACCTACTGGACCGGCATTTACATTTACTTTCTGGACATAATACAACTACAAATATTACCTACAGTTGAGGGAATTATAACATCATAATAAATGAGCACACTCCAATCTAAATCCAAATGCTAATTGGATATGCATACACCAATGTTGTGAAATGAACTCATGCCAATAAAAATGGCTGGTAAATTTAATGAACCACTTTTTAGATATCAGCACCTTCTGTTATTGTGAATTCTGTAATCTTTTATTCTTTTACACTGTACATTTATCCACACTTTGGTTCCTCTCCATCATAACTGCAGTTCTCTCAGAGTTAACATCAGTTTCATAGACTATTACTGAAACATGTGGGAGACAAAATAGGCTAAATGTTTAGTAAATAATTTATAATAGCTCTTCTCTCTGCACTTCCCTACAACACTACTGCTGTCTTATCCACATGTTTTGTATATAATCACTTCCATGTAATTATTATACTATATTTAAGAATAATTTGCCAGATCCCCATAATGTCAAAAACTGACAAAAATTATATATGACAGTATTGTTTATTATATTATATTTTGTCAAATATATTAGTACAGAGTAGAAGGTTCCCAACAATTGACACGTTTACTTTTGTAAATTAGTTGAATATGTAGTACATTTCTGTATATTTAGTCAATTAGAGACTTTCTTCTTGCTGTAGAAGCTGTATATTACAGCGTAGTATTGTAAATCTGCAAAACATCGTGGTCTGTGAATCACAGTGAGTCTTCTTTTTCAGCAGATTAAACAAGAATCAGTCTTTGCTAATTCTACAATTTCCATTGTAAGACATCTTTTATCCTCCATAACTGTATACAACAGAAACTACAGCAGATTAGATGATCTGTAGCTGAAATGTACACAGAAAGTCTGTCAGTCTTCATTAGCTTAGCAGATGTATGCTAGTATGCTAGTGCTCGTTTACCTCAGCGTGCTAATGCTAAGCTAACCTTCTTTGCTCATATCCTTTAAGTGGTAAACAGCCAGTCTGTGTCTGTAGTAACTGATACTGAGTGTAAAAAGTGTAACGTTAAAGGGTTAAAAGTTTTATTTCCTTCAGTTTTTTAAAGTAGAGCAGAATAACAAAAGTCAACTTACTTTTTTTCCCCCTGTGCTAACGTTACTACTTCACGCCATTCTGTGGTACTACACTGCTAGCTAGCTACATAAGTAACTAGCTTATATTGCTAACACTAGCTACAGTGCACTACAGAAAACATATTATTACCAAAAAAAAAAAAAAAAACAGTTTGTACATGTGGTGTAGGAAAACCAGTCCTGGATAAACGTGTGTATGTGTGTGTGTGTGTGTGCTTGGTTAGTATTATATGGCTATCATCCTAGCAAGCTACGTAAGTTAGTGTACTGGCAAGCTAACGCTAGCTAGATCCATTTTTCTTTTCATTTCATTTTTCTTTGCCAGCTACAATAAATAAAAAGTGTCTTCATTTTACATGATATATAATTATTCACAGTTTATAATGTTAAAATGAATGTAGTAATGCCTTCTAGGATAAATATAAAGTAAATATATTCTCTGATAAAATACAGCAGCCTACTAATCTGAAAATAATAACAGTAGAGTGCTTATTACTGTAATAATAATATAATATTTGATATGTATACTATATTACTACAGACAGGCAGCTTGCTTGCATATTGCTTTCAGTAAGTTACTATAGCTATATTTCACAATGTTTTTTTTTTTTTTTGTAGTGTATTTTCTTACCAAAAGCATTTCAGTGCATTCATATCCTGACATTTGGTACAAAGGACAAATAATCATTGATTTAAAAACGAAATAATCATATTTAACCTTAAAAGTTACATTTAAAGTAACTTGCCGTACGTTTTTTTTTTATGTGCAAAATTATGTCCAGATTTATTTTGCAGGATCCAGGTTATTGCACTGTGTTTTTAATCACATAATGTTTGTGTGTGTTTACCATTTTAATCTTTATTTTCAAATGTAATTTCCATGTAATTTTATGCTTATACAGGATGAGGACACCCCCTCGAGAGAGAAGGAGCATGTGACCCCGGGAAAGCTGCGTCTGACGTTTGAGGAGCAGGAAAAGGAGCGTCAGGAGCAGCAGAGGAAGCAGGCTGAGGAGGAGGCCAAGAGGAGGCTGCAGGAGGAGAGGAAAGCCTTTGAGGAAGCCAAGCTGGGGATGGTATGTCTGTTTACTTTCTGGAAAATAACTAACTAATAACAATAAATAAATAAATTGGGTTTTTATGACACTTAAGGGTTATGAAGCTATCTGTTGATCGGCTGTAAGATATATTATATGTTTATCATAATTGTGATATTAGTTTTCACACTATACACATCAAAAAAGCTGTAATAACACTGTGAGTACCAGCAAATTGCATTACTTGCATGCAGCAACAACCGAGAAAGCTATTTACACTGCAGAGGTGACACAACAAGGCTGGAGGCAAAGTGAGGCAAAGTTAGACCAGGGTAAAGGAATGTAGAGTGAGGTAGACCGAGGCAGGGTGAGGTAGGGTAAGGTGGAGGGAGGTGGAGTTCAACAGTGAACCTCACACCAAACTACTTCTGTTTTGTTTGTGGAATGCATGTTGGAGATGTTAACACTGCTATAACAACAGGCTCACATTTGTCCCTGATGTGATAAAATTTGTATCTGCTTTAAATGTGTCTCAGACTACTAACTAAAGTGGTTTGATGAGTGTTATTTTATCTTTTTAGGTTTTTGATGCTTAGTGTAAATAGTGATCCTTGTGTGAAGAGGGCCTTAAATGGGGTAGAGGAGAAATAAAGTATAAAGAATTAAAAATACTCCAACAAAAATGCTAAAAAGAAAAAAATATTGCTACCCAATGGTTTTGTCCAACACTTTTTAAGTTAAACCTTTTTTTTCAATTTGTAACACGAAAGTATTGTTATACCTGTACTGTATTATCAGGTCTGAAATATGATGAATTAGAAAATGTAACAAACATCGAGACATTGTGGTTGTGCAGGCTCAGGACGATGAGGACGGAGATTCAGCAGAGAACGAGAGGGAGGAGGTCCGACCAGGAAAACTGAAGCTCAGCTTTGAGGAACTGGAGCGACAGAGACTGGAGGAGGAACACAAACGAGTGGAGGAAGAGAGGAAGAGACGCATCCTGGAGGAGAGGAAGGCCTTTGCTGAAGCTAGAAAGAGCATGGTCAGTTCATATATGCTCTTTTTGTTACTTTGACTTAAAAAATATATATTTAATACAGTACAAAATAGATGTACATTGATCAGCCATAACATTATAACCACTGACTGGAAAATATAAATAACATTGATGATCTGGTTCTGCCTAAGTCTGCTGCCTCTACCTTACATTACATTTTTAACACAGTAAAAATCATATTATATGATAATAATATTATAAGTAAATGCAGCTCAAAGTGCTTTAAAAGGAGGTAATGCATTTGAAAAACTGCCAATATAAAATAAAACAAAATTCAGGAAAAACATAAGACACAATAGAAAAAAATAAATAATAAAAATATTAAAATGAAAATAATATAGAACTATAATTTAAACCTCTAAAAGGATCTCATAAAACAAACAAGGTACAAAATACAAAAGGTTGTAGCTGTAAAGTTTTGAAATAAGATACAATATAAACTTTTTATATTTCTGTTTTGTCTGCTCTCAGATTTTAGACGAAGATGACGATGCCCTGCTGGCCATGATGAGTGCAGAGGCCGGTGCAACACCAGGGAAGCTGACCATCAGCTTTGAGGAGCTGGAGAGAATGAGACGTGAAGAAGAGCAGAAGAAGAAAGAGGAAGAGGCCAAGCGTCGCCTGGAGGAGGAGAAGAGGCTGTTCGCAGAGGCTCGAAAGAACATGGTACAGTAAAACCGTGCATGTGGATCATACATGTGGCGTCTGCTTGATTCAGGCCTGCCAGTGCTAATCTGAAGCAGTTTCTATTAGCTGTATTTTACTGTATTAACAGTAAAACAGCTTCATACAATGCTTTATATGTGCATTTAACTTAGCATAATGGGTTTTAATGATTTGTCAGTTTATCAGGTACACCTATGGCATTGGTGAACCTGGGAGGGCATAGTTCTGTCACCACTAATAACAAGCAATATGTCATAGCGAATGAGTATAACATTAAACTAAGAATCTAGTCACAATCATAACTTGATCATAAATCATCTGTTACATGTGTTACTGCATGGTGAATGCATGCTCTGCTTCATAACGCTCCATCTGAGCACACAGGTTTATAGATAACACCATTATCACCATCATAATTTACTGTTTTAACACTGTAAGAAGACTCCTAATGCAAAAGACTGTACATGTGTGCTCAAATGGCATTCCTGCAATGCTTCTCTGTTTTGCTTTTTCAAATTGTGTCTTCAAAGAGCCCATCCCAGGATCAGGATAATAAGGCAGCGTATGGAGAAGGAGAAGTAAGGCACTTTTTTAAATGAACATTTAATGTAATACTGTGTAAATGTGACGCAAATGACCAGTGAGCTCAGGATACATACATTTGTATTGTATGGCTATTATATGACCTAATTACTTTCCATTTACTAACAAACGCTACAGCTCCTTTCTTTCTTTACATTTAGTTACAAGCATTTTAATCAAGTGCCAGTTAAAGCAACCTGTTTTTATGATTTAAAATATGTCACAAATTCTTTCACAAACACTCAAATGCAACATAGAGGAATACCTGACTGGAAGCGCCGGTCTGAAATGTATTTAGTTTGAATGTTCGATGCTGAAAGACTCAAAATTCTCCTTTTCCTCACAATTTTTTAATGCAGGCATTAGTCAGTGCAGCTGCAGTTTTGCTTTCAAATGATGGAAAACAACTTAAACCTCAACCTCACCTTTATATTTGACAAACTTTACTGAGTTTTGCTTTCTTAACAATCCGCCACACTCACATTTTTTTTGCAGAGAGTGGCAATTTAGGGACACTAGGAAAACACCAGACAAAATTAGTAATTAATAAATCTATTAAACTTTGTCAAAATGTGACCTTGTCATGTCCAACGAAGGGTAAACTACAAAGATATGTACACATGTATGTACACATCATGTGGTCATATATTCATTCCAAATTTTTTGGTATTTTTCCTACAGCCCCTAAAGTGCTGTTTAGTGCATACTGCAGCATTGTGCCCCATTAAAATATAATTATTTAAATGTAAGTTTAGTAAAAATTAGCTGATGTTATTTATCGTCACATTTAACAACACTCACTCACTCACTCACTTACTCATTCTCAACTGCTTAATCCGTTTCGGGTCGCGGGTGAGCCAGAGCCAATTCCAGAAGACAGAATACACCCTGGAAAGGCAGAGGATCCATCGCTGTGACGTATCAATACTACAATAATAATAATAATAATAATAATGTACTGTTTTGCCTGCAGGCCCTGGATGAGGATGAAGATGGTCTGGTGAGGAGTGAGTCACAAGAAGCAATGCATCCTGGAAAACTGGAGGTCAACTTTGAGGAGATGATGAAGATGAAGGAGGAAGAGGAGAGGAAGAGGAAGCAGGAGGCACGACGCAAAAAAATGGAGATGGAGAAGAAGCAGTTTGAGCAGCTGCGTCAGGAGATGGGAGAGGTATGATTCAGACAGTAACTCACTCTAAAGCATAAAAAGCACATATATTATAGAAATAGACAGAAAAACATGATAAAAGCCAAAGTAATATTGTCTGTTAATATTTCCATCTCAATTGAAATGTTTAGTAGAATTTGTAGAAAATAACAACATCCAAGTGCAGTAAAACAAGCATTGGATCAGGAGCCTCACCAATAGGAAACAAAAATGGAGGGCATGATAAAAATTATAAACAAAATGTATTCTTATGTAGAATGTTTTCAGATGATACAAAAATGATCCATCCTTTTAAGCGCAAAGCTTGGTGGAGACTTTGATGGAGACTTTCTGTTATGACTTTTCTCAACATCTGAAAAATAAAGGTCCATGTTTGTAATATATATTTTTTAACTAAATATCTCTTTTGCTTTCCATTAGAATTATGAGTGGTTCTTCTCTCTATTGCATTGCACGAAGAACCCTTTGTAACATCAATAAGTTTGATTGTATGGACGTTGCCCAATCCATGTTCTGCCTACTGTATGTCCTGTCTACTGTATGCTTCAGGAGGAGATCAACGAGACCACGGAGGTGGTAAGCACAGAGTATGAGGAGCTGACTAAGCTGAAGAGAACTGGATCCATCCAGGCCAAGAACCTAAAGGTGAAGTTTGAGAAGATCAAGCAGCTCACTGATGAGGAGATCCAGAAGAAGATCGAGGAGGAGCGGGCGAGGAGGAAAGCTATAGATGACGAAATCAAGGAAAGAGAGGCCGAGCGCTGCTTAGAGGTAGGAGCCAGCGGGGTTTCTAGATTACTGTCGAAATAAGAACCAATAATCTGGCATCTGAGACAGAAATCTTTCAAAACTAAAAAAAAAAAAAGCAGAAAAGCAGGTCGTCTCATGTTAGATCGTATTAGTTTTCGTGGATTGGCACAAAAAAAAGGCATGGTTGGAGATATGGATATGGTTTTATGCCCTACAGGACGAGGACGAGGACAAAAAGAGTCCCGTTAAAGTGGAGGACGCTCCGTTTAGACAGAAAGTGGACATGCGCGCACGGTTCGAGCAGATGGCCAAAGCTCGGGAGGAAGAGGAGAGGAGGAGGATCGAGGAGCAGAAGATGCAGAGGATGCAGTTCGAGCAGCAGGAGATCGACGCCGCTCTCCAAAAAGTAAACCTCTCGTGGGCTACTTTGTTTAAGAGCTAATCTCAGGCGGACTCCGCGGGACACTGCTGTGAATGCATGCCGCTGTTAATGCATGACAGAGCTGCATGGCGTGTGCCTCTTATTTGCTTTGCCCGTTTTGTTTGCCCTGAGTCGGTCCGAAATGTGAAACGCTTTGTCGTGTGTCTTGTCAGAAAAGGGATGATGATGAAGAGGAAGAGGGGAGCATCATCAACGGCTCGGCGGCCTACGAGGACGAGGAAGACCAAGGCAGGTCGGGCGCCCCGTGGTTCAAGAAGCCCCTGAAGAACCAGTCGGTGGTGGACGCCGAGCCTGTCCGGTTCACGGTGAAGATCACAGGCGAGCCCAAGCCTGAGGTCACCTGGTGGTTCGAGGGCGAGATGCTGCAGGACTGTGAGGACTATCAGTACATAGAGCGGGGCGAGACCTACTGCCTCTACCTGCCCGAGACCTTCCCTGAGGACGAGGGCGAGTACATGTGCAAGGCGGTAAACAGCCGGGGCACGGCCGCCAGCACCTGCATCCTCACCATCGAAAGTAAGCCGCCGCAGCGCCCCACTAACCCGCCGCATGCCAGGCCCGATATCAGGGGGTCTGTGAGTGTGGCAGTGGCCCACCTACTATGTTTGTATGCCCTACTAATAAAAAACATTTTTAAATTAAAGGGGAATTCTTTAAAAATTACAGACTTTCTTCATATTTCAGTGCTTGGTTTAGGTGTTAGCAGAGTCATTAAGCCTTTTTAATGCATGGCAAGACAAAGTCAGGGTTCACACATGCAGCTTGTCCAGGTAGTATCTGTATATGGATTGCTGGGTATGTGTAAAAGGGGCTTTAGTGAGGTTTAGCACGGAGTCAATATGGTGTAAAGTGGTGGTGAATGGAATCAGATTGATTATCCGACACTCTAAAAGCTCCTTTCAAAACATTATTACACCTAGTGGTGATAAATAGACTGCCGGAGGCCTGACAGTCTGTTTTATAGAGTTCTGACACATATAAAACACCAGTCAAAAGTTTGGACACAAAATCCTATGAAGGAACACATATGCAGTTAGGTCTCTAGAATTCCTACAAGAGAATAATGCCAAGAGTGGGCAAAGTCAGGAATCAAAAGAAAAGGCACTACTTTGAAGAATGTAAAGTATAAAACATATTTTGGCTTGTTGGATACATTTTTGTTTACTTCATAATTGCATATGCGTTCGTTTATAGCTTTGATGACTTTAATATTAATGTAGAAAGTAGAACATAATAATAATTACGAATAAAACATTAAATAAGAAGTGGTGTGTCCAAACTTTTGACTGGTGTTGTATTTTATGAAATCCTTTCATGATGAAAGGTGTTCCCTATTGTTTTCAACCATTATATACTGTACCACTAATTTCCCATCTTGCCATCTTTATTATTACATATCTCAGAAGACTTGTGTTGTATGACTTGTGGGTTCATATAGTAAATAAAACGACTTTCCAATTACCACCATCTTTTGTAAAGCAACCATAAACACCAATCCACCACTCTGAATGACTTTGTACATCTCAATCACTGAAATATGTAGAATTGTGTACTAAATAAATGGAATTCCTCTTTAATCACTATGGGTTGGATTTACATACATGGATTAAGCCTAGTTGTAGCATGTTTTGTATTTTTCTTTTAATAGAAAATGCTGTGTAGTCCAAGACTAGGTATAATCCCTGTATGGGGAATCTGCTCCTATAGGTTCTGAAAAGGGAATCTACTATTTAGTCAATTTTGCACTTGTGCATTTGTGGACACCTGCTCTTATTTATTCAGATTTTCTACATCAGGGGTTACAGTTCAATTCCAGTTTAGAAACCTGCTGTCCTTCACACCTATACACCTAATAAACCCTTTTTAAACAGTTTAAGATGTGGTGTAATGGAGCAGGACAATGGGTCCTCACAAGCAGAACCCCACCCAAACCCGTCCCCCCCAGTAGGCGATGTCTCCCAGTTAAAAAAAACACTAGTACAATGTTAATTAAAAAGCACTGACCAGAAACAAAATGTGCTGTGGATTTTTGTGAAGTTGCTGAAGTATCAGAACTAATCATGCAACATCAGAACATGACCTCACTGACGCTCACACTATTGGTGGGCAGGATGCAATCAAATACTACGCACAGCAAATGCTCCATCCTCTAGTGTACAGCCTCCCCAGTAGAGTATAGGCTGTTACTGCAGTAAGGGGAAGGAAATTTTATATTATAATACACTTGCCTTGTAAGATATACTACAGGAACAGGTGTCCACTTTTTTTTTCCTTTTAGATGATTTTGTTTTAATGGGTGTGCTGCCTACTACTTGCCCCCCTGATCTTTTTAAAGGGTGTTTTCACACCAGCACTATTTAGTCTGGTTAAAACTTAGATATCATTCGTTTGTGATGAAAATGTGATTCGACCTCGACCTAACCGTGATCTGACCCAACTAATTAAATATACTTTATGCATTTATCTTGTGTTTGAGAGGAATGGCTGTTCAGGTGCAGTTTAAACTGATTTATTAACTAGATGATTACTATAGATATTAACTAATACCATCTCTGCTGCTGCTTCATGCTAACTGCACTCCGGAACTAAGAAACCTCTTCCTGTATTTACTTTAAATAACCCTGCCCCAGATGAGGTCTAACCAATCAGTGGAGACAATGTGCTCACATGCTTTGTTGTGATGCATTTTGTTGCACTTGAGGTTGTTTGTCTTGACTCGTTAATTGATTTGGATCAGAGAAAAAACAACTACAGGTGTGAAAGCATCCTAAGTGGCTTTGGATGTCCTACTCCTGATTGGGTTAGTGGTGGCGCTGGGCCTGCTGCATGCCTGCATCTCTACACCTGCTACTAACAGCAACCGGACTGCATGGCCTTCATCATTGTTTCTCTGCCTCCGGCTCATCAAGCTCTCTCTCTCTCCTTCTCTCTCTCTTTGTCTCTCCATCTCTCTTTTTTCCAGCTGAGGACTACTGACGCGCTCCTTTCCCCTTCCGGAACTTTCCCTCGTCTTTTCCTGGTTTTCCTTTTGTAATAAGTTCATATTTCACGGTAGGGCCAAAACAAAAGAACCTGCGGAGGGAGCGAGCTGTGTTTTTTCACCATTCCTCCCGAGGACATACACTCGACGACGAAGTGCAAACCGCTGTTTACATACGAAACCTGCACTCACTGTCCGTAACTCTACATTTGATGTGTCTGGGATGAATTTGTGCCAAAGCAAACACACACTGATCCCAACAGCTGTTACACACACATACTGCAAATGCATTTTAATTTAAATAAATTAATTATTATCATAATGATTTAGTCTTTTTTAATGTTTTAACATCACAGCAGGATCTTCCATATCCATGAATAGCGTGAGCAAGAAGAAGAGTTCTCTCAAAAATCAAACCATTCAATCAAATTAAGGGTATTTATTCACACTCATTTCAAGACCTAACCAATAATTGTTCTGAATATGTTATGAATGATTCAATACCTGATCAGAAATTACAATACCTTATTGAGTATTTGGTCTGAACATAGTATAACATTTTCAGTAATTGTTCTGATTGTTCTAAAAATGCTAAGAAACATTTAGTTATAGTTCAGATAGTACTATAAATATTTAATTTCTTATAATCTATTATAAGTGAAGAATTATGACTTTTTTATAGGCTCATTTAGGCACCATCATATAATAAGGGAGGATCCTAATTTCTTAGTAAATGATAGATAAAGCCAAAAAGGTTCTCTGTAGTACTGAATATGTTTATTGTTGTTGTATATTCCAAATAAAACCATCTACAATCGGTTTTCCACCAATGGGAAAAGCATCATGGGTCAGCATATAACTTTTGCCTTTACCAGAGAACCTTTGAAGAACCCTAGCGTATTCGATTTGGTGCTATATGGTCTATGTAGAACTTAATGTACAATATTTTTTTTCACCAGAAAATGAGTGTCCAAGCATCCTATTTCTTGAATCTCTTGGTTCTGTAGAATCAATCCCATTGCTAATGAACCTTTGGAGAACTTTTTTGTTTGATTTCTGACCGAACTTATCTTTGTTAAAGGTGCAGGAGCTGCATTTCAGTTTAGTACAACTCAGTTTATTACAATGAATTTTCTGAATTTGTTGTTCACGTTTTTCTGATCCCCAAGTTTGTATGTTGAAGCGATGAGAATTGTGAGTAGTTTTCTGAGTCTGAGGTTTGCATAAAAGTGTTTTTAGGGTAGGTGAAATATTTGTGATATGTAAACTTATAATAAAACAAATAAAAACTTAAGGGTTGTGTTGTTTATTTATTGTTTTGTACCCATTGTTCTTTCCAATTTTGCTTCGATTGATCAAAGCCATTAAACCCATCCATCCAGTAGGACAAGGACCAGACTACGCCTCCTCTGATACATGCTCTGATACATCCGCTGAGGAAAGTGCTCGACCTCCAGCTCTGATACATCAGCTAACAAACACCTGTGCTGGCCAGCAGTATTATAGGTGTGATGCGGTGAGAGAGCACCACCTACTGTTCCCACCCAGAGAGAACATAGTCCATTGTGTGAAAGGTGCTGTGAATCATGGTCTGGATCCAAGAAATGAAATGTGGTCCAGATCAACAGAAGCATGATCTGGTTTGTCCTTATTCTGAAAACACTTTTCCAGATAAGATTTTCAGACTAATTACAAAAAACTAAGGCAGGATCATCATCACACTTTAAACAATAGAAGAAGAAAAAGAAGCACTGTTTTGCTGAAATTCCACTCCCCTTGTTACATTAGTACAATATGGGTACAACAGTTTATGCTGGTGATTCCTGTATCTACTGTAACTGTAGATTAATTTATTTATAAACAGAAATAAAATGAATCGGCTATGTGATACGACTGCACTTGAAAGGCAGAAAGGCAGAATTTGACACGAGAGCTGAAAAACCTGCAACTAATTGGCTAATCAGTGTTAAGTACAGTGAGACTTCGCCAACTTAGGTGATGATGACAGAAATGGTAAAGTATTTTAGTGCGCTCCATCATTTAAATGAAGAGAGATACCCAAACTAACTAAACTACATGAACAGTATACAATGTCAGAAATACATCAACATTGGTCTGGACTTTAAAACACACTTTCAAGAGTAAAAATGGCATTTTTCACCTTAATATTGCTTAAGGATTGGAGCCATTTTGACAAGGCCCAAAATGAGATGTGTAATATTAAAGGTCTTGTGGAATTTTAATGTTAAATAATGGATTTAGTTACTTACCTCAGTCAAATTAACATGATGTACCAACAAATTAATGTAACCTTTTCCATAAAAAGTAAATTCTGCTGCTGCAGGAGAAAACAATCTCATGGTAGGATCACCACAAACCCATTTCAGCCACAAGGTAGCGCTGCTGTTGCATCTAAACATACTGTAGTCTGTTTTTTTTTTTTGTAACCAGTACAAGACTAATAATCATAAAAATCAATGGTATGTTCTTATTTTATGTGAAATTTATAATCTCTGCTATACTATCTGTTATAAATCAGGCTGTGTAGTTTCTATGGTTAAATTGGTCATTTAGACCATCCCTTTTTAAACTGTCCAATCAGCGAATTACTTGAGAATGAATGTTACAGTAGAATTTTATTTTAAATAGAATGTATTATTATTATGTAAATCTTAGAAGAATACAACATTTTAAAAATATTTTGTGACAAACAGATTTTAAGAAAAGTAGAAGCAATTTTTTTGTATTTGCCTTAATAAATGAATATACTAGAGCATCTCAAAAATGAGAATATCATAGAATATTGAAAAGTTCCTTTATTTCAGTAATCCAGTTCAAAATGTGAAACTCGTACATAGATGTATTACACATGGAGTGATCTATTTTAACTGTTATTAATTATATATTTTATTGTTGATGAGTATGACTTAGAGACAATGAAAACCCAAAAATCAGTGTCTCAGAAAATCAGAATATTATATATTATATGGTGTAGACAGTGATGTCATCTGCTGGTGTTGGTCCACTGTGTTATATTCTCAAGTCTAGAGTCAGTGCAGTGTTTTCCCAGATAATCTTATAGCAATTCATGCTTCCCTCTGCTGAAAACTTTTATGGAGATGCGGATTTCATTTTCCAACAGGACTTGGCACACTGCCCACACTGCCAAAAGTACCAATCGGTCTTCTATAATATTCAAATTTTCGGAGAAACTGATTTTCATTGGCTGTAAGCCATAAACATAAACAATAAAAGAAAGAAATGCTTAAAATAAATCACTCCGTGCATAATACATCTATATAATATATGAGTTTTACATTTTAAACTTAATTACTGAAATAAAGTATTTTGTAATGATATTCTATTTTTTAGATGCACTAGTATATATTTATACACTGTATATACATCTGCTTGCTTACAATCTCTCTGTTGTGACGCATAGACATAAATACATTGTCCAATCAGCGAGCTGCTTGATAGAACGAATAGCCAATCCTGGCGTAAACGCAGGGGGAAAAACTGGCGCGTCTCAAATCGCTCATTACCCCTATGAAGTGCACCACATAAGTTTAATTTATGCACCAAAACAATGTATTTTTAACGGCATGGCAGTGGATAAATTTAAACTGCTATTTATTATGCGTATATTCTATTGTACTTGGGTGGAAAATCCATGTTTTTAAATTAATTCAATGCACTTTATAGGGAGTAGGAAGCCATTTGGGATGTGACCCGCCACGCTCCAAGCCGGTAACTGTAGAAACGAGAAGAGTCTGCAGACCCTGAGGAGGAGCTAAGTTCGCAGACTCGTTCATAAATAAAGCTAACGCTAGCAAGCTAATTCAGTCAAAAATGCGAAAAAAAGATTAATAAACCTAAGTCTATTATTGAATTCTTTATAACAATGATATAAACACTGAAGTATGTTAACCTAGTTAGCTGGTAAGCCTGTTCTCAAACCAGCTACCTTATCAAACTACGCTAGCTAACGCTAGCTAATGGGTTTAGCTAGTTAACTAGTGAGCTAAGATAACCAAGTCCACTAAACTGTGTTGTTCACTTGGTTGCCTTGTTTAATCAAATCAAATCCGCGACTATGGGGAAAGATGTGGAGGAGGTTGCAGCGTCTCTAGTCCGGGAATATCTCAGTCGAAAGGTGGGTGACAGCAGTGTACAATAATATACAGCTCTGGAAAAAAAAGAGACCACTTCATAATCAGTCTTCTGATTTTGCTATCTATAGGTATATGTTTGAGTAAAATAAACATTGTTGTTTTATTTTATAAACTACAGACAATATTTCTCCCAAATTCCAAATAAAAATATTCTCATTTAGAACATTTATTTGCAGAAAATGAGAAATATATGAAATGACAAAAAAGTTGCAGAGCTTTCAGACCTCAAATAGTTTTTACTCACTATTTTCATGCAACTTGGCATGTTCTCCTCCACCAGTCTTTCACACTGCTTTTGGATAACTTTATGCCACTCCTGGTGCAAAAATTCAAGCAATTCAGCTTAGTTTGATGTCTTGTGATCATCCATCTTCCTCTTGATTACTCTTGGTTTTCAATTTGGTAAGATCAAAGAAATTCTTATTTTTTCCAGAGCTGTATGTGTCCTAATGTTTGTTTGCTTTTTTTTTTAATGAACACATACATCTACTTCATATTGAACCTAGTTCAATAACCCTTATATTCAGAGCTGCTTTTAACATTGTAGTATTTTCAAACTTCAAATTTCAATATGTGTGTATTTGCCTGAATTTCTAGATGAATAGTGGAATTTAACCTTTACCCTTAAAAACGTAGCCAAATCGAGATGGTTATAGTTTTGTTTTAGAGTTACAAGGCTAAATACTTACACTTACACTTATTATTGTAGGGCCTGAAGAAAACGATAGCTTGCATGGATGTGGAGCTTCCGAGGACAAATTTGAGCATCAACAACAGAACTGACCTTCGCCGAGTTCTTCATCTGGAAAGTCTTTACAAAAAAAATAAGGTAAGAGCTGAACCTGCCAGTGGTAATACCCACTCATCATCAAAACAAAATCTGCACCCAGATGGAAGTGTAGGATTGCAATACTATTCGGAAGACTGATTTAAGTTACCACTAACAATAAATTAGTATATATTTAGCCTAAGACATACCAGATGTCTTAGCATGGAGTTGTAGAGGTTCCTAATGATGTCCTGTAATAATCAATCCTATACAGCTTGAATGTTCTCACACAGTTCCTGCTGATTCTGAGGTAGGTGTGGAGTGTTCATAGCACACAGGGGAGCATTCAGAAAAGGTAGAACCACTCATCTTTTATCTTGCAGGCTACATGGATTCATTGATCAAAAATAGAAAAAAACAGCAGCACTTGTTGACTGGAGACTTTCAGATTTATTAAAGATACAAAAAATAACCAACACGTTTCGGCACTCAGACCCCCATCAGGGTTAAAAGACAAAAACATCCCAGTTTTTAAAATACTCATGATTATAAAACAACCAATGAGAACACCCCAAGGACTGAAGAGACTAAATGAGAGACAGCTCAATTCCACAGGGGAACCTCTTACACCTAAAACATCTTAAAAGTCCATTAGAAATTGACAAACACAATTAGGCATTACTTATATTAAGAAAATACTTTTTTCACAGAGGAAAAATACAGCCAAACTGACAATACTGACAACCATTTCCCCAAATTCTCTAAAGAAACATTTTTATTGTAAAATTCTCATTCGTACCCTCAGGAAATAAACTTTGAAGATATAAAATCCCAAGCCCTCTTTTTTCTTTTTTGCTCTGTATAACCCTATTTTTGTATTTTTTATTTGTTAAATATGAGCTTCTATGTTCTGTAATTCTGGCTTTTAATGGTCTAGACATCTCTCTCCCACTTAAACTTTTCCACATGGACATTGGATCATTTAGATAACATTTTTAGTTTTACATGCAATAAAATATTTTATATTAACCAAACATTTGTCCACATGCTACTGACATCTCAAGAGCTTGTCTTGAAGACACAGATATTATGTGATGACCGGCCGCATCACCAGACCTATACCTGATTGAAAATGTAGGGGGTGAAATTAGATTAACTATCAACACTCCTATACCCCTACCACAAAAATCTGCAGGAACTACCTGAGAATATTCAATCTATATGGGACAGATTATCACAGGACACTATTAAGAACCTCTATAAAGTCATTACATGTTGCTTTAAACATGCATTACACTCTCTTTCTGTATGTATAGCTCAATAAATATTGCCAATTATAGTCTGAATCGTAATGTATCTTCCTTCCATAAAGTATTACAATCTAGAATTATGAATGTGATGAAGATCTGATTATGTTCTTCTGCTTTGTTCAGTCTGAGGAGCACCCACTGAAATCGATGCTGGAGATGATGGTGAAGGAGCGGATGAAGAAAGGTGCAGAGGTTAAAAGAAGTTCTCTGATGGACAACAGAACTCAAGAGATCCCAGCTGAGGAAAATTTGCCAAAATCTGGTTCATCCTTCACTGAGGAAGATTCTTCTTCTGAGAGGAAAGATAAAGATGTTATGGATCAGCACAGACACAGAGCGAGGTATCTGCTCTGTTTAATATGGAATAGCTGAAACCTTCACACCACTTACAGAGCATGCTGGTGACTCTCACTGCTTGTACCAAAATAAACATTAGTGGTCAAATATTACTGTTCAGATGTTTGTGATCACAAAAGATCTGTTATTGATTTAATATACGTGTGTATGAACATTATTTTTGCTGAGTTTGCTGTGTTTATGTAGTGAGCAGAGCCCATTCATGTAAATGAGTCGGTATGCTGATGGCAAGCTGCATGACCGGGATTCTAACCAGTGATCTCCTGATCATGGCAGCTCTTAGCCTGATGGACCTCAAAAGTCATTTCTGAGTATTTCTATTGGTCTATTCATCATGAAATTCTCATACAATATTAAGATTGATGGCGAGATTCACATTATGACAAAAAGTGAACAATGGTAAAAGTGGAGATACAAGATTTTTGTCAGAAAGTGACGATAGGCACTATAAATTGAAGATGTTGGATTTGGTATATCAAGTACTTATGAAAAGAAACAGGCAATAAATAACAGTATTAGGGTTAGATTATATGACTTAGCTATTATATAATGATACTTTAAGAAACCCACATTCTTAAATAAAAAATTCTGATTGTTTTATAAATGTTTCCCTAAATGTTTTGCAGTTTGTCCGAGGGCAGCTCTGCTGTGTCACAGCTTATAGCGCCATCTTCAGCAGACCAGACTCCTTCACCAAAGAGCTCCAGGAGCAGTTCTCTAGTTTCAGAAGGTGAGAGAAACATATCGTTCTCCAGTCATGATGGTCTCTTCACCTCGGGTAAGGTGGGGTCCAGTTCTGAGAGGAAGAGCGATGATGTGGACGGTCAGGGCAGCAGGACCAGCAAAATGAGGAGAGGCCTCATGGCAGGTCCCATCACTACATCAGCTCAGGTTTGCAAGTTTTATGGATATGTTCACATTGTTAGCCTAAAGTGACTCAAATCTGATATTTTCCTTAGTGTAAGACCTGTGTGGACACTTTACATGCATATTTTTATTAAAAACATAACCTCCTTATATTTAAGTGCACAAATGCATAAATTATGTAAATCACTGCCACTTAAAAGAGTTATTTGTGAGTTTCTGACAGAAGCACTAACCTAACTACTGAGATTCCCTCTGGCAGCTTCTATATGTAAAGATGTACAATCTCAATCACACCATTTAAAACAGTTTTTTTTTAAACAGTAATATAACTTAATTTGTTATGTTTTGTTGTCATTTAAAATTCAGATGTAGTTGTTGTTGGCTTTTATTGTTTTTGTCCCTCTGTTGAAAATGAATGGTGAATTTGAATTTTCTTCATAGGAAAACAGTCGGAGACGTCCTGCTCGAAAAGCAGCTGGATCTTTGAGCTTCTTATCCCAGGCTGACAGTGACTCCGACAGGATGAAGTGGACAGGCCGGAGCTGGAGCTTGGATGCTGGACACACAGAGTCTGTTGGAATCAGCTCTTTTGAGACAGACAGCTGCGGGTCAGTCAGTTCACCCAGACAGGAAACAGAGAGCGATGGGTCTGATGGGGTGCAGAGAGTGAAATCACACAAGTAAGCTGAACTGTCTCTGTTTTTAAATCATAGACGGGGTGCACAAAGAACCCTTTGTGATAGTTCCGTATAATTCATTGTATTTTTATTGTAATCATAATGTGAGTGTTCAGTCAAATTGCATTACCAGCATGCAGCAACAGGGGGAGCTCTTCACACTGCAGATAGTGCACACATGACATAACTAGGCTTGAGGTAGAGTGAGGATAGAGTGAGGTAGAGTGAGGCAAAGCGAGATTGAGCAAGACATAGCATTGGAGATTGAGTCAGTGGATGGTTGTGTGAGGTATAGTGAGGATAGAGCAAGGTAAATTTAGATAAACTGAGGTAGTGCAAGATGGAGTGAGTTAGATCAAGGCAAAGTAAATTAGAGTGAGGTTGAGGCAGAGTAGTAGAGTAGAGTAGAGTGAAGCAGAGGGTGGTATTGCTAGGTAGAGTGAGTTAGATCAATGCAGGGTGAGGTTAAGTTAGATAGACTGAGGTAGAGTGAGATCGATCAAGTTAGAGTGAGGCAGAGCTAGCTGAGTGAGGTGGAGGTCCGGAGTGAACGAATGCTCACACTGCACTACTTCTTGAGTGCAGCCAATTCAGTTGCTAAAAAACTTTTTGAAGAATTTTAAATAATTAAGGATCTTAATATATTGTGTTTTATGTCGTAATCAGGATATGTAATGGCATTGTCCCAAAGCATATTATTTTGTTCATATTGTACACCTTTTCTTTGCGATTTTGCTGATCAGTCCATATAAATAAATGCTGGGATATTTATTGTCTGGAACATTAAGTCATGGCATGTATGTACTTGTGCGTGTTCTGATCTGAGGTTTTGCTGTTTCTTCTTACAGAAACAAATCAGCACACGGTCCAAGAGTTGATGGTCTCCACATGGAAGGAATGGCTCTGGGTAGTGCATCTATAATGTTCTACAGACTGCAGTTCATACCATGGGCCACAGCCAACTCAACTGCAAAATAACAGCTGTAATATTTGTCTTTGATATTGTGCTTTTTAGTGGTCCAAATCTGAGGTATCAAAAAAAAAATCAACATCTTTTTTGTGGAACTTTTTCAGATTGAAGGCTTGTTAAGAACTAATCACATTATGGATGTACATGCATTGCCGATAAAATAAGGCACCCAAAGTTGATATTTGGAATGTAATGAATCTTTTTATATATGTGAATGTAATGAAGATATATGTAATTGATTACAATATTAGATTGAAAGGATACGTTTATTTTGGAAAACTGTACAAGATGAGATGTGTGGTTGGGTATGGAAGCTTACAGATCTCCATATCAGCAGTTGGGCCATTGTATTACTTCACAGCAAAGGCAGTATTGAATGAAGTGTTCACCATAAGGCCTCCATACTGGATTTTTGGAGGCAGAAACAAACGACCTCCTTGCTTTAAAGTCTTTCAAAGTCTGTCAACTGGGCAAAATGTCGTTGAGGCTTGTTTAGCAGTCACTGATCTCTCACCAGGAGGTGCACTATCAAAAATAGCCCCAAAGAGCCTTTTTATAGGGCAGCGGGGAAACAATTTTATGCTATATTTTTGTAGTTTTTTTTGTAGTAGAGTGTAGTTTTTGTGCAGTGATTGTTAATTATTTTATAGAATGTATCAGATAATCTTCTCTTGTTTTGCTGTGCAGATGACATTGATGATGAGGAGGATCTGGGGGGATTTTCAGCAGCACCAGTTCATAACTCTTTACCTCAGCTCAATTTAAACAAACATCCTATGGACCAGCAAACAGCCACAGTAAGCATTGCATCTTAGGAAAGTCAAAGAAAATATGTTACACTATGTGGACAAAAGTATTGGGACACCTGCTCATTCAGTTTTTATCCAAAACTATCTTGAGAAGGTTTTTATTAGATTAAGATTTCAGAGACTGTATCACACCAAATAAAATGGACATCTGCTCATTCATTGTTTAGTCTGAAAACAAGGTTTTAAAACGAATGTATCCTGCATTCATTAGAGTAATGTTTTTGCTAATGCTAAATGAAAGATAGTAGGAACCGCTGGTTTTCAACACTGTGCCAAATGACTTATAAATCCCTCATAATCTAAACTTGTGCTATATGATATTACTTTATATTTAGATTATATTATGTATATTATGTATTTTTTCTAGGCCTTGAAGGAGATCATATTCGGCTCTCCTGTTATGTGCTTTAGTGAGGAGTGGAAACGCCAGAGTTTCACCTTTTCAAACACACATGGTCTGAGATATGGGATCGTGCAGAAGAAGGTATTTAGTTTTATTCATAGAAATCCATTGCATCTTCCTACTTTACATATACTTGTTTTTTTGAAAATCCACAGTAAATATATACAACTCTGGAAAACATTAAGAGACGTATTTATAGGTTTATGTTTGAATAAAATAAACATTGTTGTTTTATTCTATAAACTACAGACGACACTTCTCCCAAATTTCATGTATAAATATTTTCATTTAGAGCATTTATTTGCAAAAAATGAGAAATGGCTGAAATAAAAAAAAAGATGCAGAGCTTTCAGACCTCAAATAATGCAAAGAAAACAAGTTCATATTCATGAGGTTTTAAGAGTGCAGAAATCAATATTTTGTGAAATAACTAAATATTGTTTTTAATCACATTTTTCATATGCATCTTGGCATGTTCTTCTCCACCAGCCTTACACACTGCTTTTGGATAACTTTATGCCTTTACTCCTGGTACAACAATTCAGGCAGTTCAGCTTGGTGGTTTGATGGCTTGTGTTCGCCCATCTTCTTCTTGATTAAATTCCAGAGGTTTTCAATTTGGTAAAATCAAAGAAACTCATCATTTTTATTTGGTCTCTTATTTTTTTCCAGAGCTGTATATACAGCATCGTGTTGTTTTCCTGATGAGTGCCAGTTTCATCATAACATTTTTGATGGTCTTTGCCACTGCACTTGAGGATACTTTCAAAGTTCTTAAAAATGTTCAGATTGACTGACCTTAATTTATTTAAGTCACTTTTATTTCTTTACTTAGTTGAGTAGTATTTTGTGTTCTTGTGTGTAAATGAATATATACTGTTTGAACAGGGAGGACCGTGTGGAGTGCTCGCTGCTGTCCAGGCCACTGTTCTCCAGAAACTTCTATTTGAAAGAACCAGCAGTGACTCGCCGTCGGAGTAAGTGCTGTCAAGCATCAATCATCTTTCATCTTCATGTCATTTGGGTCTTCTTACGTCATGCAGATGAAATTTTCTGCATCTGCAGTATTGAGTTATTTCACTGTTGTTCGGATTTGATCGGATTGCCGTTTATAAACGGGACGATGTTCATGACGAAGCTATACTTCCAGTTTATGAAATTATATTTCACCAATTGATAAGCGTCACTGGAGGATATGGGTTTAAATCTTGCGTTATTAAATTTCTGCAGGAGGCTGCGGGTTTCGGATGCTGAGAGGACGACGTGCCTGGCCGAAGCCGTGGCTGAAATCCTGTGGAGGGCTGGAGGCAGGAAGAGAGCCACTGTTGCTGTGTAAGCCCGTGAATTATTTACTGCGAGACTAAATTACTGATCGGTAAAAAAAAAAAAAAAAAAAAACTTACCTGCCTCTGATCTCTCTACAGAAACTCTGGCAGGAGGCTGTTCACGCCAGTGGGCCACTACAGGCCTGATGGGGTTCTGGAGACGGTAAAAAATATCTATTCTTAACACCAACTTTAAGACTTGGGATGATCAATCATATTTGGATTGTTATCACAGATTGATTTTCATGCTAAACACATCAAAAGAGCTGCGATGACAAATTAAATAACAGATAACTCATATTGAACTTTACTTTACCCACTAGCAGCAACAGAGGGAGCTCTTTACACTACAGACTAGACATTTATATAAAATTTTGCTTACAGTAACAAAACAGAACAGTTAGGGCTGGACAATATGTCCATAAAATAATATCACAATATTTCATGGTACATTTGCGATAAAATTCTTGGCAAAAAAAAAAATAATAATAATAATAAGCAATGATGACAAAATAACCATATTTTTTGCACTATGAGGCACACCTAAAATCAAAAATCTATATTCTACAACTACATATAAAACATATTTTTAATGTTGTAATTGTATCTAAAATATTTACAACCTAATTATTAACCATTAATAAACTTCCTTATAGACTGGTTACAAAACCCTTTGTAAAGAAGCCTATCAAATAATAATAATAATAATAATAATAATAATAATAATAATAATAATAGTAATAATAATAGTAGTAATAATAATAATAATAACAAAATAAGCAATGTAGCAAACAAATCTACCACAAAACTAAAGTGCAGTATATATGTAGTTGTTGTATTTGAACTGCAAACAAACATAAAAAATATATATATATATATATATATATATATATATATATATATATATACTATATATAAGAGACTGCTTTCAAGAATATCATGATATATTTATATTTATATCTATATTTTTATGTAAAAATGATATCTATATTTTTATGCAATATTTGTGTGAACAATATGATATGTCACACCCATAATCATATTATATCATAATAAATTGAATCATAGCCCCTGTAAGTTATTGCTAGTACACAAGCCCTAGTAATATGCAGCTAGGGCTGAGTAATATTGTCAAAGTTAATTAACATTGCATTACCAGAATTGCAACATGCAAATAAGCCACTAATAAATCCCTGTTGTTTGTGTGCTGTGAACATCCTGACCAATCACAGATGTTCGGGTGCATCAAGATATAATTACATAATCCAACAAACATAAATCATTTTTTGTCAAAATTAATGCAAGCCAGTCTTCAACCACATCAGATGTTCATCAGTGGGTTTATTTTTATTGGTGCTGCAAGCAAGTCCCAGTCGCAGTGTAACGGCAGCAGGGTGGTTTGGGGATAAAGTACACTGCACTTCTGCTGTGCTATTGGACATTTGGACATTAGAATTTTCACACATACTAGTTTAACATACTAACATGGCAGATGAGATTTAAAGCATTAATGTGCTAATTCTGAAATTCTGCTCAGACAAATCCAAGAAAAAAAAAAAGAATATGGACAAAACCATGGCTCACATGTACTGTAATGCCAGAGTGAGGTGTGATGTTAGCACAGTAAATTGACAGTAAATACATATATACAGTATCAGTCAAAAGTTTGGACACATCTTTTCATTCAGTGTTTTTATTTATTAACTTCATCAAGACTATGAAGGAACATATAAAGAATCATGTTGTAACATGTTGTAGCTGCTCTTATCTGTTACAGTTTCTGAGGCTGGTAACTATGATGTATTCTGTGCAGCAGAGGTAACTCTTGGCATTTCTTTCCTGGGGCGGTCCTGATGAGAGCCAGTTTCATCATAATGTTTTTGATGGTCTTTGTGAATGCACTTGAGAGGAAGTTGAAAATATTTTTTCTTTATTTAGTTGAGTAGTTTTTACCATAATATGGATTAGAACATTATTCTAATATTCACTATTCACTGTATACCTCTATACAATATATATATATATATATATATATATATATATATATATATATATATATATATATATATATATATATATATATATATATATATATAACTCTATATATATATAACTCTACAGCTTCACAACTTTACGTTTGATGCTATCAAACATATTAAGAGGCAATAAATTCAAGTAATTAAGCACAGCTGTTAACTGAAAGCCTTAGTTCCAGATGACTCTACCTCATAAAGCTGACCTGAGAAAATGCAGCCAAGATGTGCAAAACTGTCTTTATCTAAGCAAATGGTGCTACTTTAAAGATTTTAAAATATACAACATATTCTTGTTTGTTTTACACCTTTCTGTTTATTAAATAATTGCATGTTTTCTTCATAGTTTGGACGACTTTAGTATTAACCTACAAGGCAGAACATAATAGAAATAATTAAATAATAACAAAAAACAGAATTTTAGGTGTGTCCAAACCTTTGACTGGTACTGTATAAGGTCAAAGTAACATTTTTACACCAGAGAATCTGCTCCACTCCACATTATTGGAAACTAAGTTGTAAATACTGTATGTTTCATATTTATGATTCATGATCAGTGTAGCCCAAATGCTCTGGAAAAAGATTGGAGTACTGAAGATTGGATAGTAGACTCCATAATCTAGAGCATCATTTTTTACTATTACTCTAAAATTAGGAAGCGCAAATTAAGCCTTAAAATTCAACCAGGCCAAGCGTATCCTATCCGACAAACCCATGGTCAGAGCGTTAGAGCCATGGCTGCCATGGTTTGTCCAGATTGTGCAGCCTATTGGCATTTTGACCCTAATAAACATAGTTTTGTTTTTTAGATTTTAGCTTTCTTCTCCTAATTTGTTGCTCTTTTGTCCTCTGCTTGTCTCAGATCACCTGCATCAGTGTTGAGGGTTTGGATGATCTCCAGCTGCTGCTCCAGCAGAACATTCAGCAGGTAAGTTTGCAGCAGAACTTTATCATGATTCTGATCATCTGAAGACAATAGTAGAGCCAAAGATAGTTTGGCTTATCTGTGACCTGTGATTCAATCTTTAATCTTTTAGATATTTTAGTGAGTAACCTTTGCATCATGTGTCCAGTTAATTGAGAGAGACTTAGAGTAATTATACTCTCTTGTTCTGTCTGTTTCCTGTTTCCTGAGCTGATTCTTAAAGCAGGTCATTGTTTGTTTTTGTGCTCTGTTCAGTTTGAGTCAGGTCCCTTCGGCTGCGTCCTGCTCATCGTCTCCGCCGTCCTCTCCAGAACCATTCAGATGTAACGCTCTATTAACTTTACACAGACTCTTACTCTGAGAATAGACTCCTTTTTAAACTGGAGATGGTTGAGTAATTGTCTCTCCTTTTGTTCTGCAGGGTAAGAGGAGATATGGACGTGCCCACATCCACGCTTATCGGTGCTCATGGCTACTGCACACAGGTTAGCGTTTAAACTCCCGAACAGCTGAACTCTTCAGCCTCCACAGCATAGGCCTGCCCACCACTCCTGTGTGTGCGTGCACATGCAAGACTGGGCAATATGAAGAACATGTATCATTAGGATAGACTTTTCAATAATAGTGATTTTTCAGTATATCAGTACACATTATTCACAGTATCTGAATAACTTACATTCACTATAGGGTATACAGGGGTTAGACAATGAAACTGAGACACCTGTCATTTTAGTGTGGGAGGTTTCATGGCTAAATTGGAGCAGCCTGGTGGCCAATCTTCATTAATTGCACATTGCACCAGTAAGAGCAGAGTGTGAAGGTTCAATTATCAGGGTAAGAGCACAGTTGTGCTCAAAACATTATGGGTGACATACCAGAGTTCAAAAGAGGACAAATTGTTTGTGCACGTCTTGCTGGTGCATCTGTGACCAAGACAGCAAGTCTTTGTGATGTATCAAGAGCCATGGTATCCAGGGTAATGTCAGCATTACCCTGGAAAAAGTATTACAGTAATTAATTAATTGAGCTATCCAATGGCGTTAGGGCACATCACAACATTTTACGTCCAGTTCTTATTGAGATTACAACTATAATTAGATTATATCATCAGTAATTAAGAAGTATATTATGGTTTGACTGGTCTGGTAGGTTTTCAACACATGTATAAACAGAGCTTAAAAAACATGTGCATGTTAATCTTTATTGGAAATTTTTAACATGCTCAATTCTTTGGACAAATGTTGAAGTAATGCTGCTCATCTCTTTTAAAGACACTGGAAATACCACATCCTCAAATGTCCGGATTTCTGTGGCATTAGTTTAAAATTCTGAGGTTGGGTTGGTTGGTATACAGGCAGAGTGATGATGCTGTGCAGGGATGTGAAGAGGGCCTGGATATTGAGCAGTTTATTGGCTTAGCCTCGATGCCCGGAGGTCCCGGAGGTGCCACAGGCTGGAGCAGCTGCTGGAGAGTTTATACAGAAACTCTCTCTCCTCTTTTCTCCCCTCCCTCTCCTTTTCTCTCACTCTCTCTCTCTCTCTCTCTCTCTTTCTCTCTCTCTCTACCAATTCTTCCACATAGCCCCTTGTTTCCACACTTATTATCTATTGATCCATATACAATCACATTGTAGTTCTGTAACTACAGACTGTAGTCCTTCTGTTTCTCTGTTTATCCTTCTTTCACCCTGGTCTTCAATGATCAAAGTCCAGCTGTGAGACACACTGAGGTGTTTAAAAACTCCAGTAGCACTGCTGTCTGATATTTTGGATCCACTTATACCAGCACAACACATACTTAGCACATGATGAAAATGTGGTTAATATTTTACCATAGGGTGGAGGGCTAAAACTCTACCTCAGTTAAGTATGAAGAGAACATGATCAATATTAAAGTAAAATTATTCTTATTCATTGCTCAACATGCAGCAGCAAGTTTATTCAGTATTTGGAAATTAAACAGTGTGAAGGTTGGGATGTCTCTGATGCCAAAGTCTACTTAATGGCAGAGTGGACAGGGAATTCTCAGACATGTTTAAATAGCTTGATATTTTGGTGAAAATAGCCAAATTAATAATTAAAATGTCTAAATGTGTTATCAAAACTCTATACAATGTAGAAAAAGTATTTTAAACTAAAGGTTAGCATTTAAAATCTCCCCCAGCATTAAGTAGATGTATGTGTATCAGTGATTAAATCTTAAAAAATGCACTTTTTATTGATTTTAACATTATTTTTTTCTGTTTTGAAGGAACTGGTAAACCTGCTGCTTTGTGGACAGGCAGTCTCGAACGTCTTCAACGATGAAATGAAGCTGGACTCAGGAAACGGTAACTTTACGCTTCTGAAGGGGATCAGAGAGCGAAGCGACGTCGGCCTGCTGTCGTTATTTGAGCATTTTAATCTATGTAAGGTAAGAGAGTTCTGCACTGAGGAGCTGTGCAGTGTTTTAAATGAATGTGTGTATTACATATGCTACTTTAGCTATAGCTGTGTACTAATAGTGACTCCCTGCTTTCCCCCTACTCCAGGTGGGCTCGTACCTGAAGACCCCCAGGTTTCCGCTGTGGGTGGTCTGCAGTGAGAGCCACTTCAGTGTGCTGTTCTCGCTGTGCAAGGATCTGACCTCCAGCCAATGGAGCCCCAGAGAGTTTGACTTGTATTACTATGACGGTCTGGCCAATCAGCAAGAGCCAATCAGATTAACAGTCTGTGAGTTTAAAGCAGCTGTCTGAATAATAATAAAACATCCAGTGATTGGTAGATGACACTGTAATGCTTTCTGTTTATTCAGATCCAGGTTCTGATGTAAGGACCGCTAACACTGATGACCCGGACCTCATACCTCCTTTAGAGCTCTGCATCAGTACCAGGTCAGTCTGTCAATTAGTCAGTACATGATTTTATTGTTGAAATGTGTTTTTTTTTTTCTAATGCCAGCTTTACAGTGTTAAGATTTAGTAGAATATGTGTTTATTTAGTATATTTTGTAATGAATATTAAAATTTGGAATAGAATTTAGAATATGCTGAAGTATGAAGCGTCTTGCCTGGAGATATAGTTTAAGAAAACATTAAAGAAAACAGTTATTAGTATTAATATTGCATTATTATATTGTATTACGTAAAGATTGTTGTCAGACAGTGGTTCATTTACTGCTGTGTTAAACCCCGGCCACTATAAAGCAGTGTAGTACTCTGTCTTTAGAGCCTGCTGTTCTGATTGAATAATAAGTTTAAACTTTTACTCAGATTTTAGAAATATGATATGTGGTTTCCATAATGTTTTTTTTTTTTTTTTTTTTTTTGCAATTTTTAAAATGTATTGTGAATATCAAAATGTTTCAGACCAAAACAGGATTGATACTATTTAAAATAGAAAATGAACACTAATTATCTTAAGCATCATCTGATGAATGTCTGGCAACCTACAAGCAAATAAGAAAGTAGAATAAAGATAAAAAAAAAGTGTTGTACATTTAATGGCAACATTTCAGTAATAAGTCAACTTAAGGTTTTATATTATTATAATCCTCAACCTAAAAGTAGTAATTCGTAATAATAACAAAAAAGTAAATAAATTCTAAATATATATTATGATTATTGTTTTGCTGTTACACAAAAAATAAGAGTAGTCACAAATAGTTCTGCTTATAGAATACATTCGTTTTTTTATGATATAAAAAGTGAAAAAAATATTTTATTTATTTAGACAAATATTGTGTACACAGGATTTTGACATTTTTAGGATGTTTTTAAGCAACTCTTTTACTGGACCTGGCACCTATTAAAATGTGGACAGTTTACATCCAAACAGCTGTGAGGAAACAGCCTTCCTTTAGCAGGCTTGTAAAGAATATATGAGTCATATTAGTTTTTAGATGTCAAACTCTAGGCACCTTCAGTATTATAAATGACATTACACTTAATAGCACAGCATTCAACCAACACACACCAGGGCGTACTCTTAACCAGAAACCACCATCCACACCTGTCCACATCTGGATATGCACATATATTTACACACATACACACACCAGGGCAATTAAGAGCAATTTAGATCCTATTAACCCGATCTCTGTGTTTTTGGACTGTGGAAGAAAACCCAAGCAGGCACAGGGAGAAGAACATGGAAACCCGTCTCAGAAAGGGACTTGAACCCAAGACCTCAGTGCTAGTCACCATGCTGTCCAAATATTACCCAAAATCTCAAATGATCCCCAGTGACAATCTCTTCTTTTCTAATATTATGTGTTTGTGTGTTTTCCAGATGGACAGATGCAGTCGTGAGCTGGAACGAAAGTGAGCCGATTCTATGATTGTGCATCGAACTGAATAACAGTCATTAATCTACAATGACGACGACGCTGCTGCTGCTGCTGCTGCTGCTGCTGCTGGGCTGATCATGTACTTACTGATATAATCCAGATAAACCGACCACTTCCGTTTCAGAAATACTTCATTATGTAGTGTGTTTTCGAAAACGGATAAATACTCCTACATGGTGTGCTGCTTTTTACTGCCTTTACTTTTTTTATTTGCCTTATTTTTGTGTTATTTTGGTTGTACACAAGTTTGCAGTATTAATGTTTCACCGTTTATTTATTAAACAGATTATTAGCTGTTCATTTTTTTTTGGAGTGGCTTTTGTGCTTTAGTCTTCACATTTTACTGTATTACATTCCTCTGGGAATTCCTGGTAGAGTGGAATTCCATTAAAAGTGTACCGACTCTCCAGCAGGAGATAAGTTATTTCCTGTTACTGTTGGACCACACTGATTTAGGTCATCAGGTCAGCTGATAGGAAGCTGTGATGTTCTTGTATCTTCACTGATGAATCCTAGTACAACAGGAGTTATCTAAACAATCCCAGACTAAACAGAAGCTAGAAAGTGTCAAAAACTTTCCAGTTAACTCCAGTTAACGATATACAACTCAAAAGAGCAGGAGAGCAAGCCTAAGCTGAACACAAGTGATCTCTAACAAACTCACACAGAACTGTATTACTGAACTGAACTGTCATTCAGGAGATCGCTGGTTCGAATCCTGTTTATGCAGCTTGCCATCAGCTGCCGGAGCCCTGAGAGAGCACAATTGGCCTTGCACTCTCTGGGTGGGTAGATGGCGCTCCTTCCTTTCATCACTCCAGAAGGTGATGTCGATCAGCACAAGGAGTCTGTGAGCTGCGCTTTCCTTTGAGCGTGTTGTGATGCTACTCAGTAAAGCTTCTTCAGCAGCAGTTCAAAAAGAGGCGGTGTTTGACTTCACATGTATCAGAGGAGGCATGTGCTAGTCTTTACCTTCCTTGTGATGTGGCATCACTAGTGATGTGGGATATACAGCTGGAGTAGCAGCTGAAGGGGTGGAACAATTGACCTAGCTAAATTGGGAGAATAATGGGGGAAAATTTGAAATAAAATTATAAAAAAAGAACTGTAATTCAAAAATGGCTAATAGGACACAACATAGACAAAGGATTACTTTGTCTAGCACTCCAATGGTTTCTGAGCTTAAATGCTTTTGCACGTCACGCTTTTCAGAGTTCTATTTGATTAAAAGTCTGAAAACTATCTATAAATTTTGTTGCACTTTGTGTTGGTCCATCACTTAAAATCTCAATAAAATACATTTAAGTTTGGGGTTATAAGGTGAGAAAATATAAAAAAAAAAGTTCAAGGGGTATGAAAACTTTTGCAAGGCAACTGTACCTTATCAGTGAAGTCTTAGGCAATCATGGGTCTGTAATAGTTTTTTATAGATTTTATAGTTTTGCGAGTTGAGGAGGGGTTCTCAGTGTTATCTAGAGAGGATCTCCGGACAGTGACTCCCAATCGATTTATAAAAGGCCATCTGCTGTTTTATTATTAGAGCTTCAATAATGATGATTTCCACCCACTCGCAATGACATCACACATGCAGGCCCCTGTCCGTACTGACCCGCTGTCTGGCTTAATGACATCATAGACGTTATATACAAAACCACAGCGTGAGGTACTGTCACCTGACACTGCCAGAGTGTACCAGTGACTTTGCATCATCACAGACAAAAATAATGGGACACCTGCTCATTTATTGTTTCTTATGAAAAAAAGGGTATTAAAAAGGGTTAACAAAATAAAGCTTTACAGCCAATGAAAACCCCAAAATTAGTGTCTCTGAAAATTTGAATATTATATAAGACCAATTGGTACTTTTGGCAGTGTGGGCAATGTGCCAAGTCCTGCTGGAAAATGAAATGCATCTCCATAAAAGTTGTCAGCAGAGGGAAGCATGAAGTGCTGTAAGATTTTGTGGGAAAACAAAACTGCACTGACTTTAGACTTGATAATAAAACACAGTGGATCAACACCAGCAGATGACATGTCTCTCCAAACCATCACTGATCATCAGTAAATTTTACATATCATTTGTAAATCAAGGGAGCAGAGTCTGGAGGAAGAGTGGAGAGACACACAGTCCAAACTGCTTGAGGTCTAGTGTGAAGTTTCCACCAATCAGTGATGGTTTGGAGAGACATGTCATAAAAAAAACTGTTGAGTGAGCAAGAAAACATTTGGGGAACCATTTGGGTACCAAGGTAAAATTTTATTATACTGTAGGGTGACCAAACGTCTGTATATCCCGGGACATCCCGAATTTCACGTCCTGTCCCGGGCACCCCGCTACATAATTAATTATCTTGTCCCCGTGCTTTAGGATCTTATTCCCATGCATTAGGATCTCGTTTCTATGCCTTAATGATCTTTTCCCCATGCATTAGGATCTTGTTTCCATGCCTTAATTATGTTACTTTCCACCCATTAGGATCTCATTCCCATGCCTTAATAAATCAAAGCCATGCCTTAGGATCTCATTCCCATACCTTAATAAGTCGTGGCCACACCTTAGGATCTCATATCTGTGGCTTAATAAGTCGTGGCTATGCTTTAAGACCTAATTCCCCTGCCTTAATAAGTCGTGGCCACGCCTTAGGATCTCATTCCCATGCCATAATAAGTCGTGGCATGAGGTCACCTTAATTGCTCCGTACTAAACAGCTGGTCTACTGTCTGTAATTATAGAACTACAAAGGACACAATGCTATTCTTGATATAGTTTGTTACACAAAGCAAAATAAAAGTCCTTAGATATTTGGATCTGTAGTGATTTGTATTGGATTGAACGCGTTCTTCTTTCACGCCTCTAAATCGATGGCGTTAGAGTGATGATGTCATCAGCGTAGATGAATGGATGTGGTGAAGGAAGTGATGAAGGTTTAATTCATGCTTCTGCTGCGAGGCTGAGCTGCTGGAGCGGAACAGAGTGGAGGAGGAGAGGAGAATCCCCAGCAGCATGTGAGGATTAGAGAGAGAGAGGACCTGGCAACCCGACAAAAAAGACGTGAAATTTCGTTTTGTGTCTGTCCCGAGACTACATCTCAGTTTGATTTCAGTTTGGAATCACTTAAATCATACATTTTATTGTTTTATACACAAACTTTATACTTGAACTTAAAAAATAAAAAAGCATATATATAAACATATATATTATATAAACATTTTGTTAATGATTGTGATGTCATGTCTATTAGAATCTATAAACACACTCATATAACAAATTATAATGCAATCATGAGGCATTATAATGCATATAAACATGGTTATATTTATATCTATTATTACTATATTCCAATGATGGACATCACTATATGGGGAGAGTTCAATGACACCTTATGATACATTATAAATGAATATTATTAATATACTGTACCAATCAAATGTTTGGACACAACTTCTCATTCAAAATTCTCATACCTGTCCTTTCTCCCGTTTTGGGCGGGAAACTACCGTATTTTACTCCTCTTTCCCGCCGTCCTCCCGTATTAGTATTTTCCCGTAAATTTCCCGTATTATACTAAAAATTAAAAAACTTAATTATTGAGGCGACTGACCGCTGTGTGTTTCTTAACCAATCGTGGTGCCGGTTCAAAAAAGAAAGTCCCGCCTTTCAGGAGAAACAGCCAATCAGCTTGCTGGTTTTGAGGAGCGCGGAGGAGGGTCAGTGTGCCAATAGTGTCAATAGTGTGCCAATGTTTGCCAACACATTTTTTCAAAATAAATATATTTTGAAAAAATCTAAATGTTAATTTCTAATTATTTTTAGAAATTAAAAACCCATTGTGTCCCTTGTCTCAGGGATTCTTGAGACAAGGGACACAATGGGTGTTTAATTTCTAAAAATGACATTTAGATTTTTTCAAAATATATTTATATATTATAGTTGTCCCAGGTGTTGGCCTTTTGATGCTGTGAAAATACAATCTCCCAGGTTTAACATTAAAAAAAAAGAAAATGTCAACACCGTAAGACACAAAGAAACATATAAATTAATATATATTTCAATTATTTTTAAATCCAAAACTTGACAGGTATGAATACTATCTGAAGCATTTAGAACATGACATCCATAGAAAGTGTTACAAATTATGTTTTTGTCTTAAAAATCTGTTTTTCTTCCTCGAAAACATTTAATTTCTTTTGATTATAGAATCATTTATGCTTGTGCAGTACATTAAAATCCAAGCTTTGATGACCAGAATTGTGTTATAGAGGCAGTATTGCCAAAATGTTTGCAGTGCCCCCTACTGGCTCACATATGGGATGACACTTTACAACCACTTTACATAAGGAACATGTTCTGTGGCAGTTACTGAATACTCACTAATTCACTCACTAATTCAATCTTATATATATATATACATATACATATATATATATATATATATATACGTATATATATACGTATATATATGTATATGTATATATGTGTGTGTATATATATATATATATATATATATATATATATATATATATATATATATATATATATATATATCCCTTTTCAGTCATATTTAATCATTATATTAATGTGTTTTTTGTTTCTACACTCACTGTGCATTTTCTCATCTCTACTGATCACACACAGTACTTTGTAGTAATTATAGTGTTTTCAGTGTTACTTCTGTTTTTATTCCTTTCACCCTGTTCTTCAATGGTCCCATAGGAGAGACCACAGATCAGGTATTAATTGAGTGGTGGGTCCGGTCATTCTCAGTGTTAGTATTGACACTGACAAATTGCCTGCATTAGATCCAAATTTCAGTGTTGTAAGTGACAATGGTCTGTGTAGTATGACATAAGCCTTATCTGGACATTTCTCAGGGGTTCCTGGGGTCAATTTTGTTATTTTATGGGGGGTTCTCTGTCAGACGTCCTCTGAGAAAATTACAGGCTAAATTACTTACTTACTACTTAGTTTTTTTGCTGAACTCTGTGGTCCTCAGGTAATTTTATGTTGAATCAACATTGTTTTACTGTGGTGTTTTTGAGATTAAATGTTTAGCCAGGTTTGTAGTGGTAGGTAATATTCTTTATACTCAAATTTACTACAGTAAAAAATAACAAAAGAAAAAAAAAACACCAAATCCAACATTGATTCAACAGCTGGGCTGATGGTAAAATTGTATGTCGAATTATTGCGCAAAGCAATTGATATAACAAAAAAAAAAGGTGCAAATAAATTAACTGCAATTCAGGCATTATAACTAAATCTTTAAAATCTATTCAACTCAAGATTTCAGTAAACATTACTTAAAAATTTGAGGCAAAAAAAAATACCTCAAATTATTTTAGTGAATTCATCTTATTAAGGCTGACAGAGAATGTTGGGAGAGCTTTAACAACCCTATGTTGCATTAGATACCAAACATATCTTAGCTATTTGACTGTAATCAGTTATGTTTAATAGTTAATTTAAACTTCTGCCTTTTAATGGAATGATTTAAAAATTAGACAAACAAGTTGAAATGAAATATTTGAAATATTTAAATCCAAGCAATATTCACAGAATTAAAAACAATATTAAAAAAAAATAATAATTAAACAGGTTAATTCTAGGATAGCTAGACTCTTGGATATTGTTCAGGTGATTAATGAGTGATTAATTGGTGTAAGTTGAAAGTCTAGCAGGTGAAATCATCAGCTGAGGCAATTCTCGTTTGAAATTTCTCTAAAGGCTTTTTTTTTTTTCCTGAATGGAGTCGTGGAGATGTTGAGTGTTAGTCATAAATTGGCTCCCTCAGCTCGCCCCAAACCCCCCAGACTATGATACATAAACCACGGGGCCGCAAGAACCAGATCCAGGGTCTTTCAGAAACAGACACATGTGGGTTTAAAACGACACCTCCATAAATGTGGAATTAGCTATAAATAACGGCGGTTTGTTCACCCCAGGCCCGCGGGATCATCAAATGGGATTAAAATGTTTACTTTTGCAGACTTCTGTCTCCGGGGCTAAATTATGGCGTATGTCATGTTCAAACATATTTTAAGTCAAAGGCTTTCATCCTTTTCCTAAAACTCAGCAGAGCGTCAGAGCCAGTTTGTTCTCTCGGCTGCTTCTGCTTTCTTTCAGCTCCACTCTGTCGGGGGGGGGGGGGAGGGCCACCATCATCATCATCACCACAGCATTGTTTGATTGTGGTGATTGTTTATAGTACTGTATGTGGACAAAAGTTTGCTGTAAATGGCAGCAGGTATTTAAAAAAATCAGTTTATTCTGCTTTTGTTGGAGTATCTGGAAACTAGGTCTCTAGGTTTATGTTGATCTGCTCCAGAGAGTCCTATTGTATTGGCAGTACTGCTCTACAAGGACTAAACAAGCTGTGTGTGTGTTTGTGTGTGCATTTGCACATCGGCGTTGGCAGTGAGTGCAACTATAGCAGTGGAATGCTTAATTAATTAGTAATAAAGTAGTTTTCACAAACATGCACACAAACCATGCATTGCAGTGTTTCACGGCTTATTTTGTCCCATTTTGCTGCAAATATCAAAGCCCTATTCAGATGGAATTAGTTTTTCAGGGGGTTCTGGGGTAATTTTCTATTTTAATGGGGGTCCTCTGTGATTTTCTTTCTGTCCAGAACAACCATGTACTGTATGCGGGTTTCTTAGATGCCCTCTGAAAATATGACAGGCTGAATTATCTCCTGTTTTTCGCTGAACTCAGTGGTCCTCCAGTAATTTTAATCCCGTCCGGACGCACAGTTTCATCACCTTGTGTTTAATAAAATAGCTATTTGTCCACTGCCATGCACCGTAGTTGTTACACTTTGGGCGTACATTTCCACGGAGATCCACTTAAATACAAAATTGAGTGGAAATGGAGGAGCTACTGAACAAAATGTCATGTGACTGAAAAAGCCAAAAACTCACTGGTCCTCCTGTTTTTTCAATTTCAGTCCGGATGCAAGCGTTTTATCACTGAGTAGAAGTGTGAAATATTTTTCACAGACATCCCCCTGACAAACTAATCCCGTCCAGATATGCCCATATTTGGTGTTCCGTGTCTAAGCGGAATTTATGAATGGACTGATTTAATGTTTTTTTTTTAAATGCCTCTATTACATTCTATGTTAAATTAATAAATTCAGAACCCTATATTTATCCTTTATCCTGTGTACATTTGTCTCCTAAACATCACTGGGTCCTCTAAATTAACAGCACCACAGTATATGCTAGCAGGGTAGCACCTAGTAGATCAGTTGTAGAAACGTTATTTAGATCTGCTGTGTCAGAACCTCAGACAGTGCACAGCAAGAATTAGCCAGCAGACTTTGTCTGACTGAGGGATCTGTACCTGGTGTCTATGTAAAGTCAGTGGAAAAGGGAGATGTAAGTACTTGAGTTTTATGTAACAAGTTTTATAAAGTTCCTCTCAAAGATATGATGCCTTACATTCTGTTTTTAACAGAGTTCTGAGAACATTCTGGCTCAATAACATGTTTTTAAAAGTGAAGAAAGCAGATAAACAGGTAAAACAGCTCGCCCGACTCATTGAAAAGGTAGGTAATAATGAAAATCACACTCTGAGACAGTGCCGGACAACATCTCTCCGATAAATCTATTCCAGCGGTCTCCGCGGGTCAGCCGTGAGGAATCCCGCGCCGGCCGGGGGTCGACCTGCCTGCGCAGGGGTTTAGCGGGTGGCTGGCTGCCTGTAACTGGAGGATTGTGCGTTTTGAGTGTAATTGTGTTAGCACCTCCCACACATCCTCCCCTGAGCGTCTTCTGTCTGTTCCTGTAATCTCCGCTGTTCGTCTGCTGGCTAAGTGATACCCCGCTCAGGCTGAGATCGAGTGTTGATGGCCAGCAGGAGGAAAGGGGGCTCCGAGGGGCCCTCGGGGGACCCTGCCTTATTTATAGGCCTGTAATGTGTTTACGCTGTTTATTGAGGGGGCCAGACACCTGCCGTTCGGTCTGCTTAATTATCCCACACTATAGTGATGTATTACTGCTCTCAGATGCAGACTGATGGATGCCGGGTCGTTTGCCACGCAGGGCGGCGTTTAAAGTCACCCAGGGAGCGGTTTGGGCTCGCGGTCGGGCCTAAACCATATACTGTAAAAAAAAACAGCACAAAACATGTCAGACAAGATAAAAATGATGAATGTGGATGGGAAATATTTCTGGGGTGTAAAGAGTTTATGAGGGTGTGGGTCAACTCTTCAAAAACCTTCAAAACTCTCATCCAAAACTGACACATTCTCTTCTCTCTCTTATTCTATTTACTGAATAAATCATAATTAATTCAGAATAATTAAATTCTGATTATTTACTGAATATGTTTTACTAATTACAGAATAATTAATAATAGATACTGAATAGTTTACATTGTTGATACTAAATAATAATATGCATAATGGATAATCAATAAGTCATATTTTGTACTGTATATAATAATGTATAGAATGTATAGTAAATAGCAAAATAATAATAATATAAAGCAGGTATTATATAATAAGGCAGAGATTTTATAGGAGGTATTTAAATATTTAAAACTATTTGCTGAATAATTATTAATAAAATAACCCATGCTAGATAATTAATAATAGAGACTGAATAATAAATACTTTAGTACAAAATAATTCACAGTGTAGTAGATAATAAATAATTAGTAGTAAATACTAAATCATTTATTGTAGATACTGAATTATTCATAGTTGATACTAAATAATGTGTAGTAGACCATAAATAATGAGTAGTAAATACAAAATAATTCATAGTAGATACTGAATAATTCTAATATTACATAATACTAATATCTAATATTATTCAGATATTACATATTACAGTAGAGCACACTGAATGTTTTATAATAGGTACTTACTATTTAATTAATTACTCAAATTTGTTAATTTGTTAATGAATTATTAATAGTGTATGTTGAAAAATAATAACTTATAGTAGATACTAAATCATTCATAGTGGACATTAACATATAGCAGATAATAAAATCATAGTGCAAACTGAAGTTTGTGTATAAGATAATAAATAATAATAATACAAGGGACAGAATAATTTATAGCAGATAACAAATATTGCATGTTTTATATTGAATAAAGTATAATGGTTGCTCAGTAATTCATTGTAGTTACTAAATAATTTATAGGAGATACTGAATCATTCATAGTGGATAATAATTAATACTTAATTAATATAATTAATACTGAATAAATACTAAATAAAAAGTAAATAAGCACTGAGAGTGTTTACAATGTTAATTCACTCCATTAATGTTTATTTAAGACTGTGAAATATACTGCATAGATACTAGATAGAGTAATTCATGAAGTAATTATGTATAAACTTGTATTAATTGAATTCAGGAAATTGTTGCATTTGTAAATGTAGCCAGATCTTCTTAAAATCCCTTTAAATCTTTTGTTAGACAGAAAACAGAAGCAACAGCAGCAGCAGAATAAGGCCTGTAATTCTAAAGCTGCTGAAATCCATATACAGCAGAGCTTCATTCACAAACCCAATGCGGCTGAGCAGCGGGAGTAACGTGTGGCTGATGGAGGGGATCCTGTCTGGCAGAGGAACAGTGTTCTTCAGATGATCCCAGTCATTCTGAAGAGTCTTCAGAGACGTTCTGGCGTGAGAACGGCGTGGCGCTGTGTTTTCTGGCACGGCGTTCTGCTTGTTTTAGATCCAGTGCTTTGAGGCCAGTGCTATTCTTACGGACGGAGGGAGCGAAGAGTGTTTACAGCACATATTAAACAACAATTAAAGTCTCCCTGAGGATCCACGAGCCCTCTGCGGCCCCCTACGCGACCCCTGACCTCAACCAGACGCTGTACGGACAGATTAATCACTGTTGTAACTGCTGTGCTTACATATTTCACTCTCATGGTAAAAAAAAACAAAACAAAAAAAAACAGTTATTTAGTTTTACAGATTTTACAGATTAGTAGATTATAATAGGCCACAATAAGCATCCTGAAGATTTGTGTTTATTTCTGTTTATTATATCTTGAGATATAACACAGGTCATGTCCCTAATAATAAGTGTTATTCTTTATTTTTTATACTCTCTCAAGCTCATATTGGCTTAGTAAATCATAAAAACAAGCCTTATCTCAAAGAAACATCCCAACCATGTTCCCGGTTTGTACAGAGGGAAAAATCTAAGATAAGCATCTGCACTCGAATTCTTTCGCAGGCTCTCCCTAAGCGCTCGGGCGAATACTTAAATCATCAAATTAGTTTGCTCAGAAATCTCAAATGCGCATTAATAGTTTAATCCTTACCCAAATAAATCACAATTCGATTCCGCATGCGATCAGAGCTCACCCAGAGCATTTGGCTGCGGTCTCTGCAGTTTGATCAATGGGTGATGTAATGCGCCGAGGCAGCGGTGAGGCAGCGGCGAGGTGCGGTGAGGCCCGGTGAGTTCTGATGAAAGGCCTTTAAAAAAGGCTCTTTGCCGCGAATGTAAGTGAGGTACAGGCCCATCAGCTGCTCTACACACAGGGTCCAGAAAACATTTTGACCTTTTATGTTGTTCTGTGATTTTTTTATGACGAGATACGGATCCGATTTACTGCTCAGAACAGGCTGCCAAGTATTTTGAAGTCGGCCCCAGTCCAGACAGAGGAAATCGGCATGCTGGAATGCATAATTTTTCCATTTTCGTTTTTTCTGCTTTTTTTTTTATGACAAAAAAGAAAAAGCTCCCTAATCCTCACTCTGAAAGTCAATCCAGTGTAAACTCAACATCTACAGTGGTCACATGGGCTTCTTAAAACTCCTTAGCTTATAAAGTGGGTGTAAAGTAGGTGTTAATTCATTAATTGGACTATAAGAAAAACTTATGGATCATGTATTAATTTTCTCAGTGATGTAAAGCAAAAAGAGACTGCAGCAGATCTGAGTTGCAGTCATCGTCAAGAACATTATAGTTGCCCCAGAAAGTTGTTGGAGGTGTTGGAAGTGTTGGATTGCAGTGCTATTTAAAAAAAAAATCTAAGATCAAAGACTGATATGGGCTATAACTCTTGGTCATATTTTTTGAGCTACACAAACAGAACTAGTGTGGAACGCATGTGTAATGCAACAACATGTCAGATGTCTCAGCATTGGGTTGTAGAGGTTCCTAATGGGGCACTGAGGTAATCCATCCTATTCAGTTTGAATATTTTCAATGTGTGGTAGGAGTTTGGAAGTGGGAGTGTTTCTCCCAGCTATAGGACGATTGTCCCACCTATTCAGGTGCTAGTCAGCTGTATAGCCCCACCCCTTTGTGGTGATTCCACAACACAAGGAGGGTGAAGACTAGCACATGCCTCCTCCGACACATGTGAAGTCAGCCACCACCTCTTTTCAAACTGCTGCTGATGTAGCATGGCAGAGTAGCAGCACAGCGTGCACGGAGAAAAGTGCAGCGAGTTAGTTCAGATACATCAGCTCACAGACGCCTTGGATTAAGGATTTCCATCCTTATTAAGTGTCCTCCAATTATTTGAAGTCACATCAATCATGATGAAGACATGCACGAACATGATTTACAGCTCGGACACAGATGGGCACGGGGGTTTTACATTCACAAAGCAATGAAAAGCTTGTGAGATGAAATCAAACATTAAGACAAAGTGAAGCAAAGCTGTAGGCACAATATACTGTACACTGGGAGGGACATGTCACAAGTAACCAACCCACTCACTAGGAAAAATGCATGCCTCCTCTGATATATGTAAAGCCAGACTCCGCCTCTTTTCCAACAGCAGCCAATCAATGCTGGATCAGTAGAGAGCATCACAGCACACTTGGAAGAAAGTGCCAGATCCCCAGCTCTGATACACCAGCCAACAGATGCCTGTGATGAGTGATGAGGGGAGACACCACCTAGAGAGGAGTGCCACCCAGAGAGACCATTGTATATAATGCTCTCTCGGACTCCAGCTGCTAATGGGAAATCAGTGATCCTCAGGCCTAAGCATCAGTATCTTAGTATGCTAAACCAAGATTTGTAGTAATAATAATAATAATAATAATAATAATAATTATAAAGTGCACCCACCAGTGTTCAATTCATGGCTACAGCCTTATAAGTGAAAAATGAAGAATGAAACAAAAAGCTGATCGAAAATGATCATGATTTGGTAAAACACACACACATACTCACACACACACATGTATATGTATATTGGAATATATTATTTTGTAATCAGTTTCAAATATTTACACGTCATTAAAATAAATAGACTTTTGCAACATAAAATATATCATATTCTCCTCAGAATGCAGAATATAAAAAGCAAAGCTGTTGAACAGAACTCTATTTTGAAAGCATTTTAATATCAACACAAATTATGATAAATATATATTTTTAATAATACAATTACATAGCTACAGTGAATGGAAACAGAACGAGTGGTAACTGCTGTGATCTGGAAGGCACTTCCTTTGGAAAAAAATATTCACTCCAAAGTTTTTGGAGCTCCTTCTGTTAGTTCAGGACCTGAAAGAGACAAATAGAGAAGAAAGACAGGGATTATCTGAGCAGTCCATTACTTTTGTTCGTGCAGTGCATTCAGAGATTCGTCATCACAACAGTTTGTAAGGCCTGTTTTTGTCCGGCGATGACGTAGGACGATACAGACTTATAGGCCCTGAAAAACTCAGTGCATTAAAAGTTTAAAATTAGTTTCTGAAACCTCGCTAGCTGTCATTCGTGAACATAATGAGCTTTGAGACGCTTCATTGCTAATTTGCCTGTAATTACTGATTTAACTTGTCAACGGGCAATTGAACACTTTCTTATGGGTTCCAGAGAAAACCGAAAAGAATAGCGGGAAGAATGGCGTCAGGTGATGATCTATTCTTCATCACTCCTTCATTTGCCAATCAAATTATATTCTACTGATTCTAAAGAGAGGAACCCATGATCCCTGACGCTGCTGATGTCACAATACAAACTTAAAACATTTCCTGTTATAACCTGGACAGCTTCCATCAATTACTCAATTAAATAAGCAGATAACTCTACTATAGCTAATGTTTGGGAACTGAATCACAATCTAACTCAACAGCTCAATTAAAGGAGATAAAACTGTACAATAGTGAACATATGGGAACTGTATCACAAATATATCCAAGTCTGCCATCAATAACTCAATAACATAAAACAGCTAAATGTATTACAATTTACTAAGTTTAAATATGGTATAAGCAATCTAAAATAAAAAAGCAAATTACCTGTCCTACGGTAAAACTATGGGTACTCCATAAACAATAAAACGTAAATATAAGAGCAAAGAAACTGTACTGTATTGAATATACGCAAACTGTAACACAATCGCAACTCAAAACATCAATTAAAATAACAGAAACTACGTAAATATAATATAGTGAACTATATATATAGGTACTGTATCACATTCTGAATCCGAAACTGTACTATTGTAAAAAAATATTGGAGCTGTATCACAATTTAACAGAACAACTCATATAAAGAAGAAGGATATTGTATCACATTCTAACTCATATAAAGAAGCAGAAACAGTATTAAAGTAAAATTATGAGTACTTTAATATAATCTAACTCAACTAAAAGAACAGAAATGGTACTAAAATAAAAGTGAAATCTTTAGTACTGTCATATAATCTAACTCAATTAAAAGAGCAGAAACTGTACTATAGTAAAAGTATGAGAACTGTAATATAAAGTAACTCAATTAAAAGAGCAGAAACTGTGCTATAGAAAAATCATGAGAATTATAACAAAACATAACTCAATTAAAAGGTAGGATGGTTGCCATGTTTGTTTACTTTGTATTGGATTTTCCTCTGTGGCAGCGGACCACTGATATAGTTTCCACCACAGAGATAATAAACCTACAGCAGTGTTTTAAACACAATACAGGAAGATGGGGGTTCTTGAGAAGCTCCATTTAACCTTTATCCACCAACGTACACCGAAGAGGAGGTTAGAGGTTAGCTCTAAAGCTAACATCTTCTCAGTGAGACTCAAAGCATCTGACCTGCCTGCTTTACCGGAACTTCAGAACCAGGTTACCCTCCACTGAATGTTAAAAGCAAAATCGTTTGGACGTTTGGGTAAATGCTTTAATTTTAGCTATTTTAACCACAGACGCAGCTCCCCTTCTCAGTTAGGAAGTGGATTTAATTTAGCTAGGTTAGTTAGCAAGCTAGCTCCACACAGCACTCCTATCTGTTTGTGTGTTGTGTGTGAAAGCTGGTTAGCTATGCTGTAAATAGCTGTAAATGAGATTAAATGAAAATGAATTAATTTTACCAGTCATGTTGTTGGGAACAGTAAAGCAACTCTGCTAAAGTACTGCGTTATACAAGAGTTTCAGTGAAGTTTTTTCAGCACAGAAGATGAAGCAGTATTAGCATTGGCTGCTAACCACAGTGCTAGCTCAAAGGTGAGAATATTGGACTGTAGTCTTTGTTTATTGTGTTAAAACAAGCTATGTGAGACAAAAGGCTAGCTTATAGCGACCTGGCTTACAGGAACACTCAGGGTTCCTCAGTCTAGCGCTATCAGGCAGCATTTACTAGAGCTAAGGGCTGCTAACTGCGGCTAGCACTGCTGCTAACTGTAGCTAGTGCTGTTGCTAAAATACTGGAAATTTAAGTTTAATGTAAGTAAACGGAAGCACATTACTCACCCAAATAAACAGTTTACAGCAGAGAAATCTGTCTATATTAACATTCAGCAAGAAAATGTGTTTTTATTACAGTTTTGTTTACTTAGGTTCCCCCAGTGGTGAGACCTGCTGAATTAGAAAGGAAACATGGCAACACCTTTGTTTCTTACTATTATCGCTTTACATGCGCCTTAAATTCCAGTTTGTTTTATAGTCCGTAAAATCCGGTAGTCTGTTGAAATGCTGGGTTAGCATAGCTAGCTACTTTATATAGAGTTTGGGCAACTACTTAATGGTGCGTTGTATGCTGGGTAGCTAAACAAAGAAACAAAGGAGCTTTACCTTGAGAAAATTGCAGAAATGAATGGGCATTATTAGTTATAACTAGCCAACCCTAGCGTTAATTTATAAGTTATGACTAAATAATCTAGCTTTAATTTATAAATTATATTTATAATTAGTTATTTATAGTTATAAATACTGCGATGGACTGTCCAGGGTGTATCCTGCCTTCCGCCCGATGCCGGCTGGGATAATGGGTTGGTGGGTTGATAATGACAAATGATATAGTTATAAATAACTAACCAACCAAGCTTTAATTTATAAGTTATAATTAGCTAACCTAGCTTTAATTTATAAGTTATATAAATAACTAGCCAACCCTAGCATTAATTTATAAGTTATGACTAAATAACCTAGCTTTAATTTATAAGTTATATAAATAACTAGCCAACCCAGCTTTAATTTAAAAGTTATAAATAACTAACCAATCTAGCTTTAATTTATAAGTTATGCCTAGCTAACCTAGCTTTAATTTGTAAGTTATGACTAGCTAACCTAGCTTTAATTTATAAGTTATGACTAGCTAACCTAGCTTTAATTTGTAAGTTATGACTAGCTAACCTAGCTTTAATTTATAAGTTATGACTAGCTAACCTAGCTTTAATTTGTAAGTTATGACTAGATGGATACAAGCTTACACTCTGCTTTACCTTACATAACATTGTATTTAGAAGATGCTTTTTTTATCCTAAATGACTTACAAATAATGAGGTACATAAGCAATAGAAGACATAAAAAAATAAAGGCAAAAGTAAAATATTTAGCAGGGCCTAAAATGAGGCCAGAAGTGTAATATTGGCAGTTCCCACTGCCTGCCTAAATAATCACACAATACGTGGAGTTGTTCAGAGAGCTCACTGTTTTGTGTAAATTAGCATTAGCTATACAGTAGCAGTAGCCACCTTTAGCCTAGTTTTGATCCATTTAATCTGTGTTTATAGATGACAGGGACTCACATGGAGTCAGAAACCACATGAGCACGTCTTGGCTCCACTATGCTGGAGGGACTTTTGCACACGCATGTCTTTACGCCAAACATCTCTCACAACATGAAAATCAAAATTAAGCATCCATTATGCTCAAACGCTTTTCATATGTTAGTAATCTGCTATCTGAGGGACAGCAGTGCTGTGGTGGAGCCCAGTTTCAATAGCGATCCCTTCCCTCTCTGGAAAGCAGTTAAATCTGCCTGTCTGCACCTCGGCCACGCAGGAAACTAGGCAGGTGGATGTGATTAAAATCCACATTTCAGCAAACACAGCACTTACTCTCAGCCTTCAGCCAGAGAAACACAGAACTGCTACACTATCAACTTATCACAACTCAATCTGTTCTTTAGAGACAAACAAGCAAATTAAAGTTGTTACAGTATGGAAAATTAAAATTCAATGTTCAATTCAAGGCGCACCGTATTATAAGGCACACTATCAATGAACATATTTTTTTCTGGTCTATTTTTTTCACACATAAGGCGTACTGGATTATAAGGCACAAGCTACACTAGTAAGGAACTAGGGTGTTGATATGTTGTTTATCTATACAGATTTCTCTCCTAAAAACAGTTTTTTTGGGTGATTTAAGTACTTTTGTTTATTTACAGTAAACTTAGATTTCCAATATTTTCAACTGTGCGGTTAGCAGCAGTGCTAGTCACAAATGCCACCCGACATTGCTACACTGAGAAACCCTGAGTGTAAGCTATCAGTTAGCGGTTCCTCCCACATAGCTAGCTTTAACGCGCTAAACGAGCTACCACTGCAGTTATCGGCTAATGCTAATGGTGCTTAGTGCTGGAGAAACTTCACTAAAACTCCTGTATAATGCTGTACTTCAGCAGAGTGGCTTAACTGCTCCTTAATACCTGACTGGTAGAATTCATACATAAGGCGCACCTGATTAACAAGGCACACTGACGATTTTTCTGAAAATTAAACAATTTTAATTACGGTACTTTGAATTTTATTGTTTTTAAGACAGCATGAATCTGAGGTATTTCATGTTTAGTCTAAATTTCATGTTTAGTCTAGATTTTACTAATCCAATCTATAGCCATCCAAAGCAGGGACTGGCTGGATAGCTATATTAGCACTAAAACAACCTATGCACCATTCTGAATGGAATGATTAGCTTGGTCATCTAGAATTCATTTTAGAGAATTAGCTTAGCCTACCCTGCTAACAAATTATCACACGTTCTACTAGTGGAAAGCTTATACATTCAACTTCCATTAACAAAATCCAAAATGAAAGTTGCTCCTCTCAGCCCCTCTCGTCTTCTCTCATTTTCATAACATTCCAACTTTTTTTCTGATTTGGAGTTGTACTATAAATGCACCAAAAAATCCACATTTTATATGTTTAACTATGTGTATTTTCAGTGTTTACTCAAGTTTTCTGGGCATTTTCCAAACTTTCCAGCAGAGAATTTATTAAAAATGTTACTTACATGCATTTTCTATGGCTGTGCACACAACGGGCTCATTGCCAGCCTTGTCAGCAATCTTGCACATCTTTTATAATCTGAGAAGGAAAAAAAAACAAATATTAATTCATTATCAGACTGATAATAAAACCTCTGATCCTAGAATTACAGGTTGATTCAGGTCAAATAAGCTGATTGATTAAAATAAAGCAGAGCCAAATAACAGTTCATATACATTTACAAATATAAAGCAATGTTTGTCTTCCTCACTTTTCAGACCTTTACAGACTGCTGTTCAAAGAAGAGGGGATGCTACACAATGGCAAAAATTGGCCCCACCCCTATTGTGACGCTGGCAGCACAGATGTCTTTTGGCTGATGTATCAAAGCTGGGGATCCGGCTCTTTCCTCTACGTGCGCTGGTGAGCTACACAGTGATATGCTACATTGGCTGCAGGCTGAATTCACATGTATCAGTGGAAGCAAGCACTTGTTGGGAGCATTGCTAGTGATGGGGGAGTTTATATAAACATGACTAGGTAATTGAACTTCCATATTGGGCAGAAAATTATGGAACATAATTTAAGTAAAGTAAAAGTAAGTAAAAGTAATTAAATAAAAGAAGAATGTTGCTGAAAATAAGAAATATTCAGGTTTTCTATGATAACAGCTCTTTAAAATTCCTGTATCAGAGTGGTCACTCTAAGGGTGAATGGAGCGTGTGAGTGAAGGTGAGATGGTCACTGTAAATTGACTTGTTTCTCTGCACCAGTAATACAGCAGATGGACTGAAATGGACTAAAGTGGAGTCATGCTCTGAATGGTTCCACTTATAAAGGTGTCCAAGCGGCCGAAGCTTCCTGTTTCAAACATCATGATTCATCCCCTCATCTCTCTCTCTTCCCCTCTCTGTCCATCCATCTGTCTCTCTCTCTACTTGTCTCTCTCTCTCTCTCTATATATATATATATATATCTGTCTCTCTTTCTCCCACTCATCTCTATACTGTCATTCTTTTTCATTCACACAGTTAGACGGCACTGTGACTGTTTTAACACAGCTGTATGTCCTTTTAGATCATGCAAATGAAGAAGAAAGATGCTTGCAGGTTTAATGTCTTGTGACAGAGACAATATACATTTTCATGCTCTGGAAATAAATTCATTTAAAGAAATCAGGACACCACACGAAAACATTTGTGTTTCTGAATATATTTAAACATATGAACATTTGATCTATTTATTTGAACAATACTGAGAGACTGAGCTTATATAACTGAACACATACAAAAACACTTTTTTAAATAGTAATAAGTAATAGAAGTATAATGTCCACATATATTACTATGAATTAAGTGCAGCACATCTACTGCATATCTTTAAGACATGGTTAAAGAGGATTCTGAAGACGCCTGTCTAATTCAGCTCTCCATTAAAAAAATACAGTATGAATTATTTACTGTATCAGAGGTGCTTGAGGAAAATGTAAGATCATCTGTTCAAAATCTGAAGCTAAAGCCAAAATATTTATAGTTTAAATTTTAATTTTAAAGTTTATTTACCAACTAGCATTAGAATGCTTTGAAAACTGCCCACTCACATGAAACATTAAGATATAAGAAACAACCAAATGTTAAAGTAAATAAAGGTAAAGCAAATATGTCAAACAAAGCTCTGGAAAAAAAGAGACCTCTTAATAATTATGAGATCCTTTGATTTTACCAAATTGAAAATCTCTGGAATATAATCAAGATGAGGATGGGTGATCACAAGTCATCAAACCAAGTTGAACTGCTTGACTTTTTGCACCAGATGTGGCATAAAATTATCCAAAAGCAGTGTGTAAGATTGGTGGAGGTGAACATGCCAAGATGCATGACAACTGTGATTAAAAACCAGGGTTATTCCACCAAATATTGATTTCTGAACTCTTAAAACTTTATGAATATGAACTTTTTTTTTGCAGTTTTCTTTTTGTTTTCTTTACAGTTCAGCTGACAGTTCAATCAGTACAAGCCCCCGAAACACTGATCAGTGTTTTTAATTGACATTATTAAAACCTCTTAAGCATCAGAGAGATGAAAGAATTCTGCATTAAGGAGTAGGAAAGACTCATATTACCTCTATATCACAGTATTGTTTAAAATGTCAAATGTCCAGATGTTTAAATATGTTCAAACACACAAAGATTTTGTTGGACTTTCTTCTCATTTCACTGTTTGGTCCATCCATCATTATAGACATTTTTGTAAAAGAACATTCAGTATCAGACGCTAATGAGATATGTGTGGATGCTCCAAAGATCCCAGCTGTTTTACTGAAGACTCGGCCTTATAAGACTTTAGGAACAGTTCTCCCTGAATGTCTGAGAATCACCCAGGAGGCCTAGATGGACACTGTCCAGATGAAGTCACTGTAAGTGTTTCAGAAATCTAACAGAAACAAAGATCCCAAATACAGATAAACTGGACCCTCATTCATTATGCTGACATTTTAAATCAATTGGCTCAAAAAAGGATTTGTACCAGTTGCAGATACAGAGTGTGAGGTCCCCAGCTTCTGCTCTCTGAACTTCTGGTTCCAATTGCAATTCGTTCCAAATTTAACCTTACTCTACCTCACTTTACCTTGCTTTTCCTGGCTTTACCTCACTCTACCTTGCCAAACTTCAATTACTTCAGCTAATTTTATGTGTCTATTGTGAAATCTCAAGCACCCGGGGAGTTGCAGCATAACAGTATGTCGTTTACATAGAAACCGGAATAAAGATGATGCTCCGCATTTCTGATAGCCTCCACAAACAAAGCAGAAGGTTAGAGTGTTTTGAAAAGAGGGATCTAATCAAACATCCCTTCACATTCCTCTGCACTGAGGCCAAAAAGCATCATCAATAAAAAAAAATACTTTCTGAAAAGAAATATTTTAAACTGTACACCATACAAGCATAACAGTATGACATTATGATTTTTTTTACAACCTCTACTAATCATATAGGACATCCTGTAGTTCTACTGTATAATTACAGACTGTAGTTCTTCTGTTTCTCTGCATGTATTAACATTATTATTTTCCTTCCACCCTGTTCTTCAATTGTCATGACCCCAAAAGATAGACCACCACAGCTATTATTATTTTGGTGGTGGGTCATTATTCTCATCATTAAAGTGATACAGATTGGCATGGTGGTGGAGTGTGATGTGGATCAGACACAGCAGTGCTGTTGGAGGTTTTAAACATCTCAGTGTCATTGCTGATCTGAGAACAATTCGTCAACAGCGTCCTGTGAGCACTGATGAAGGACCAGAGAATGACCTTGATCTTGATCGGTTTAAAGACTTAAGAAAAGACAAAGTCTGGAAATTATTTTTATATCTGCTTTTGACTTCACATACCTTCATACATACATTAACCTATTCATCCTATAGCAGTTTAGGCCCATCCATTTAACCAGAACTGCTTTTGATATGAGGCACAATACAAAGCAGCCAATCAGAAAGCCAAACAAAAATCATTACATACTTCAGGCTTAAAGGCACAGTCACAAAGAATGTCTGTTTTTTTCTAAGTGGTAATTAAATTGAGGTTTGAGGACTTAGATGAATGATGACTAATTGAACCATTTACTGAGGCAAATGTCAAAAATTATAACAAAACATAATATAGGACATGTATAATGTGATATATTAAAAGTGTTGTCTAGGTAAAACCATAAATTATTTCCCCTGTACTTCAAATGGATGCAAACAGACAAGATTGACTATCTTTACACATGTTTCTAATGAATCGTGACCTTACTACTGCTGTTTTGTGTAATGAAATTTACACAACCACGCTGCAAAATCAAGTAGAAATCCTTTCCTGGACAGTAGAGACAGTTTCGAGTCCAGTGTTTTCTCATTTAGATTAGCACTGGAGGTGCTAAAGTGCCCGTATAGTAAATTAATTCAGATAACTCAGCTGATTGACCACATTGGAAGTAATAGGGAATTTTTTTTTTTTTTTGGTGATGCATTTTACAACAAAAAACAAAAGCTACTAATAAAGAAAATATTAAAAGAAGCATACGTACATGCTGGCCTCGTGCAATCCCTTGTGTTGTGGTAAATTCTATGAAAATGCGTCCTGCACTCGGACGAGAACTTGACTGGTCCTGCTTGAGAGAAAGAAAGTTTCTAATCAGGATTAAGATTTTTTACAGATTTATGAACATTAAAAGCATTAAAGAGGAGACTAAAAACACGCCACGGGTGAGACAGACTCACTCTCCTCTCATTTCTCTCTACGCTTCACTGCAGCATTTTACAATTCAGTGACAGGATATAAGAGATTGATGATGTCAGAGCTCTTCCTGTCTCCTCGCTGTCTAAAACTGAGTCACCTCCCTTTGGTGTGCAGAGACCCAAAAGGAAGAATTAGTGCATGTTAATGCTTGACATGACATCACATAGAGGGCAGAGCCTTAACGATTCCAATAAAGCATGTCTAACTCTTTGTATGAGCTCGGGATAATGGATTTTTACACCAATTCTAGTCAGGGGTGTTCGGCTGGAGGCCTGAGAGGAGTAATCAGCTTTTCACTTGCTTTTCCTGGTGCAGAACGTGCAAAGGTTTTAACACCTCTAAAAAATTTAAAACATTCTGTTTCTGTAAATAGGAGTAAGACAATAGAGATGCATAGAAATATCACAATATTATGTTTTACAATAATGTCTATGACTTTACATCTACAAGGTGGAGAACCTAGGTAGAATTGTGTAGTGAATGGTAAGTAAACAGAGTGTTTAAAAACTCCAGCAGCACTGCTGCATCTGATCCACTCGTACAAACACAGCACACAATAACACCTCATACACCACCACCATGCTAATTAGTGCCAATCACTGCAGTGCTGAAAATAATGACCCACCACCCAAATAATAACAGCTGCTTTGTGGTGTCCTGATCAACAGCGTGAAAGGAGGATAGTAATTAAGTATGCAGAGAAAAAGATAAAGAACTACAGTCTGATTATACAGTAGAACTATACATTATATAGTAGAACTACACGATGCTGAACCCTTTCCCTGCTCTACCCCCATCCCAATCCTGCCCCCAGCACACACTCACTCAGCATCCCAGCATCCTGCAATTTTTAACTGTCTGATTGCAGCAAATCCTTAAAAAAGGATGCAATAAAATCGTTGCAGTTACAGGTGCATCTCCAAAAATTTGGATATCATTGTAAATTTACTTTACTTCAGTAATTCAGTTCAGATTGTGGAATGTATATATTATATAGATGTATTACACACAGATTGATCTATTTTAAGTCTTTATTTCATTTATTGTTTATGATTATGGCTTACAGCCAATGAAAACCCAAAAATCAGTAGCTCTCCAAACCATCACTGATTGGTGGAAACTTCACACTATAGACCTAAAGCAGTTTGGACTGTGTGACTTTCCACTCTTCCTCCAGACTCTGCTCCCTTGATTACAAATAAAATGCTTTTTTTTACTGATGATCAGTTATGGTCTTGAGAGACATGTCATCTGCTGGTGTTGATCCACTGTGTTCTATCAAGTCCAAATTCAGTGCAGTTTTTTCCCACAAAATCTTACAGCACTTCATGCTTCCCTCTACTACTGACAACTTTTGTGTAGATACGGATTTCATTTTCCAGCAGGACTTGGCACACTGCCCACACTGCCAAAAGTATCAATTGGTCTTAAATAATATTCACAATTTCTGAGACACCGAATTTAATGATAGTAATGTTTTTGAGATGCACTTGAAAATATTGCATATACTGTATAAATATACAACATGCTTTGTTTAGGGGTTTTTTTTCTCATATCATATGACATTGTATATTGCCAGTTCTCTTAGAAATATCGAAATAGAGGTGGTTGAGTCACCCGGTTAACTGTTAATAATTTAAAGTAGTTCATTGGCATTTAAAGGGGTGTAATTGCATTATTATGCTATTATCTTAAAATCATTTATTGCAATATTTTCTCAGATAATATATTTCCCAAATAAATTAGTTACCATGAAAGATCTAGCTTTAAATTCTGGGTAATTTCTGTTTTTGGTCCACTGAAGTGTTTTGAACTGTTGTAATGCAGTACATAGTTTATAATATTATGTTCTGTCTGCTGATTGGCTAAGTGCTGTACTGAGGTCAGCAGAGGTGATGTAACTGGCCGAGTGTAAGCTCTTGTTTACAGATATGAAATTGGCCCGTGCGGCTGAAGGGCAGGGCTCAGTGCTAAAACACTGCATCAGCCTGTTCTACACGCCGGACCTGCAGATCGAATCACCAGAATCACCACACAGCTTTTACACATGAATAGATTAGAACGGATGAATGGTTCTTACCTGTAAAATGCTTTATGAACTTGTCTTTTACGCTTACGTCTCTCGGGACAATCTCTGAAAAGAAACACAATAGAGAAATGGTTTTGATAAAAATAACTGTACCCTATTTCCTGTAAGAAAATACTCATTAAACTGGTGGTGAAGCAGAAAAGGACATTTCAGTCAATCTGGTTTAGTTTAACCCTTTAATGTCTTAGAAAGTGAACATATATTAAACATATATTAATAACAAACAGAAATATATCATAGTTATATTTATATATATTTTTCATAATTATAAATTAAAATATTGTGTAAAAAAAACCAAGATGTATTCAAACACATTTAATGACCTGCGGATAACCTGTACAAACATAGGTGCTTAATGTTTCAATGTTTCATATATATATATAACATTTTATACCAATTTAACTAGGCCAACTGTTCCACCCGTTCAGCTGCTAATCAGCTGTATATCCCACATCACTAGTGATGCCACAACACAGGGAGGGTGAAGACTAGCGCACGCCTCCTCAGACACATGTGAAGCCAGTCACCATCTTTTTTTTAACTGTTGGTGATGGGTAAAACTTTTTTTTCAGGAACAAACTTGCAGTTTATTAATGTCTTGTTCTTTGCTCAATAAAGTCTAAATTAGAGAATTAGCTTTATTCTGTCTGTCCTTAATTAACACATAATTGGCACGCGCTGTCCAGAGTTTAAAATGAAATACAAGACGATCAATCTGTGTGTTTATATTATTGTGTGTGCTGTTGATCCTAAAGTCACCTCTTCAAATAATACAGCAGTTACGTATTAGTGATTTCCACACCACAGACCCCAGATTATGTATGTATTATATTATGTATGTACAAATTAGGGTCAAATGGAATAAAGCTGAATAAGTAGTGTATAAACAAATTTAAAACGTCTAATTCAAGCTTAACTGAGCAAAGAAAAATACTCTTTTTGTATGTTAATATATAGTGTTACCAAGCATTGTAATTGGCCACATGTGCCCGTGTGCCTGGTGTCAGTCCAACAGTCTGTACTGCGGCACATTCATTCTCTCCATATTACCCCTTGTCAGATTATAATCAGACTCAGCACAGTTAATGACACACTCCTGTCGGTGTGACACATTTCAGACGCGTACGCCGCCACGCCGAGTGACTAAGCATTTTGACGCAACCCGTTATAGCAGGAACAGGTACACATTAGGAGCACAATCCCAGCTGGTTAACCCAGCCCCCATTAAATCTGCACAAGGCCTGGGGTCCTCGCTAATGATGAGCAATCTCCAGCCCTGCTGACCCAACCCGAGCACACCGTTCCCCCCCGTTCACCGAGAATATCCCCACCGCGGCGCTGGAGCCGACTGCAGTAAGCAGATTACCGCTCTCAGTGTTGTAATGCCTATCAATGTCAGATGCACAAATCCATGCTGCTGCTAATTTTAGCCTTTTCTTCCAGACGGGGGATAACTCACGCTGTGTTATGAATGAAATCGAGAAGACGGGTTAATTTCATTAATGCGGAGAGTTTACATGAGGGAGCTCAACTGATATTTTGCTGGGCTGATATCGGACACCAGTGGTTTATGAGTATCTGTGAAGATGTCGCCAATGATTGCAGACTTTATTTTGCTGCCGGTATTTAAACTAATAAGCAAAACCTTAGTTCAAAAACAGTGGTGTCCAATCTTCTTCCTGTATGCCCATTTTTGTGCTTCCTCTGCTTTGAGAAAGCCACTTTGGCCCAATCCCTTTTCACCCCTTGGCCCTACCACTTAGCCCTTCCCCTCTGTTTTATGAGTGCACATCTAGGTGTAGGATGCCCTGATTTTTGTTAGGGGGAATGTAAGGACTAAATTAGGATGCAATTAGGATGCAATTTTGATACTGTTTTGATATATATATATATATATATATATATATATATATATATATATATATATATATATATATATATATATTCTAACAATAAATATAGGTTATTTTAAGCATCGGCAATCAGCCAATCAAGCTGAAAGACGTTCAGTGATCAAAATCGGCCCAAAAAACACTAATTGGTACATCTCTATTGAGAACCCATTACTTTTTCGGTACCACTTTAAAATAAGACTACCTTTATACAGGGTTTATAAATGGTTTATAATCAGCTTATAACTGGTTACCAATTAGGTTGTAAATGCCTTAAAATCATTAATAATCAGCTATAACCTACGTAGAAAAGGCAACAATGACCTGTTGTTTATAAACTTAGGAGTTAAATGGTTAAACTGATGTTAACTAATGGAGAATATAGAGATGGAGAAGCAAGTTGAGTTAGATAGAGAAGACAATGCAAGTTGAGTATCTGACAAGATCTGAAGTTTAACATTATAGATGGCTGTGGGTTCACTATTTGGCAAACAACAGGTCATTGTTGCCCTCTCTACGTTTGTGCTATAACTGATTATTAATTATTTTTAAGGCATTTACAACATATTAATAAACTAATTGTAAACCATTTACAAACCATTTATAAAGGTAGTCTTATTTTAAAGTGGTACCACTTTTTCTTTACCAAAATTCAAACCACCATAACCAAAGTATTTTTACCAGTCAGCCATCACATTAAAACCACAAGCCAAGTATTGCTTCATACATTTCAAGGCATGAACTCTACATGACCTCTGAAGGTTTTCCGTCTGTTTACAAGACTAACATTACAGCAGATCCTTTAATTCCTGTAAGTTGCAAGGTGGGCGGAGCCTCTATGAGCATCCTGGCTCATAAGTGACCCTTGGCCTATGTTGACCCTATCACCATTTTGTTATATACTCACTACTCCAAACCTGGAGGACCCCACACAACCTGCCTGATGTTCTGACCCAGTAGTCTAAGTGGTTCAGTGGTTTAAGACTATACAATTGTAACAAATGTACACAAGGCTGTAATAAAACTAGTACAGTATGTATTAAGTTAGTTCAATTCTCAATTAAGATATGAAGGAATGAGCATCCTGGGGTACGATAGGGCCCTTAGTGTCAGTTTGTAACTCTTCGCTGTTTTCCACTCTAGTCTCAAAGTCTTTGTAAGCTTTTTACACTGATAGATGTCAACGACTTTAATTTCTCATGATTTTTATCTGATATTAAAGTTTATTTAATAATCTGAAAAATGTAAGTATGAAAAAAAAGCAAACACAAAAGACATATGTATTGGTTCCTTGGTCTTCATGATGCGGTTTGTTCACTAGTGTTCTCTAACAAACCACTGAGGTCTTTACAGAACAGGTGTATTTATACTGAGACCAAATTAAACAAAAGACATATGTTTTTTTTTTCATGGCACTAAAAATACTGATAGTGATATTATGATAAAAAGAGATTAAACTTCTGAACTGCACTGTGACTACACCCATCTCCACTGGAGAAGTAGGCAGGAGACGGAGTGTGTACAGCATTAGTGGTATTATGACCAGGTCTATGAGCATGTTCCTGCACCTGAGTCTTATGTAAGAGGTAACACAGGTGTGTGTGAACGTTCCGGGCTGGCGGTGGGACAGCTCAGGTTACGTGTAGACGACTCAGATTATCCAAAAGCCCACACTACGCTTATCAATTACGAGCTGTCTCGCCCCGCATGTTTCCACTGTGTTTCTAATTAATTGAACTCAAATCAATAAAACGGCTACAAACCAAAAAACTCTCTTTAAACAGCATCCAACTCACCGAGCGCAGATGTCGGCAGGAGAAATCCACTTCCTGTGCAGCATTTTTGTGTGTAATCATCTACAGGATAAATGTTTTTTTCCTCTTTTAATTTATTTTTACAGCTGAAAATTGACCGAAGCTGAGTGTGTTTGGCTAACAGTAACCCTCAGGAATCACACACACATACCATCAGAGCATTTGTTTTCATTTTGCAATCAGATCAGGCTGAGAGCTTTCTGAAGACACTACATGTCAAAATGCCTGTGGACACGCCTTCTAATAAACCCATTCAGCGGCTTTAATTACACCTATTTAGGCCTGTGATGAAAATGATGTTATCGACTTATCATATGACATATGAACATGACCTCAATCATGTTTGATGACCTTAATATTATCTCTTATATTTACTTAGCAAGGAAGAAGAACTGCGGTGTGAAATGGATTTTTGGTGTAATTTAACATGAAAAAGAGTAATAACAAAGTTGTTATCCAATTAACGTTAAAGGAGAACTTTGGTGTGAAATTGACTTGTGGTGTAGTAAAACATGATATTGAGAACAAACCTTTGTTGAAAAGGTCATCTCCATCCCAAACCCCAGCATTCGAAAATACAGCGCTTTTAGCTAATGCTGCCAACAGGCTTACAATGCTAGTTATAGGGGCATAGTGTTACCCATGCAAAGAAATCACTATTTTTACACCATTAACAAACTCAAAGTAGCTCCACACTTCATTGGTAGAATTCTGAGGGCCCTGACATTTAAAACAATGCACTGAGAGCTTTGAAAGTGCACAGATATGTAATAAAAAATGTGTTTATTAGTGTTTATTAAACACACAGTACCCTAAAATACTCTGAGCGCCAACATCTTAAAATTTAAGTAGTAAAAGTTTTTATCTATTAAGTCCATTTGTTGTATGGTGCTCTTCATTCACGTGTAGACAGTCACCAGATATTTTTAGCAACATCTGGAATTACTGCATTTCCACAGAATCAATTTTGCAATTTGTTCCCCTTTCATTAGTCGACCTATAATGACTTAATTTCAAGATGGCAGTGCTCTGAGAAATACCTGAAGGTTCTGTGTGTATAAACATTGCTTTTAATAAACTACCTGAACACAATTCAAAGCTCTCAGTGCCTTGTTTTAAACACCAGGGCCCTCTGAATTCTACAAATCAACTGTGGATCTACTTTAAGTTTGTTAATGATGTAAAAACAGAGATTTCTTTGCATAGGCAACTATATGCCCCTATCACTATCATTGTGAGGCTGTATTTGGGAAGGCAGGGGTGAATGGAGATAGGCTATTCGACAAATGTTTGTACTCGTCATCATGTTTCATTACACCCCAAGTCCATTGTCCACCGGAGTTCTCCTTTAACGTGAATTAACTTGGATAAAAACAGTATTTTATGTTAACTTTTATTTTATATATTCCAATTCCAATAACAGAAGGAGTAAAAGGCAGTTAATGCACTAATTCAATTAACTAATTGTTTTATCATTTTCTCAGTGGCATAAATAGACAGTTATATTATGTATTGCAATAATATGTAGGACAATAAATTGTCAAAACAATTGTGGCAGACCTACACTATTTGCCATTGACACATATTTGCAAATATACACACACGCAACCACAGTAGTACTGTAGAGTATTTAAGTATGTAAGTAAAGCTAACTATGTAACTATGTTAAATAAAGCTAAGCTAAGTAAACAAAACTATAATCATAAAAAAATACCTTCTTTTCAAGTTAAACGAGCGCTGGACGTCAATCTACACAGATTTTTCTCTTAAAACTGTTCTCCTATATTTGGATGATTAAAGCACTTCTGTTAATTTACAGTAACCTTAGATTTCCAGATTTCCACTAAAGCTCGGCAAAAGAGCTAGCAGTTAGCAGGATTAGCAGCTAATGCTAATACTGCTGCAGCCTCAGTGCTGGAGAACTAAATTGAACCTCTGTATAAAGCTGTACTTCCGTTGAGTGGCTTTACTGCTTTTAACAACCTGACTGGTAAAAATCATATATAAGATGCACCGGATTATAAGGCACACTTATAATAAGAAATTTAAGTGCACATTATAATGTAGGCATTACCACCCAAGTTACCACCTTTTGCACCATTCGATGCAAAAGGCCTCACATGCTTATTTCACAGGATGTGCCATACGACATAATACTAGTTCCACTCCAATGACAAATGGCATGTTGGTAAATAATGCCATTGACTGCTCTTTTCTGTAGAACTACAAACATTACTGATACAACCAGTCCCTGTAAACGCAGGGATTTACAGGCCTCAGGAGTGGTCAGTCACAGGCCAATCACATTTAAAGAACGAGGTGCTAAATCTCTTCGGGCCATTACACCAATTAGTATTACAGTATTACCCACACAGCTGAATTCCCCCAGGCATGTACACCATTATATAACCAGTTAAAGAGCCACTAAACCCTAAACCATATTTTTTACATTACATTTTACATTTCCTAACATTTCCTCTACAGTGTCCTCTGAGGTTCAACTGTGCTATAGGCGAGGATGATGTGTTTGTGTACTTTGTTATGCACACACTTTCCAATATGCAGATCACTCAATCAATAATTCCACCCCCCTGCTGACATCCAACCATCTGAATCTCACCGCTATCAGAGGCACACTGCTGTTGCTGCTGCAGCTCAGCCAATCAGCTCTCCCTCCTGCCCCGCCTCTAAACCCATACATCACCCAATGCCCCCCCAAGCTACCTATTCCAATTTTTGTTTTAGCATTTTTTTTTTATTTTGAGGGTGGAGTCAGCCAAAATCAGGGGGTTAGTGCCATTTTAAAGGTGTGCCAGGTCTCAATAGCAAAGACTTCAAAGATCCATGACATCACAAGCTGAATCCGATTTTCGACGTAATGACATAAGCCTGAATGTTCTAGTTAAAATCTACTTTTCTGGGCCTCTCTTTATGAGCAGCAGGGCACTAAAGTGTAGCTTTTTAATTCACCATACAGTGGTGCTTAAACATTTGTGAACCTCCTGGATTTTTCTTTGCATAAATATGATCTAAAAGTAGATTAAAAAAAACACAGGTAAACAAATGAGACTTATTATACTCATATTAATACTAATGAATATTATACTCAGTCATTCATGTATTGAGGAATGGGATGACAATTATGTGTGGGTGGGCACCCTGTTTTAGATCATATTTATTCAGAAATAACTTTCAAGCACCACAGTATATATCTGGTATTTAAAGTAGTGTGCTTAAAAATACAAAGAAACACAATATTTTATATATTATATTATATTATATGATATTTTATATATTCCCTTTTATAGATATTGTATACAGTCCCTTTGCATGGGCATCGGACACTGCTTGTTTAAAAAGAGTCAGGGTTATATAAATATACTGTTTTTCATTTTGTGAAAATAAAAAACGAAAGTTAAAGAAAACAAGTCTGAACACTAAAATACTTCCTCCAGAGATGAGCACCTCCTACTGGTTTACTCTAAAATATTTCAAAACATCAGCTCCACAATAAACCTTTTTCACATTTCTGTGTCTCTTAATGCGGAAGCATAAATATCACATTAAGCAGTTTCCAAGTGTGTTCTAATTAATGGTTGTGGTTACTGCCCATTTATACTTAGAAGTAATCTGTTCAACTCCAACTGAAAAGCTCTGCTTATTACTTGTTCTTTTCACTCACAAAACCCACACCTTTTAAACATCTCCACCCCTCACACTCACAAAACCCTCACCTTTTAAACATCTCCACCTCTCACACTCACAAAACCCACACCTTTTAAACATCTCCACCCCTCACACTCACAAAACCCTCACCTTTTAAACATCTCCACCCCTCACACTCACAAAACCCACACCTTTTAAACATCTCCACCCCTCACACTCACAAAACCCACACCTTTTAAACATCTCCACCCCTCACACTCACAAAACCCACACCTTTTAAACATCTCCACCCCTCACACTCACAAAACCCTCACCTTTTAAACATCTCCACCCCTCACACTCACAAAACCCACACCTTTTAAACATCTCCACCTCTCACACTCACAAAACCCTCACCTTTTAAACATCTCCACCCCTCACACTCACAAAACCCACACCTTTAAAAACTATATAAAATATCATATAATATAATGTAATATATAAAATATTGTTTCTCTGCATTTTTTAAGCACACTACTTAAACTGTACCAGATATATATTGTGGTGCTTGAAAGTTATTTCTGAATAAATATGATCTAAAACAGGGCGCCCACCCACACATAATTGTCATCCCATTCCTCAATACATGAATGACTGAGTATAATATTCATTAGTATTAATATGAGTATAATAAGTCTCATTTGTTTACCTGTGTTTTGTTTTAATCTACGTTTAGATCATATTTATGCAGAAATATACTGAAGAAAAATCCTCACAAAACCCACACATTGGTACTCCACAAGTTTACTATAGACTCTGCTCATGCATGCATTATGAATGCTAATGCTACTCTCACACTTGCAATATGTCCAAATCTACAAATACAAATGAAGAAATTATTCCTGGTTATGCCATATTACTGTATAGCAGTTTATGCATCTTTACAGGCTATAGTGACAAAGGGGTTCAGAGAGTGAGAGGGGGGTCTTAGGATACTCCCAAGAACAAATCTTCTGAAGTCCTAGTCAGCATGTTTTAAATTAAGCTTTTGACAGCACTGTCCAAGATATTACTAGCTTGAACAATAAAGAACATCATCAACAAATACCACTGATCCAGTTCACCTCATTCACATCACTCATCAATATTGATGAGTCAGCCAGTTTATAAGAACAATAAAGAGCAATTATTAAGCACATGCTACGAAATAGTAGCTCCCCAGCCCAGCGGGTTGTTGAACCCAATTGCAGAAAAAATCGTCTCAAAGTGGGTAAACCGAAAAGAAAGGAAAAAAAATAAACACGCATCTCCTCACACAGGATCGAACCCTGGTCGTTAGGGCCCTGGTCCAATACACTACCGCTGCCCCAGCCAGTGAATTTGGACGCGGACAGAAAAAAAACACTGTTCTAAGGAGATACGAAGCCCAAGAACATGCAGAAAATAAAAACAGGCGGAAAGTAAAGTCACGCTGAGCGCAACAGAAAGACTTTATTTTATCTACAAGGTGGAGCAGCTACAGTAGGTAGGAGTGTCTAATGGAAAGTGGAGGACAGTGAGTGATTAAACACAGTGTTTAAAAACTCCAGCAGCACTGCTGTATCTGATCCACTCACTGTACCAGCACAACACACACTAACACCTCATACACCACCAACACCACCATGCTAATCAGTGCTGATCAATGCAGTGCTGAGAATAATGACCCACCGCCCAAATTATAATAATAGCTGCTCTGTGGTGGTTTTCTCTCCTGTGGGGTTCTGACCATTGGAGAACATGGTCAATGGAGCTGTTATAATCAGTAATGGGTGTAGAAACAGGGAGGTGGTTATAATGTTATGCTTGATCTGAACCTCTAGTCAAACTTTCATCTCCAATCCATTGTCACTGAAGCAAAAACAACACAAATAGTCCTGTCCAGTTGCCCTGACTGTCAGACTGTCAGTTTTAGAGCTGTTATTCGAGGGAGTTGGTAAAAGCTGTCAGTTTCGAGATGTAACTGATCTTTCATTTTTCATTTTTCCTGTTTATTGTGAAATCACAGCAAGTGAAAAGGCCAAAAGCAAAGCTTGATTTTGTAAATCACTGTCATCTGGTGTTCATAGAGCTCTGAAGTCATATAGTCAATCTGTTGTTCGGCAGCAGGCCCGTATCATCCTAACCATGCGGGTCTGAGCAGAGGTGCATTAGTGTTTCAACCCCAATACTGTACATTTTGTCCTGCATACATTATTCACATCCACCCAGAACATCTTTGGATCTTCTGATTTATGATTCTAAAGCCAAAGCCAAAGCCCCAAAACCACATGAACACAATATGACCTGAGCATTTAGTGGAGGGCGGTGGACTTGTAAATCCATGCCAATTGGGTTCACGGTTATTTATCTGCTTTAGTGAGTCCTATTTTATTGGCAGTTCCTCTTATAAAATGTCTAAAGAATGCATTATTCAGCTTCTTTAAAGGAGAACTCTGGTGTAAAATGGATTTTGGTGTAGTAAAACATGATAAAAAGCACTTACCTTTGATGAATAGCACACCTCTGTTCTCCCACAGCGTTCTGAGATTCAGAAATTTTAACAGTTTGTCCAAACACCCTTCAGACTGGGCGAAACAGGGCAAAATTTGCCCTGATAAATCGTTTTTTCCTTTCATTAAAAAAGGAAATGTTTACATCCTATAATTATGCTAGCTTCAGTTTCGAACAAGAGTTCAGTAATGGCGGCGCTCGGAGCTGAAGCTAGCATTATAGGATGTAAACAGTGTTTTTTTTATAAGCTTCTTGTGCACTTTTTAAGTTATTAATGCCTCGTTTTAAATGTCAGGGCTCTCCGGATTCTAGCAAGGAGGTGTGAAGCTACTTTGAGCTGGATAGCGGTGGAAAAAGCAATGTATCAGGGCAAATTATGCCCCATGTCACCCAGTCTGAAGGGTGTTAAAATTTCTGGATCTTGGAACGCTGTGGGACAGCGGAGGTGTGCTATTCATCAAAGGTAAGAACTTTTTATCATGTTTTACTACAACAAACGTCCATTTTACACCGGAGTTCTCCTTTAAGTAGCACCCATTGCTAACACTGTGTGTGCAAATGCACACATTCCCACACACAGCTTTTCCAGTCATTGTAGAGAAGCACTGTCAATAGATTAGGATTCTCTGGAGCAGATAAATAATTATAAAAATTGTGGCACCATGCTTTACGCCTGGCATGCTCTGGAATGATGATACTTCCTCAATAATTTTGAATAAATATATCTTTTATACTGTAAGGTGCACTATTATTATTATTATTATTATATATTAGTCTATTTTCTGGTCTATTTTGCAATAAGTGACACTAGTAAGGATGCCTACATCGAAGTGAGCAAGGTGTTGACATGCTTCCCTTCTAATGGGGAAGCTGAGGGAAGTGCCTCAGTAAACAAAACTGTAATTCTTTAAAAAAGAAAATTCTTTCAAAGTCAAACGAGTGCTGGATGTTAATCTACACAGATGTATCTCCTAAAAAATGCTTATTTGGGTGAGCAAAGCGCTTCCATTTATTTACAGTAAGCTCAGATGTCCAATATTTTGTCTAAGGATGAGTTTTCAGTTAGGTTTCTCCAGCACAAAGGCTGGGGGCGGCAGTATTAGCATTAGCCGCTAACTGCAATGCTAGCGAGACTTGAATGCCACCAGAAACTGAGGAACCTTGAGTGTTCTAATAACCCAAGGCACTATCAGCTAGTGATTTGTCCCATGTAGCTTGTTTTAATATGACAAACATGCAGACTGCAGTCCCATATACTCCCCTCTGATCGGCAAAAAGAGCTAGCACTGTGGTTAGCGGCTAATGCTAATGCTGTACTTAACGCTGTACTTAAGCAGAGTGGCTTTACTGCTCCTTAATACCTGACTGGTAGAATTCATTCATAGGACGCACCGGATTATAAGGTGCACTTATGATTTTTGGGTAAAATTAAAGTTTTTTTAAGTGTGCCTATAGTCCAAAAAATATGGTAGATGAGTTGAAAAGTTGGTGATGAGGTGGAGTGATAATCTTCCAACTTCCTGACCTCACTCTCAGTTATCTTAATGCTGAATGCAATCAAATCCTCACAGCAATATTCCAAAATTTCAAATACATTTTGTAAAGATCCAACAAAAGCAGGATAAACTCTTTTTTAAGTACCCTTGGTTTTTCATGAAAAAGTGAATGAGCAGGTATCCCATTATATATTTTTCCACACTTAAGCTTTTTAAAGCTCACTGGTTTGTTTGGGACTTTTTGTTGATGCAGAGTCAGTTCAACATTTATACTCATTCAGAATTCCTAACAACCTCATAAATCAGAGGATCCAGTGACACTCAGGGAAAACACATAGTCGGACATATTGGTTTTGGATCGTTTACCGTGAGTAAATGCGTCAGTAGCAACAGTTTTATTTTCCATTCATTTCTTCCACTACAGCTTGGCATTCAAATTATTTAATTAAACTATTTTTGGGGATATAAAAAGTATTATTATTTATTTGGTATGTTCCTTTTATGGACATTTGTGCATCATTATTGCATAATAATTATTATTATTACTACAAATATAGAGTAATGGAAACTTTTTTACTTTAAACAACTTTTTGTACAATTTATACAGTTTTTTTTTTTTTTAATAACACCATTTTTTACAATGTTTTTAATACTTCAGACATTTCAGTTATTTATTAAGCTATTCTCTTTAAAACATAAAGATGTTTAAACTTTTCTGTACACTCTGTCTTTCTAAGACAACCCTGTACCTTTTTTTTGGCATCAGTAACATCACAACCTTCACAGTGTTTTATAGTCAAGGAAATGAGGACATGTGCTGTTGCACAATTACTAATATCACTTTTGCCTAATTTTTATCATATTGCTTCCATACTAAGTTTAAAGCGGTAAAGCTTAAGCAGTCCACCCTGCCGTTATTAAACTTTGAATCTTGGAAACAGGACAAAATGCCCTCAAATGCCAAATAAGACCAAACTTTTACAGTCTGTACAGTAGACTGCCTGGGAATCCAGTTTGTTTCCAAATAAACAATCTCAAACAGCAACACATTATGCTCCAATTTGAACAAATTCAAAAACATATCAGAAAACAAGTCATTGATCACCTGTTAGCATGGAAAAAGATACAAAGTCATTTCTAAGGTACTAAGGTAGAGATGTAAAAACTCATTAATAGTTATCAGTAAAGCTTGATTGCATTTGTTGCTGCCAAGAGGGACACAACCAAGTTATTAGATTTAAAGGGAAAATCCTTTTTCACACAAGGCTAAATTAGTTTTGATATTATTTTTCCTGCTAAGGCTATCCTAGCCCTGTACAGCTTTTGTCTTTCAGCTGGAAAACAGCCAGTTTATGAAGAGCTAGAAAACTGAAAAACTGACTCAAAGTATGTAAAGAGATGGTTAACACTTCACTTAATTTAATGTACAGGGGTTGGACAATGAAACAATGAAACACCTGTCATTTTAGTGTGGGAGGCTTCATGGCTAAATTGGAGCAGCCTGGTGGCCAATCTTCATTAATTGCACATTGCACCAGTAAGAGCAGAGTGTGAAGGTTCAATTAGCAGGGTAAGAGCACAGTTCTGCTCAAAATATTGCAATGCACACAACATTATGGGTGACATACCAGAGTTCAAAAGAGGGCAAATTGTTGGTGCACGTCTTCCTGGCGCATCTGTGACCAAGACAGCAAGTCTTTGTGATGCATCAAGAGCCACGGAATCCAGGGTAATGTCAGCATGTCACCACCAAGAAGGACCAACCACATCCAACAGGATTAACTGTGGATGCTGTAAGAGGAAGCTGTCTGAAAGGGATGTTCGGGTGCTAACCCGGATTGTATCCAAAGAACATAAAACCACGGCTGATCAAATCACGGCAGAATTCAATGTGCACCTCAACTCTCCTGCTTCCACCAGAACTGTCCGTCAGGACAATAAATTATTGTGGTCTAAAACCAGGAGTTTGTGTGTGCAGCTTAAAATGAACTAATATAACCTAACAAACATCTAATTTTACATAAGTAACTAATCACAACTGTTGTTGTCACCATATATAAGTGGCTAATTGTGGTGTAAATGTGTATTTTTTGTAAATAGGACACCGCAGAAATCCGAGCAGACAGAGCATTGCAGTGGCTCCGTGCAGATATGCTATATTCCATATGGGCTTACAAGTGGCTAAAAAGGCTGGAAATAAAGTGGATTATCTATACTATTATCTTGTCAGTCCAATTTAAACACCGGCATCACGGTTCCTCTGTACCCCTGCAGCTGCACCCTCAATCAGAGATGAAATAAAAGAGGTCCTGCTGGAGGAACAACCCAGGATTATGTTTGCATCATCAGCTGATCTCAAAGCAGCTTACCTATTGGCCTGCTGTTGTCCAGTTTGGGCAGGCGTGTGGCCCTTTCACGAGAGGAAAGCTTCACGTGTTGTCCCGAGGAGTAGAGCGAGACCCGGCGGGCCACCGGTCTGTCCCGCTGCTCGTCCCCCAGCACCTGCACCAGGAGGTCCAGCAGCGTCCTCCTGTCCTTCTGCTTGGCTTCACTGCTGTCCATACACTGGCTGGAGGTGACGAGCAAAACCATCATACTCAACAATATGTGCCATCTCTTCTCAGCCGGCATGGCTTTATTCAGCCTGATAAACAAACAAACACAAACATCCCATCAACATTCACTTTACACCCAGAAACATCAACACAACGTTCACTTAATGCTTTATTGTTGCTTTAGAACAACATAATCTAAATGTTATACTTTTGCTTCAGCATAATGTTCACTAAATGCTTTATTGTTACTTTAGAACAACATTATCTAAATGTTATACTGTCGCTTCAGCATAATGTTCACTAAATGCTTTATTGTTACTTTAAAACAACATTATCTAAATGTTATACTGACTCTTCAGCATAATGTCCAATAAATGCTTTATTGTTACTTTAGGACAACATTATCTAAATGTTATACTGACGCTTCAGCATAATGTTCACTAAATGCTTTATTGTTAGTTTAGAACAACATTATCTAAATGTTGTACTGTCGCTTCAGCATAATGTTCACTAAATGCTTTATTGTTACTTTAAAACAACATTATCTAAATGTTGTACTGACGCTTCAGCATAACGTCCAATAAATGCTTTATTGTTACTTTAGAACATTATCTAAATGTTGTACTGTCGCTTCAGCAAAATGTTCACTAAATGCTATATTGTTACTTTAGAACAACATTATCTAAATGTTATACTGTCGCTTCAGCATAATGTTCACTAAATGCTTTATTGTTACTTTAAAACAACATTATCTAAATGTTGTACTGACGCTTCAGCATAATGTCCAATAAATGCTTTATTGTTACTTTAGAACATTATCTAAATGTTGTACTGTCGCTTTAGCAAAATGTTCACTAAATGCTTTATTGTTACTTTAGAACAACATTATCTAAATGTTGTACTTTCACTTCAGCATAATGTTCACTAAATGCTTTATTGCTACTTTAGCACAATGTTATCTGAATGTTGTACTGTTGCTTCAGCATAATGTTCACTAAATGCTTTATTGTTACTTTAGAACAACATTATCTAAATGTTATACTGTTGCTTCAGCATAATGTTCAACAAATGCTTTATTGTTACTTTAGATAAACATTATCATCAACTGACATTTTAACTCTACTTTCAGTTAATGTTCTATTGTGTTTCTAGCAATACGTTCCCTAAATGTTGTATTGTCACTAGCATTATGTTCACTAAATGTTGTACTGGCATATTAACACAATGTTCAATAAATATTGTACTGTATTATACTGTCATTCATCTTTTCGAAAATGAAAATTAAATATGAAAATTGTTACTTTCAACATAGAACATCACATACATTTTCATTACATATTTAGAGTGGATAAAGTGGGACAGTCATGTTTATCACATTTTATACAAAATGTTGTATTATCACTTTAACACAATGTTCACTAAATGTTGTATTATCAATTTGACACAATGTTCACTAAATATTGTAGTCACTTTAGCATTGTGTTCCCCAAATACTGTACTGTCATATTAACACAATGTTCACCAAATTTTATATTGTTGCTATAGCATTATATTCTCTAAATATTGTATTGTCATTTTAGCACAATGTTCACTAAATGTTGATTTGTCACTTTAACTCTACTTTCAATTAATGTTTTATTGTGACTTTAACATAATGTTAACTTAATGCTGCACTGTCACTAAAGCACAATGTTCACTAAATATTTTACACTTAGTACCTGAGTCTGTAGTGATCTGACAGAGCACGTTTACGAACTCTGGCAAGTGTGACACAGGAACTGTAGCAGACATGCTATGACCCAAATCCATCAAAGAATTCTAAGCCTACACACTTCTTTCTGCTCAACTCTGGCAAGCAAAGTGGCCAACCATAATTACATGCAAACTGTGTTGACTAACTGAAAACGTTACATAAATGTTTCAGTGTTTCATGCTTCATTCTTCCTTTGGCGATGAAAAATAAAGATGAAAATGTTACTTAGACATAGAACATCACATACATTTCCATAACATATTTAGAGTTGATATAAAGTGAGACAGTCATGTTTATCACAATCTTTACAAAATGTTGTATTATCACTTTAACACAATGTTTACTAAATGTTGTATTATCACTTTAACTCCATGTTCACTAAATGTTGTATTATCACTTTAACTCCATGTTCACTAAATGTTGTATTATCACTTTAACACAATGTTTACTAAATGTTGTATTATCACTTTAACACAATGTTCACTAAATGTTGTATTATCATTTTAACACAATGTTTACTAAATGTTGTATTATCATTTTAACACAATGTTCACTAAATGTTGTATTATCACTTTAAAACAATGTTCACTAAATGTTGTATTACCATTTTAACACAATGTTCACTAAATGTTGTATTATCACTTTAACTCCATGTTCACTAAATGTTGTATTATCACTTTAACACATAGTTTACTAAATGTTTTATTGTCGCATTACAAAGAAAAAAAAGACACCAAATGTTTTATAATCAATTTCACACAATGTTCACTAAATGTTTCATATTACTACATGAAACTACTTTTTTTATTAATTACAGTTTAGGCTGGACCCAGCACTATATAAACGTTTTATCATAAATTTTAATTCAACATCGACTCAATGTTTTAATGTCACATTCAGCACTAGAGACTTAATTAATATTTGGTGAAACTTATTATCCTTTGATGCTAAATAAGCCTATCCAGTGTTAGACTGCTGTTAATGGATGAATTAAACCTCTTAACGTTTAGTAAACATTTATTTTATTACCACTTTCAGCAGTTAAAAGCAGCTTCTCACTCACACTTTCAGAAGCCCAACACAGAACTATATAAACGTTTTATTATTCATTTATTTCAACATTGACACAATGTTTTAAAGTCATATTTAGACAGAGACTAAATTAGGCTGCTGGGAATGCATGTATTTAACGTTATGAATTTAATGTTCAGTAAACATTTCATTATGACTTTCAGCAGTTAAAAGCAGCTACTCACTCAGCATTAAATAAACGTTTTATTATTCATTTCAGTTTAACATTGAATCAATGTTTTAAAGTCACATTCAGCACTAGAGACTTAATTATTATATCGTGATACTTTTATAGCCTTATCATTTGTTGTTAAATAAACCTATTCAGTGTAAGACCGCTGTTAATGCATTAATTAACATAATTAACGTTCAGTAAACATTTTATTCTTCCTTTCATCAGTTAAAAGCAGCTTCTCACTCACACTTTCAGAAGCTGGACCCATCACTACATAAACGTTTTCACTACATACCATTCTTTATTTTAAATTAACATTGAATTTATGTTTTTTTTTTTTTTTTTTTTTTAGTTTTAAAGCCACATTTAGCACTAGAAATTATTACATTGTTATTTGGTGATCTTTTTATAGCATTATTCTAGTCTAGTGTTAGACTGCTTTTAATGCATGAATTAAACCTCTTAAGGTTTAGTAAACGTTTCATTATTACCTTAAGCACCTCGAAGCAGCTTCTCACTCACCTGACGTTTTATTATTCATTTTAATTCAACATTGAATCAACGTTTTTTTTTTAAGTTTTAAAGCCATATTTTGCTCTAGATACTAAATTAGTCTGCTGGTAATGCATGTATTTAACGTTTTAAATTTAACGTTCAGTAAACATTTCATTAGGCTATTTCTTTCAGGAGTTAGAAGCAACTACTCACTTATACTTTCAGCAGCCCAACACAAAACTATACATGAACATTTTATTATTAATTTGAATTCAACATTTACTCAATGTTTTTAAGTTTTAAATTATTAAATTATTATTTGGTGATTTTTAAAGTATTTCCTTGGGTGTTGAATAAATAAAACCTGTCCAGTGTTAGACTGCATGCATTAAACCTTTTTAACGTTTTAACGTTCATTAAACGTTTCAATAATAGTCGGAGCAGTTAAAGGCAGTACTCACAGTACTCTGAGAAGCCGGTGGTGTTTCAGGCTTTTGGAGGGTTTGAGGATAATCAGAATAAAATCCTGCAGCAGTGAGAGAGGGGCTGAGGGTCTCCAGTCTGTCTTGAGATCATGCGTCCTGTTTTATACGTCAATCCGCCAAGAGTCTTGACTGTAATACAATCGATTTCAGGTGGGTGGCAAGCAGAGTGCACATCTTTCTCCTACGAGTTTTTTTTTTCTCTCAGCTCGTGCTCGGTCCTGTTGACACTCGCCCCTCCTTTTTCCTCAGAACCATCACAGAAGTTCGGACCTCCGGAAAACTTCAGCTCAGCACTGCTCGGCCCGGTTTATCCAGCGAGGAAGCGTCCCGTCTGGTGCGTAAAAGCGCGCGGAGGCGCCCACTGCGCCATGCTGCCCGCGCAGCGCCAAGCTCTGAGATCCAGCAGCGCGAGAACCCGGCTGAACGCCCGACCGCCCGCGAGTCTGCTGAGGAGGCTTGTGCTGAGGGATGCTCGGGTCTTGTGACTGCCCTAAGCAGCCTTCCCACCTCCCCTAATCTGCTGCACTGTGCCACGAGGCACACTTACTCCCCTCACATTGCCTTCACTATAGTCCCTCAACTATAGTACAGCTTTTCATTTATTACATTTATAATGTATACCTTCGCTACAGTCCCTAAACTATAATTATAGTACAGAGTATCAAAGCTTTTCATTTATTACATTCTATCACTATAGTCCCTAAACTCTAACTATAGTAAAGTGTAGCACAGCTTTTTATTTATTACATTTATTCCATACCTTCACTACAGTCCCTAAACTATAACTATAGTACAGGGTAGCACAGCTTTTTATTTATTGCATTTATTCCATACCTTCACTACAGTCCCTAAACTATAACTATAGTACAGAGTAGCACAGCTTTTCATTTATTACATTTATTCCATACCTTCACTACAGTCCCTAAACTATAACTATAGTACAGGGTAGCACAGCTTTTTATTTATTGCATTTATTCCATACCTTCACTACAGTCCCTATAGTACAGTGTAGCACAGCTTTTTATTTATTACGTTTATTTCATTCCTTCACTATAGTCCCTAAACTATAACTACAGGACAGTGTAGCACAGCTTTTTATTTATTACATTTATTTCATACCTTTACTATAGTCCCTCACCTATAACTATAGTACCGAGTAGTACCGTTTACTTAGAATTGAGTTATCCTATGATATAGTACCCATACTTTTAATATAGTCCCTTAACTATAGTACAGAGTAGTGCTGCTCTTCTGTACACTCAGAAATGAGGGTACCACTTTAAAATGTATTTTAACTTCATAAAGGGTTTATATATGGTTTACAATTAGTTTATTAATGGTTACTAGGTTACTAGGCTAATTAGGTTGTAATGCCTTAAAAATCATTAATCAGTTATAACACATACATACGTAGAAAAAGCAACAATAACCTGTTGTTTGCCAAATAGTGAACTATATTACACAGCCAACTATATTATGGCCCTTTCTAATTATGTGTTATAACTGATTAATAATGATTTTTAAGGCATTTACAACCTAATTAGTAACTATTAATAAACTAATTGTAAATAATGTATAAACCCTTTATAAAGGTAGTCTTACTTTAAAGTGGTACCGAATTGAGTTATAAAAGACTTGTACTTTTACTATAGTCCCTAAAATGTAATATAACATCTTTTCTGTACACAGTACAATTGCGTTGTACTATGATATAGTAACAATACTTTCACTACAGTCCCTTAACTATAGTACAGCTATTCTATACAATAAGAATTGTGTTATACTATGATAAAGTACTCTTATGTTCACTATAATCACTTAGACTGTGATACAGAACTCATAATTTCAATATTCAATTTCAAAATTTCAATTCCATAGTACAGTGTAGTACAGATTTTTTCTCTACATTTGAGCTGTTGAGTTTTGAGTTAGACTGTGATACAGAACCCATACTTTCTCTATAGTCCCTTAACTATAGTACAGCTTTTCTGTACTATAGAATGGAGTTAAACTGTGATACAGTAACCATACTTTCACTATAGTCCCTTAACTATAGTACAGTGTAGTACAGATTTCTCTACACTTAGAATTGAGTTAGCTATACTGAGGTTGAGGTATATTGAGGTACCTATACTTTTATTCATACCATTAATTATTTTATTGAGTTTCTTTTGGGTTATACTGTGATACAGTGCTCACACTCTCACTATAGCACAGTTTCTTTTTGATTTATACTATTCATTCTTTCATTTATAGTACAGTTTCTGCTCTTTCAATTAAGCTCTGCAGATGCAGCTCCGTGATTGGCCACATGGGGTGTTTCCCTCACCACTCTTGTTGAGTTATGGAGCAGGTGAGAGTAAAATAGCAGCAGAATGGAACACAATTTATAAACATTAAAGATTGGTGAGGTTTGGGGCTTTTATTGGCAATACAGTTAGTATTTATCAATTTATCTTCATTAAATCTGCATTATTAGGTTTTTCTCCATGGTGTTTGTTTTTGCTTGGCTCAGTTCTCTTTAGCAGATGACTTTGGATACAGCAACCCAGTATGAATTCAGGTCAACTCTGTGCAGTTTTTAAACCTGTAGTTTTAGGATGTTTATCAATATATTTATATCTGCAGTTCTGAAGCAATAAATGCAAAATTACTGCCTTCTGCTGACATCCAGTGGCTAGCTTTCAAACTGCTCACTGAATGAATCCAAAGATGACTGCACATTATTTCCCCTTAAGAAGGAATGCACACTTCTCCTAGGTTTTGAAATAAGTCTAATAAAAGAAGTATACTTTTATTTCTTTTAAATGTATTGTCTTATTCTTTGTACTGGGTCTGGGTGATTTGAGATGGTGTTGTGTTTGTTCTTTATTATTTAAAATGCATTTTTATTTTAAATATATTTTACACAATTGCACTAGATTAAAACAGAAGCTCTTAATATTTGTTTCTTCTTTTAAGTGTACACATGTAGTATTTTTGAGTGAAAAGAGGGCAAAATATTATAATAAATGGCATTAATATGTTTTGCTATCAATCCTGCAAAGCCACATTTATTTATTCCTAAAAGTAAGATTTTTTAGAGGTGTTCAAGTCTATCTTTTATTTAAAAATATAGTTTAATAAAGTTGTGGGTTTTGTCTCGGCTTGATCGCCTCGGGTATCGGTTCTTCGGCCCTGTTCGGTTCGGGTGCCGTTTGCTTCATTCGGTTCGGCTCAGGTGTCGTTTGCTCGCTTCGGCTCAGATGTCGTTTGCTCGGTTTGTTACGGCTCATCTCGGCGTGTCTCGACTCCATTCGGTTCAGCTCGGGTGTCGTTTGCTCCATTCGGCTCGGCTCGTGTGTCGTTCTCTCAGTTCAGCTCGGCTCGGGAGTCGTTTGCTCAGTTCGGCTTGACTCGGGTGTCGAGTTGCTTAGGCTCGGGTGCTCGTGTTTCCCTGGAGACGGACTTGTTAGTCTCTGAGGGCAGGGGACGAGTCTTGGTCTCGGTTTTAGATCAAAAACGGTTCTTTAAAATGATTTATAGACTCTTAGCTGGTTTGTTAAATCGATATTAGTTTTTGAACATAATTTAAACGTGTTAATACATCGATATTGATGCAATAAACAGCGCCGGCTTACTGACATCTGTCAGCTGCGTTAGTTAGAGAGTTAGTTTTGGGGTCTTACGTTAGTAGCGTTAGCTGCGTTAACTGCGGTGGCGGTGCCATGTCTCACAGGTTAGTAACTTACAGTTTTTATCTATCAGTCTTTATTAATGGTAAATAATATCAGGTTTTAAGGTTCCTGTTTACTTTCTACAGCTGCTTACATTTCAATTGAAAGAACATTCCGTAAATTGTATACAGTTTTAGTTGAGGTCTGCCTGGTTAAGTTACAATTAAGAATAATTTCAATAATGATATATATATATATATATATATTTTAGCTTTAGCAGTAATAAATAATATACCATGTTATGGTATATTATCATGGTAATTGCAGCTCTAGGTTAACGTGTTTTCATTAAATGCCAGTTTTACTAAAATTGTCCACCTTGTCATGCAGCTTGCCATAAAAGGGCGGAAGCATGCATAACAATACATAAAACGTGGTTAATCTGGTAAAACATGGTTCCTATATAGTCAAAAGTCTTTACTTCAGACTATAAATGTGAGAGATTACATGTGAGATTTATGTAAAATAAATCTAGAAAAAAATTGAAAATTAAATGAATAAATACGTGTCCCAATCCTGTTGTCCATACAGTTCAAGAGTGAAAGCATCAGAATCTGTTCTTTTTGTCCTGCAGTCTGTACAGTAAGCTCTGGAGCGGGGCTCAGGAGGAGCTGGGCAGCCTGCTGACCCAGGAACTGCCCGCCGAGCCTCTCCGACCCGAGAGAGACCGAGTGGTGTTCTTCCAGCGGCTCGCGACCCTTTACGTTCGCTACGTCCAGATCTTCAGGCAGCTGGAGGAGGCGTATGACCAGATCGTCCAACCTCAAAAGAGGATTCTGATCCGACAGGTTCTGGACAACGTTATTGGGCGCGTGCTGGAGCTCAAGAACGAGATGGTGGAGAAGGAGTACTCTGAGTATCACTACATGGATGATGTCATACAGGATATGAAACTAACACCTGTACGTTTCCAAGATTCACCAGATATTTGGATTTTTTTTTTATTCAACCAAAAATTACAAAAAGAAGGACTTGATGTGTGACAGAATAAGTGATAATAAGAAATAAGAAATATATGGATATTAGAGGTGTGCAATATTGTATCATACTCAATAATATCGCCAGCATTTTTTCATATCCTGAAATATTGGGCCCAAATTATCACACCAGGGTACTACTTTTTTGCTGTTTTTAGCAAAAAAAATGCACATTGTTCTCATTTTCCATTATATACAGTTGTGGTCAAAAGTTTACATACACTTGTAAAAAAACATAATGTTATGGCTGTCTTGAGTTTTCAATAAGTTCTACAACTCTTATTTTTCTGTGATAGAGTGATCGGAACACATACATGTTTGTCACAAAAAACAGTCATAAAATTTGGTTCTTTCATAAATTTATTATGGGTCTGCTGAAAATGTCACCAAATCTGCTGGGTCAAAAATATACATACAGCAACAAAATTTGTCAATTTTGGTGATGTAGCGAGTTGTGTCAATCAAATTAGCTTCATGTCATGGCCTCTTCACTTCTTGTAAGTGATTCTGATTGACTACAGCTGTTGACTTCTCATGAGCCCATTTAAATAGGGCTCATTTGACCCAGTGATTAGACTCAGCTACAAAAGCTACAATGGGAAAGTCAAAGGAACTCAGTGTGGATCTGAAAAAGCGAATTATTGACTTGAACAAGTCAGGGAAGTCACTTGGAGCCATTTCAAAGCAGCTACAGGTCCCAAGAGCAACTGTGCAGACAATTATACGCAAGTATAAAGTGCATGGAACAGTTGTGTCACTGCCACGATCAGGAAGAAAACGCAAGCTATCACATGCTGCCGAGAGGAGATTGGTCAGGATGGTCAAGAGTCAACCAAGAATCACCAAGAAGCAGGTCTGCAAGGATTTGGAAGCTGATGGAACACAGGTGTCAGTCTCCACAGTCAAGCGTGTTTTACATCGCCATGGACTGAGAGGCTGCCGTGCAAGAAAGAAGCCCTTGCTCCAGAAAAGGCACCTTAAGACTCAGCTGAAGTTTGCTGCTGATCACATGGACAAAGATAAAACCTTCTGGAGGAAAGTTCTCTGGTCAGACGAAACAAAAATTGAGCTGTTTGGCCACAACACCCAGCAATATGTTTGGAGGAGAAAAGGTGAGGCCTTTAATCCCAGGAACACCATGCCTACTGTCAAGCATGGTGGTGGTAGTATTATGCTCTGGGGATGTTTTGCTGCCAGTGGAACTGGTTCTTTGCAGAAAGTAAATGGGATAATGAAGAAGGAGGATTACCTCCAAATTCTGCAGGAAAACTTAAAACCATCAGCCCGAAGGTTGGGTCTTGGGCGCAGTTGGGTGTTCCAACAAGACAATGACCCAAAACACACATCAAAAGTGGTAAAGGAATGGCTAAACCAGGCTAGAATTAAGGTTTTAGAATGGCCTTCCCAAAGTCCTGACTTAAACCCCATTGAGAACATGTGGACAGTGCTAAAGAAACGGGTTCATGCAAGAAAACCATCACATTTAGCTGAACTGCACCAATTCTGTCAAGAAGAGTGGTCAAACATTCGACCTGAAGCTTGCCAGGAGCTTGTGGATGGCTACCAAAAGCGCCTAGTTGCCGTGAAAATGGCCAAGGGACATGTAACCAAATACTAATGTTGCTGTATGTATATTTTTGACCCAGCAGATTTGGTGACATTTTCAGCAGACCCATAATAAATTTATGAAAGAACCAAATTTTATGACTGTTTTTTGTGACAAACATGTATGTGTTCCGATCACTCTATCACAGAAAAATAAGAGTTGTAGAACTTATTGAAAACTCAAGACAGCCATAACATTATGTTTTTTTACAAGTGTATGTAAACTTTTGACCACAACTGTATCTACTAGAGACAGATTATATCCATCCAGTATCATTAATTTTACTTTAATCCTGGATATATGGAGATATTTGGAGTGCATTATTATTTGTATCATGACCTTCTGGATCATTGACTTCTGTTACAAATCTGCTTAAATTCTTGTATATTTTAATATCTCAGTTAGGGGTGTGCCATATCATATCGTTAGCAATAATAAAATTGAGTTTTCATTTTGTTGCAGTAGTGTATTTTTGAAATATTTTTTTTTAATTTAGAGTTCTGTCATATTGTCAAGAGTATTGCTATTACAAAAATATTGTGAAATATTGCAATATTATTTAAGGACCATATCATTGATATCCCCCTAATGTACACGTATTTCTTTTATGTCAAATATATTTTAAATATATAAGGTAACTTGAGGACTACACCACTAATCTGCATAAGACACAAACTGATAGATTTTACTTTGATTTGTGCATTTGATGTATGTTATCTACATTATGTGTTGTAGGAGGATCTGGAAATTCCAATCCCACGGTATTTCATCAGCGAGCGGAGCAAAGTGCTGCGGGACCGGAGCAAAATACTCTCCAGCATTCTGGAGAAGCTAGAAGTGGTAGAGAAGCCTAAAGTGAGTGTGTATAAATGAGGAATTAACTAAGAACCTCAGTTAAAATATATTTTCTTCAGGGGGTCAGGTGGGAAAGGTGTAAAAGGATGAGAAGAATATTTATAAAGTGGAATTGGAAAATATACAGGGGTTGGACAATGAAACTGAAACACCTGGTTTTAGACCACAATAATTTATTGTGGTGACGGACAGTTCTGTTGGAAACAGGAGAGTTGAGGTGCACAATGAATTTTGCCGTGATTTGATCAGCCGTGGTTTTATGTTTTTTTGGGTACAATCTGGGTTAGCACCCGAACATCCCTTTCAGACGGCTTCCTCTTACAGCGTCCACAGTTAATCCTGTTGGATGTGGTTGGTCCTTCTTGGTGGTATGCTGACATTAACCTGGATATCGGTGCTCTTGATACATCACAAAGCTGCTCCAGCAAGATGTGCACCAACAATTTGTCCTCTTTTAAACTCTGGTATGTCACCCATAATGTTGTGTGCATTGCAATATTATGGGCAGAACTGTGCTCTTACCCTGCTAATTGAACCTTCACACGCTGCTCTTACTGGTGCAATGTGCAATTAATGAAGATTGGCCACCAGGCTGGTCCAATTTAGCCATGAAAGCTCCAGGACTAAAATCACTGGTGTTTTAGTTTCATCGTCCAACTCCTGTATATGTCCTGTATATATTTTTTATAAATTAAATATAAAAGTTTTTTTAAGACACGTTACTATGCTCATCTTCCTGTGTAAAAGCAATGGGCATTCTGTTCTCAGACTGGTGCAGAGCGAACGCTGAGCATGGAGAAGGCCATTAGGATCATTCAGGTGACAGAGAGGGCGCGGCAGGGTCGTCTGAGGGCCAAGTTCATGCGGGAGATCCAGAGGGATCAGGAAAGGCAGAAGAAGAGTTTGAACAGGGACCTCGGAGAAGCTGCTGCTGAACAGGCTGCTATCTGCATCCAGAAGGTATTACAGATTTGTAGTTTATGGTAGTGAATGTAGAGCACTCCACTCATATAGGATAAAAATATATTTTAAATGAGTTTAATCAAAATGAGGGATTTGGGATTGTGAACATGGACAAAAATTTAATCTGTTGAAAATATTTTGCTATATAATGGATCGCTCCTGATTGGTGTGGGGGGATGAACAAGTTGAATTACTTTGGGCAAAAGTTCAGAGTGGCTTGAGGATGGTTGTTAAACCGGATCCTCCACAGCTAAGGTAAGAGATAGATAGATAGATAGATAGATAGATAGATAGATAGATAGATAGATAGATAGATAGATAGATAGATAGATAGATAGATAGATAGATAGATAGATAGATAGATAGATAGATAGATAGATAGATAGATAGATAGATAGATAGATAGATAGATAGATAGATAGATAGATAGATAGATAGATAGATAGATAGATAGATAGATACTTTATTGATCCCCGGGGGGAAATTCTTGGTAAGTAATAGAGACAAAGGAGGAGAAGGGGTGGAGCCAACCCTGGGGGGTGTTTTTACTTTCTGGACCTGGACTACCCACCGCTCTGTAAGTAACTAGGTTTACATAGGATCTCCGGCTAAGTCAGTGGCTAAACTGTACTTATTAGGGCATTACATATGTTGTAAAGTAACATATGACATTGCAAAGGCTGCTATTAGAGTAAAAATGTCTGTTGTAACTATTGTAACTATTGTTTCTTTTGCTGCCTTGCAGTGCTGTTAGTCAATCAAAGGCTATATGCACGTATGAATAGACATGGAATGAGACCTTTAAGGCGTGGTTTATGTCCCCATATTTTGTCATTTCTTACAAAATATTTTTTTTATTTTCTTTAAATGTGTGTTAGTCATAAATGTATTTTTTTGTATTTTCAACATATATTTGGCATATATGAAATTGACTGGTGAATGCATTATTTATTATATTACAAAGTATTTTAAAATACATTTGTTTTAGTTCTCAGTATGGAACGTGTGTTTGTATTTTATGTTTTACATAAGTTATTGAAGTTATTGAATGTGAAATGCACTGTACTCATTCTAAACACTGCAGGTGTGGAAAGGTTTTATGCAGAGGAAGAGAACGAAGCAGGAAAGTGAAGAGGAGATGATTTTCCTGGGGATGGTGAGTCAAGTGCTCCAATTACTGACTATCTAGCTAAGGTATATATATATTTTTTACCTGATTAAATAATAGAACAACAATTTTCAGTATTAACACTATTGTTTCTAATCTGTGATTCATTTTTCCACTAGATGGACACGATGGAAATAATAAACTACTTTATTGGGCATACATTCCTGACTATACATCAGGGTTCATACGGTCATTAAAACCTTGAAAAGTCATGGAATTTGAAAATAGCAATTTTCAGGCCTGGCTACGTTTTAAAAAAACCCAAATACTCAAAAAGTTTGGAAAAGTCATGGACATTTGGTCTACAAATCTTTGTGTTTCTGCTTATCGATGGAAAAAAATACTATTTTGAGTTAATTCAGGAATTTAGCCGGACACAATGGAGCCCTTAGGATCTGACACATATTTTATTATTAAAAATTGTGTGTCAACATTTTTATCAGATTAGTTTTAGGCCTACTATAATATATTTTAATTATAGTTTTAGTTGACGTTTGTTTTTTTTTCATGTCTGATGTTTTAAAAATTGTGTGGTCATGAAAATGTGCCTTGAAGGCATGGAAAAGTCATGGAAAAATTGTGAAAAAAAAGTGTATGAACCCTGATACATGTTGTTTTACTCATTTTATTGTTAATATATATTTTTGTGGACAGACAGTAGATGGAGCTCTGCCTCTGTTGGATAACTCTGCCTTGTTCTTCCTCTGTGTCACTCCAGGCTCCAGACCACAGCCTGCCCCAGCCTTGCCCCGCCTCCGTGGTTGCTGAGGACACTAAAAACCGCAGGAGGATCAGGCAGGAGGAGCATGAAGAAGACTACCAGAAATCCATCATCTCCATCACTAACAGCCTGCGGGAGGTGGAGGGCCCCGACATGAAGGAGAACATGAAGGATCAGATACGGCAGTGGTTCATCGAATGCCAGTGAGTGAGACTCTTAATATATTTCCTTCCATATATAAATTAGTAATACAGCCTATATCAGTATGTTTGATTTTGTATGAATTTAAAAAATGTTTTGTCTGTTGTACAAAGTGATGCAACAGGTTCGTTTCCTGATTATCCAGAAGAAGAAGACGGCGGCTCTTCTCTCATTTTTGCTGATAAAACACCTGAACAGGTATTTTAATAGTCATAATAGTCAAATTAAATATACATAAATTACAAAAATAACAAACAATTAAATGAAATAAAGATGAATCCTGTTATATTTAAGTTTAACTAACAGCAGTAATGTTCCTTGGTTAAACTGAGGTATGTTGAATCTCAGGTATCTTGAAATTAACAAGTAATATAATATGAGCTTATATAAAATAATGTAATTCCAATTTTTATGCGTGGCAAATCATGGTTCACATGTTAATTCACAATTAAAAAATAAATTATTGGCCTCAGTTTTGGTCTAAATATTTACTCATGTAACATTCATAATACAAACACATTAATTTTATTAATATGTTCATCGCACCTAATTAGGTTAAGATTAAGGATTCATGTTTTGAAATTAATTAAAATATATATATTTTTCTGTATTGTAAACCTTTAGAATGGGTCAGTTTATCCCAAAACTTTATAGGAGAGTTAAGATGCTGTAATACATTTTAAAAAAAGTTTTAAAAAGTTTTTCTTTTGCAATAAATCAGTACCATCAAATATTATTCTAATTTGCACCGTTTCTTTCATTGCTGTTGATTTTTATTGTGGTGCAGATTTTTTTTAACGGATTTCTCTAATTTTATAAAATGTGCATCTGACTGAAGCTGATGGAGGAGCTGGCAGCTAAAGAAGAGGAGGAAACCAGCAAAAGACCTAAGGGAAAGGAGGAGAATAAAGACAGGAGGAAAGGACCAGGAGAAGAGGAGGTGAGAATCACCAGACATCATAAAACAAATAAAAATAAGGAGCAGAAAAATAAAAAAATATGTCCAAATGTTTTGTGGACAGCCCCTCTAATGAATGCATTAAGCTATTTTATGTTGGGGTGGGGATCCTAATTCAACACCCTGACCTCACTGTCAGTGTCCCTGGAATGGAAATTCTTTCTACTGGTATATAACCAGTGAATAGCAATAAATAAATAGGTGAACCAATACTTTTTGTTCATATAGTGAATTTTAATTGTCTGTCACTGATATGTATACTCTTGTTTCAGGAGGAGGAACCTGGACTGATGATGCTGCCTTCTGCCTTTCTGTCGCAGCTGCAGACTGGACAGAAAACCTTTACCGGTAAAATAAGTCTATTAACTCCAGTTACCCAGTCTAGATGTGGAGTATAAATATTATTTATTTAAATTAGGAATGCACTGAAAATGGTACATTTTTAAATTGAATTTATCTTTTAAAAAATGAACTTTTGTCCAAATCCTAAATATCAAACATTTTCTTGCGTTTTTTTTTTTTTAAATACGTTGTATAGCCTATGTATTTTGTCTTGCTTTTAAAAAATATATATTTATTGACCACGTAACTGTTTTGCATTCCAGCAGATCAAAACAAGGCACATTTGCCTCAGAAGTGCTATTCTTGTAATAAAGTTATCACAGCAGTCCTTTTCTAATTATGAATTTACCTCAGCAGTGCTTTTGTATTAATGAATTTAACTCAACACTGCTACTCTAATCATATTTGTACATAAACGGTGCATTTATTGTTATAAATTACCTCGGCTGTGCTACTGAAGTCAACTTACATAGAGAAACAAATAGATTCTAATGTTAACTCAGCTAATGTTACTGTCCTAGTTTTGTATGGCTGATAATTTTCAGTTTATGAAGAGATATTTAAGCTATAATTTGTGTGACAAGTTATGTTTAACACTTGATTTTGTTAATTTATGGAAGTAGAGTGTAAAAATGAACAAATCCTTTTATTAGTGGAACCACTGCTCTATGACTTACAATAAACAAATCATTGGTCTATAAAAATGATTATTATTAATATTTGTCTGCAACACTAGTTTTAAAAGCAAATCTCCATTCAAAATACAATGAAGTCCTGGATTAGGCTTAATCCTAGTCTGGGAAACTCACACAGAACCTATATTTTAGTTTAATGGTAGGTAATTAATAAACTACAGTAATAATAATAATAATACATGTGTGTGTTATAGATGTTTGGAAGAACAGAGAGGAGTCCAAGAACTTCAACCAGAGACACGAGGCAGAGCTCATCAAAGAGGAGAAGAGGAAGGAGATCGAGGCAGAAATAAGACTTCAGGTACTGGAAGATCACTAACAACTGCTACTTTGTTTTTTCTCAGGCTACATTCACATTACAAGCCACATGTCTGTATAATCCAACTTAGCTTAAGTGATGCTCATGCATGATGTGCATTTACAAGAAAGGGAGTCAGATTTTGACAGGGAGTCATAATTCAGCACAACACTGTGTTTTAGAAGATGACGACAGCACTAAGTGCATATGTACAGGCAAAAATACACATATCTCATCTGAATATTTACATTCATCTCTCATGGCCGTCAATCAGATAGGTATCTTATCAAGGACCACATATGACAGTGAGTCAAAAAGATCAGATTTGGCACATCCACACCAATCTGAAAATAAAAAACAGATCTGTGTCACATTAAGGAAAAAATTGTTTTAGTCACTTTAGCTTGGTATTGTTAAGAGCTGCTCTTAATGGTCATTAGTTTTTCATGAGTTTTTTTTTTTATACATAGTTTTTGTTGTGGTTATTACTGTAAAGTCACACATTTGTGCACATTTCGCATCTCCTTCATTTTGTTGAAAAATAAACTTACCACACTCAAAATGAGCCGTATTGATAAATGTTGTTATCATGTATTATATTTAGTGGTGTCAAGCAATTCATTTTTTTAGTGAATATTACAATTTAAATAAAAGAATGAATGTAAGAAATGTAAAATGCAAGTTAGGGTCAAAAGTGGTGCTGTAAATAGTTACATTAAAAAATAATAACGTGTTACTGAATCCAAATGAATTCAAACGAGCCTTATTGATGAATATTGTCACAATATGTCATTGGCATATTATATTTGCTCTGCGTCTGTGCAGGTGGATGAGCTGATGAGGCAGGAGCTTGCTAACTGGAAGTTGGCTGTAGACGGAGATAAAGGCGGGAAGGCCAAAGCTGCTGCAAAGGTCTGCTGGATCTGCAGATTAAATCTTTGTTAATATTGAAGTGGTTTATCCTGCTGATTTAACAGCTGGACTGTGTGTAGAGGAGAGACTGGACTGTATTTCTCTGTCTTTAAACAGAAAAAGAAGGCATCAAAAAGTGGGAAGAAGAAAAAAAAAGAGAAGGATCTCACGGCAGATAGGTGAGTTCTCCTGATTATGTGTGTCATGTTTGTGAACATGTTTCAGGTTTTTGGTTTTGTTACTGAGTGAGTGAATTTTTCTCTAATCAGGACCATCGAGTCGCTGTACCAAGAACTGGTGGAGCAGGGGCTGTTAAAACCAGCAGATAATGTTAAATTACAGGACTACATAGGTATGTATCAGGGTTTCAGTGCATAGTATGTTTCTCTTAGTAAATAAAATATCTCAGACACTGGAACTTTTATAGATGTTAAGGCAATTTAGGATTTTTCTTTTATATCAATTATATATTAAAAAAAACGTATTAGACATTACACAGAACATTGGATTAATTTTTATGTGAGCTATACCTGACATTTGTTTTAACAGTGCCCACATTAACATGCAAATCCAACAGTTCACAGCAGGTTTCTGGGTAGCACATGCACATAGGGTGAATTACAGTATTTCTCCTAATTATATGTACCATGTATTCTCCATGCAATTGTGTGCACCATCCCATGACCCATGAATCCCATATTGTGATTGTTTGGTATAAATACACGTACTGATACCCCTTGCCAGAGCCAGACCACCCTATATGCTCACTACACTCGATGCGTAGGGCTACGCAAATTAATTAGGGCCCCTGAAATTAATGTAAAACGCTCCACCTTAAATGCTGCTGCTGCAGTATTTACACAAAACCTGTTTTGTTCCACCTTAAATGCTGCTGCTAAATTCACACAATCAAACTAGTTCCACCTTAAATGCTGCTACTATATTTACACAATCACATTAGTTCCACCTTAAAAGCTGCTGCTATATTCACACAATCACATTAGTTTAACACAATCAAACTAGTTTCACCTTAAATGCTGCTATATTTACACAACCCTATTAGTTTAACCTTAAATGCTGGCACTATTTTAACACAATAAGACTAGTTCCACCTTAAATGCTGCTGCTATATTCACACAGTCAGACAAGTGCCACCTTAAATACTTAAACACTAAAAGCTGGAGAATAAAATAAACAACTACTTTTCTGCTATTAAGCCAAGTGCTATAGCTGTTACATAAATAGTATTCTCTGGCTGTTTGTTGGATTTTTGTGTTCTACCTTAAATAGTAAAGGAGTGAAATTCCACAAGTTCTTTAACTTTTTTCATCATTTTTATTTTAGTTTTTCCACCTTTAATTCTACATTTCTATTGTTAAATGTGTTCAAATTCACGTAATTATCCAACATATAATGAAACTGTCTCTTTAAAGCTGTAACTGTGTAAGGAGCAGTGTACAGACAGTATATGGATGGACTTCACCTATATTATTTTAATTACATTTAAGACCTATGGCAGCTTTAGAAATGGTCCCATTATGGAGTTTAGGTAGAAGAGACTTGCTCAGGTCCCCAGGGAAGTCCGGATCGGCTCTGACATTTGCAGAATAAAAAATACAATTACAACATAAATACTTTAGTATCTATATGTGTATTTGTGTTTAAATATCAGGGCTCTATGGTTCCTTTCTTGTGTTTCTTGTGTTTCATTTAAGGTGATTATAGCTACCTTGGCACCACCCTGCGGCTGACAGACATTGAGCCCATGCCCTCATTATCTGACGTGCGGCAAGTTATAGCTCTTTATGCTGTCTTACCTCTGGGTGAGTAGACCTCACACATACTATTTTTCTGTTTCTTTAATAACTGGTATTCATGAATCCTGATATCCAGATTTTTTTTAAACCAGAAGATGAAGCTATTAAAATGGAATTACCTTTATTAATCCTCATTTTTATTGAATTAATCAACTGAAGGTTCCCAAGTAGTCCATGAGAAAGCCCCTCTGGTGAAGGCCATCCTCCTGGTGGGTCCGTCAGGAGTGGGAAAGAAGATGCTGGTCCATGCGATCTGTCAGGAGACAGGAGCCAACCTTTTTGATCTGTCCTCAGCAAACTTGGTGGGGAAGTACCCGGGCAAGAACGGCCTGACAATGATGCTCCATATGGTATTTAAGGTAAAATGACAGTGCAGCCGTTTTAATGCTTAAGAATTTGTTTAAATGTTCTGTAAATAATGTACACTTACAGTAAGGTGGTATTTATAGCACTTATTTAATAAATGTAAAAAAATGTTTTATTTTTGCACATTTTAAGGAATATCACAATTAGGGCTGCACAATATTGAAACAAAAAATACTTGTAGTCCAAAAGAAAATTGGTAAATCATTGTGTGTCTAAGACTAGGGTAAAATAAGTGATATTGAGCATATATAATCCACCTTGTGTAGATATGTTATAGAAAATGAGAATAAATTGATTTTTTCTTCTATATTAAGCAGCAAAAAGTTGCAGCAGGGCATGTATGCTTTCTTTTACCTTACATAGCGTTACACATCCTGCGTTGTGACTAAGTAGGAAGTGTTTTTGTGATATATCCAGGTTGCCAGATTGATGCAGCCCTCAGTGGTGTGGATCGGAGATGCAGAAAAAATGTTTTACAAGAAAGTTCCAAAAGAGGAAAAAGAGGTAACCACTAACTTCTGATAGATCACTTTAACTGCACTGAACTAAACGGACCGAGCAAAATCATAAGATCATATTTTTTCATGTGATGGATTTTTCTTCTGGTTGTTGTGAACATTACCTAAAGCTGCTAAATCGTATCTCCATGGTGTTTGGTACTGCACTGCTGTCGCATAATTGGCAGATTAGTTACCAGTAATTCACGTTTTCTACAGGTCTTCAACTAAAATATGGGTATTTAAGATCTTAAATTGTCTTAAATTTACTGTAAATTTGCTGTAGGTATTAATTTTTAGACAGTGAGTTTAATGCTGGTGGAAAAGCACATGTTAACTTTAGCGGTGAGCCAGCTAATGTTACTGGAAAGAGAACTAAGGTCAATGAAGAGCTAGCTAACGTTAGCGGAGAGCTAGCTAACATACTAACGTTTGCAGCTAGTTATCTAGCTACATTACTGGGGAGAGAACTAAGGTTAGCAGTGAGCTAGCTAACATACTAGCGTTAGCAAGTTATCTAGCTACATTACTGGGGAGAGAACTAAGGTTAGCAGTGAGCTAGCTAACATACTAACGTTAGCAAGTTATCTAGCTACATTACTGGGGAGAGAACTAAGGTTAGCAGTGAGCTAGCTAACATACTAACGTTAGCAAGTTATCTAGCTACATTACTGGGGAGAGAACTAAGGTTAGCAGTGAGCCTGCTAACATAGTAACGTTAGCGGCAAGTTAGCTTAATTACTGGGAAAAGAATTAAGGTTGATTTCCTATACAATAAATTATTTTCTACCAAAGAAAATATGACTACATTTTTGGGTTAAATTAAACTATATTGCTGTCTAAAAAATAATTAAATTTGAAATGCTACAAGAACCCTGTAATTGTATAAATAAGTGGTGGGTGTACAGGTTAAAGCTCTGTCTCTGGTCTTTTATTCATTCACAGCTGGATCCAAAGCGACTGAAGAAAGATTTACCAAAAATCCTCAAAGGCATGAAAGGTGAAGACCGGGTTCTCATCGTGGGAACAACAAACAGCCCCGTCAATGCTGACTTAAAATCACTGTGCAAGGTTTATACCAAGATCATCCTCATACCACGCCCAGACTACGCCTCCAGATACGGTACCTGATCTTACGAATCATGTTTATCTTATATATCTAGATTCAGTAGGAACAGAGTGTATCTTTTAACTTATCCAATGATTTGAGCTAGTAATGAATGAATAAATTATACTCCATCAGGCATTCCACCCAAAGTCTAAACCAAGGTTGATGTGTGTGTTTTTTTTTACATTGCATATGTTTAGTCCGGTTAGTTTGGCTATCACACTGCAGTTTAGTACTCCATAATTAAGTAAATGTTTATAGATAATAAACCTTTACACGGTTTTAAGAGAGTGTGTAATGTTGGGTAATTGAGAAAAAAAGCTCATTAAAAATGGGTTTGTGATAGCCATAGAACTAGAAACAAAATATTCTAAATAAACAAAAATTTCGTAGGTAAAACATGCGGTTAAACCATATAAAGTCAGATTAAAAATTAGGGATGACAACATTTAATCGTAACACGCGTGATTCATTTAAAATCATTTGAAAAATGAACCCTGCCATCAAGTTTGACCCCAACTTCTGCCGTAGTCTGGATCGGATCACTTGTAGTTGAGAACGTGATCTGGTTTCGATCCACTTTCAAATATACTTTTTTTAAATTGAGCTAAACTTCTGATAAAGTGCTGTTTGAGCTGGTATACAGAATAAATCACAGAATTTTTTTGTGATAAAGCAGATTATATTTTTGAATTGATTCACACATCACTGTTAAAATTTTTAAATAATAAAACTGACTGCAATGGATTTAAGCTACATTTTTTTTTACCCATGAAGGAGCGTATGAAGCTACCTTGGCCAGTAGTTTGTAGTTTTAAGACCCCTGGTTTGAAGGATATGCACACAAAACTAACTGCAGTTAGGTAGTTGGGTATCTTAACCCTTGTGTGGTGTTCATATTTTTGTTACTTGTTTACTTTGTTACTTGTGTTTAATTCAGCAAAATTAAGCAATTTTACATTAAAATGCTTTACACATGCTTGCTTCACCTAAATTGCAAGCAATATAAACAGCTTACATGGTTAATATTTACCCTTTACCTTTCTTATGTTACATTTCTTTCAAAAAGTGCTACTCTTTTTTTATTAGTTTTTTAATAAAATGTAATAGAAAATGATTTAATAGAAAATGAGAAAATTTGTTTAGTTTCAAATTTACAAATGAAGCAATGTTTATTAGCCCTTGGCCAAACATACTGTATGTAATATAAATAGTTAGGGAGGGGTGTACAGGGTGTGTTTATTGAAAAAGTGTTTTGATATATGTTTTTCACTAAAAATGAGCCAATGCCAATGAGTTTGAGTTAGAAACAATATTTTTTTAGTATCATTTGATGAAAAATGAAAACGGGTCCCACAGACCCGAACACCACACAAGGGTTAATAAAATTTTAATGAACTAAAACTCTGATATGTGATCTTCTCCAGTTATGTGGAAGCAGCTGATACAGCGCAATGGTGGAGTGGTGACCAGCACCCTGGACATCAGCTCCCTGGCCAAGATCTCAGATGGCTACACCCAGGGTCACATGGTGCAGGTGATCCGGAGCGTCCTGACAGAGCGGCGCATCCAGCTGTTGGCTAAACGGCCGCTGGTCGCGACTGAATTCGTATCTCCTCTGGCCAGAATCGACCCCGTGTTCCAGGATGAAGAGGAGGCTCTTAAAGTAAGGAGAAATCATTGAATTTGGGTGTTTCATTTTATTCCATTGCTACAGGTGTATAAAATCCAGACCCTAGCCATGCAGTTTGTCTGTACAGACAAAATTAGTGAAATAATGGGTTATGCTAAAGGGCTGACTGAACTTTAGCATAGTATTGTAACAGGCATCGCTGCAACAATGCAGCAATATTTTTTTCTCTGTGTTTTGGCCTTAAATCCACTCAAAACACACAAATAAGGGTAAAGTCTGTTCTCTTCAAACACATAATGCTCTGTTTGGTGTTTGTGACATGCATAGTAAAGTACATAGTGTTTTATGTGTGCTTGACCAAAACAGCATGAACCGTTTCTTGCATTTTGCTCAAAAATGCACAAAAAACTTGATTTTTTTACATGATATTACTACTGCGCCTGCGCAGATCTCCAATCAGAATAGTGAGATATAAAAGATCTAGTGGGCGGGTTTTAAACGCAACACTAAATGAACCACTGTCTGACACCAGTCTTTAGATTTAAACCAGAGACTGTAAAAAAAGATGGACGCCGTGTCGTCGCTCCCATTCATTCAGTGAAAATGAAGCCAAAATCTTCCGCCATGTTGGCGATCCTGAAACCCGAGTCTGCGCAGTAGAGACCAGAGGAGGGAAAAAGACTGTTGAGAGACAGCCTAATCATTTAATTGACCCCGCCCCTGAGGGCTGCCTCGAGGTCACAGGCTGCGGAGCAGTGCGGAGCAGAGCGGAGCGGAGCTGACGGTCTGTTATTGGTCCCACCCATAACCAGCCCTTTTAAAATAACCACACCTTTTTTGAATAGAACTGAATAACGTTTTAAAAACGAGTTCTGTTGGGATATAAAAAATTGTCAATATAAGCAGAGGTTACACTAGCTGCTGCATTTAAATAACGGAGGTAGAATTACAGTATATTAGAAAAAAACTTGATTGAAAGTTGTCTGTTTTGCTATTGAAACCTATGGGGATGGGTGGGGTTACACAGCTTTCTGCAACCGAACAGCAGGGGGCGCCCGACCTGTGGTGGCTTCACTTTTGAGAGACGATGCTCTGTCCAGCTATACACAGTCTATGATTTAAACTGATAATTAAAAATCAATACTGTGTTTTTCTTACCCACTGTTTCCTACACTTTGCTTAGAATAGAAGGAGTCAGATAAATAGCGTACAGTACGTATGCACAGTATAGAGGATCAAAGTCAGCCTGTTACTCTAGTTACTCTTACACTGTTTTTTTTTTCTTCCACAGGCCTGGTATGCTAAGACTCCTCTTGGTAAGAAGAGAATCAAAGCCGCCTCAGGGACAGTGGAGGACGAAGCCCCAAAGAAAGGAGGGAAAAATGGAAAGAAGAAAGGAAAGAAGTAACGCTGTGTTTCTGTGTTGATTCAACCAAAGACAAGTTCTCGATCTCTGGCTCTGGAAAATAAACCTGTAACTTGATGTTTTGTAACTGTCTGATTATCTAGGTCTTCTATCTAGGTTCTGCAGGCTTGTTACCATATCAACACCCAGACTCTCAAGAGACTCCGGTGCATTTAGAATCGCTGACAGCAGACAGGCTATAATACTCAGTGTGTCTGTTAGGTCTAATAATAAATGGACACCATGATCTTTATAATTAAAAAGGGAGGAGTCTATTTCCATTCTACATGGGAGAGTATATAACCCAAAACACCACAGAACAGAAGAGAGATCCTTGCTTAACTGGCTTGTAATTGTTATGTAATTAAAAGAAATAAAAGTATTTATAAGGTAATGATATGATGGCCTAGAAATACTTTTATGGTTAAAAGCAATGGCTGTAGGAAACATGAGTGTAGTGGTTATGTTTCGTTCTATTTTATAGACAAAAAAATTGATTATACAGCATGTTGTTCACCAAATTTGCAACCAGAGTCTGAACCAGATTTACCCACTCATTCAGTAGACCTGCCCAGTCTCCCAGATCAAACGTGTCAGACTTCCTTCGTTGAGTTTATAGCGTGGCTGTTTTGACAATAAAACATACAGGGATGCACAGATAAATATCATCCTGCAAATAGCCAGCAGAGGTGCTACACCTGTAAAAACCTCATAGGGAAACCTTATATTGAGAAAACTACCTTTTTTTTTTTACAATGTTACAATGGCTCTGGTGTTACAAGAGCCATTCACTTTAGCTGGCAGCATTTTTGTTTATAAGGTTATACCACATTATAGTTATACTAGTGCATCTCAAAAATGTTGAATGTGACTGAAAAGTTACTTTATTTCAGTAATGCAGTTCAAAATGTGAAATGTGCTGGTGTTGGTTCACTGTGTTATATTATTAAGTCCAAAGTCAATACAGTGTTTTTCCGAAAAATCTTACAGAAAGAACTTCATGCTTCCCTCTGCTGACAACTTTTATGGAGATGTGGATTTCATTTTCCAGCAGGACTTGGCACACTGCCCACACTGCCAAAAGTAACAATTAGTCTTAAATAATATTCAAGTTTTCTGAGACACTAACATTTTTTTATGTTTTCATTGGCTGTAATCATTAACAATAAAATAAGTAAACTCTTAAAATAGATCACACATTTTAAACTGAATTACTGAAATAAAGTAACAATTAGAGCTTAGATTCTCGGGTCGGTTCGGGCCGAGATTTCCCACCACATTCCTCGGGTCGGGTCAGGCTTCAGAAAATAGTCTGAGATGTAGGCATCTGTTTTTTAATTATATTTTTATTTTTAAATAAAGCTCTGGTGTGATAATCACAATGTTGCTAAGTAACCAATTATTATTGATAAGGAAAACAAACCAAATAACAAAAACTGAAAGTGAAAAAACTCATTTATTTATAAGCGCTGTTTTCACTCCCGCAGTTCTACAGCGGGGGGTGTTGTGCCGATTCTGTCCGCGAAGCGGGAGTCGGATTCAGCAGGGAGTCGGATTCGGCACAACACCGGCAGCGCGGCTGCACCTCGCGATCCGCGGTGTTAGTTTTAAGAGCTTGTGCTAGCTGCAAAATACGACAGAAAACACTGAGGGAGCTGCAGAATTATGTAGGGGATTAGAATATGAGCACGAGGAGATAAAAGAGAAACAGGAGATACAGTGTGTGAGAACCTTTACCTGTGAGTAGCTCATACACCAGAACACGCAAATCTCTCTCTCTCTCTCTTTCTCTGTGTCTCTCTCTCTTTCTCTCTCTCTCTCTCTCTCTCTCTCGCACGTGAACTCCTCCACGTTTGACTTGCAGCGCTGCGTGTAGCTGTTCTTAAAAATCATTTTAATTAAATAATAGTTCTATGCTCTATGTTACAGTGTTTATTAACATAATTCTGATCATATTTTGCTCATTCAATCAGCCCGAAAACAGACAGTTGATGGGGCGGATCGGGACGGGCTCGGGCTCATAATGGCAGTTTATGGTTCGGGCTGGGTCGGATTTTTTGGGCCCGATCCAACCTCTAGTAACAATGTAACAATGATAAATAAATTTTGTTGAGATGCACTAGTACATTCAATATGTCTAATTCCAACAGTTTTTGCTGATTTCCCTGCCTAAACACATCTGATTTAAATGAGCCATACTGTGCAGTCAGATTGATTATAGAATGATTTTTAAAAATATTCTAACAAATATATATATAGATTGAATTGATCATCTTGGCATATTTATAAATGTCAGACAAATTTGAGTTTGTCTGGAATCCAGAGCCGAGGTTGCAGTTTTTAGCTCAGACCCAAACATAGAGGTGAAAAGACAGCGTGTGCCCGAGAGCAGCGTGAAGGTCGTCTGACAGGAGAGGGGGATTTCACCGCCTCAGTAAAGAAGAGTGGAGCTCATTGATTGGGGTCGGCTGAAACTGAGACGTCCCCCAGACTGGGGTTTAAGAGATTATCTCAGAGCAGCAAATGGGCTGGGCCGTGATCACGGCTCAAGGATATGGACCTGATAAACACCAGAGTGTTTCTGTGCTGTTTGAGTGAGACAGACCTTTTACTGATGACTGAAAATACTCTTATTAATCATATTCATAGGACCACACAGTAATCGTCCAGCTTAATCACTTATTCACTTTATTTCTTTCTATTTCCTGTCATGCACGTGTCCACTGCCATGGCGAACTGTACGGCGGGGTGGACAATTTCAGTTAGACTTGGAATCTGGTTTGAATCCCGTTCATGCAGCTTGCCTTCAGTTGCTGGAGCTCTGAGCGAGCACAATTGGCCTTGGGTAGATGCCACTCTTCCCCCTCATCGCTCCTAGGGTGATGTCGATCAACACAACAGCACAAGGCTGCGTCTGTGAGCTGATGTATCAGAACCGAGTCGCTGCGCTTTCCTCCGAGTGCGCTGTAATGCTACTCGACAATGCTACATCAGCAGTAGGAAAAGAGGCGGAGTCTGACTTTACATGTATTGGAGAAGGCGTGTGCAACTGTTCATCCTCCTTGTGTTGTTGCATCACTATTGATGGTGGGAGGAAAGAAAGAAAGATCTCCTCAGGATATAGGAATGTAATATCAGGCAGAAGATTTATATAATTCATATTAGTAATTGTTAAACATGCCACAGAATGTGTCTACTTTTCTTTTGATGTCACTCAAGTCTAAGGTTACTTTCTTAAAGTATTCAAGTTTATAGCTAAAGCTAAATAAATAAGAAAAAGTGTAAACAAATTGTTAACCCTTTTAAGAATCTTTTAACTTAAATCAAATAAAACTGTATAAAATGTGTGAAAAGTCCTTTAAAGTGAAGGGCAATGTTATTTTTTTTATGTGTTTATGTGTTATGTGTTTTTTATGTTCCAAAACCACAAGCGGCAAACTCTTGATTTCATGTTCTAAAGGTTGACATCAATCCTCCACAATTTTTTTGACTTTTTGGTGCTTTTAGCGCTAGAAACGCGCACCCTCTCCGCTTTTAGACTCTTTGGCCCGTTTTCGCGCTAGAACTGTGCACTCTCTCCGCTTTTAAACTCTTTGGCCCGTTTTTCTGCGCTAGAAACGCGCAACCTCTCTGCTTTTAGATTCTTTGGCCCGTTTTTCTGCGCTAGAAATGCACACTCTCTCCGCTTTAAGACTCTTTGGCCCGTTTTTCTGTGCTAGAACTGCGCACCCTCTCCGCTTTGAGACTCTTTGGCCCGTTTTTCTGTGCTAGAACTGCGCACCCTCTCCACTTTTAGACTCTTTGGCCCGTTTTTTCTGTGCTAGAAATGCGCAAACTCTCCGCTTTTAGACTCTTTGGCCCGTTTTTCTGTGCTAGAACTGCGCACCCTCTCCGCTTTTAGACTCTTTGGCCCGTTTTTCTGTGCTAGAACTGCGCACCCTCTCCGCTTTTAGACTCTTTGGCCTGTTTTTCTGCGCTAGAACTGCGCACCCTCTCCGCTTTTAGACTCTTTGGCCCGTTTTTCTGTGCTAGAAATGCGCACCCTCTCCGCTTTTAGACTCTTTGGCCCGTTTTTCTGAGCTAGAACTGCGCACTCTCTCCGGTTTTAGACTCTCTGGCCTGTTTTTCTGCGCTAAAACTTCACTCTCAGCGCTTTTAGACTCTTTGGCCCGTTTCTGACACCTAGCGTTCAAACTTTGAATCTCACATTATAAAAACCTGCTTAACAGCGGGGCAACCTTTATTCTATTTCTAAAATACCTCGCGGGCCGCTCCAAAAAACGGGCCGTAGTTTGGACACCCCTGATTTAGAATAATTGTGCAACACCACCGACATGTTACGCAGACTCTGGCCTAAAGAATGAAGGGAGGACTTCATAACATCATTACGAGCAGGACATTTTGATCGGATCGCTCTGATTTGATCTGAAAATAAAAGTCAGCTATAATTGCATGCAGAGCTTCTTTCACAATATCCCTCGCATGTGGAGCTGATTGTAGATCTGCGTGCACGCTCGTTAAGGCGGTTGTCAGCAGGGAGGAGAGGAACAGGGCCACGGGAAATGTGAAACTCGTGGTGATGGACTCTACACAAGGACCCGGAGGCTTAAGTGCTGGCTTCAGATGTATTGTCAAGTTCTAATTTCACCCAACACTTCCTCACATGGCCACAGGTCCTCAGCAATATGGCTATTTATAAATTGCCATCAATGGTATTCTGTCTCCGCCAATCAAATTAGGCGTCAAGATAAGGGAATGTCTGTAATAATCCACCTGAACACACAGAACACACAGAGTTTCCTGAAAGAAACAGGAAGTAGAAGAACCCCTCAGTCATCACCCCTGTTTACTAAGCAGTTTAATCGAAAATGCATAAGGAGTTCAGTAAATGATCTGCAGCTGAAACTAACTACTTAAATACTGAATAACTGAGATGTTGCATCTGTAGCTCCTCCCCTCCCTTAGTTTGTAGACGGCTCATTCACATACAGACTTTAGAACAGCCCCTATCACATGGTTGTAGGCCTTCCACTATTCTCAGACTAGACTCCTCCTAATCATGGTAAATTTACTCAGAACTGTGTTTTAATGTAGTGTACTTTTACACAACTCTAGAACAGCCCTACAATCCAACTGCTGCTCATACACTGTAATGGCAGAGATATACTTGATGCCAAAGCTGATGTCCACAAGTTTTGGGATTTAGGGGATTTAGAGCCCTCTCTGTTGAGAATGGGTAATTGCATCGAGAATGCAGAAGAATCATTTTAAACTGGACGGGTGTGATGCGGTCCCTTTCAGAGCGGATGAATCCGATTCCAGGTTATGCTTTTGGTTTGCCTTTACTATGAGTGAATGAGCAACTGAGCTCTGAGTTCCCCCTTCTGAAGTCTCCACTGCTCCACCAGCCACTTGTATTTAGTCAAACTGAGTCAGATCCTCTTTGAGAGGCTCTACATGTGATGAGGTTTAGCATGGATGGTCGTTTCGGCACACTGGTGCCATTAAGCACAATATTTTCTCTCTTTTCTACTCAGAAATGCTTCTGCTTTCAGTTCAGAAACAAAATAATACAGACTGCCACTTTAACTATGCATTTGTGTAACTATCTTTCATTTGTGTGGTACGTAGGATTGCAAGAAATGAAGCAATGATGGAACTGACAGGGTCTGACACGTGTAGCACAGAGTCAAGTATGTGAACAGTTACGTTTACAACACATATCCAGCCTAATGGGGTCAAAAGCTCAACAAAATCCACCAAGAAGATGGAATGTAATGGAGGACTTTTGCGAAAAAGCCTTGGATTTTCATTAAAGCCTAAGTTCTACTCAACATAAGAGTGCCTGGTGCTTTTCAGTGGCATGCGTAGAGTGGTTTGATAGAAATAGGCCTTCTGCATGCAAATCAACCAACCATAACCCTTCTTTTCTTGAGTAAATCTTTTTTATTGAATGTTTTGTTTTAACATTAAAAAAACACTGGGGAGCAGAGTCATTATTTTGCATAAGTTCCATTGCTCAGATTCACAGGGTATAAAATAAAATACACACATATGTGGACCCCCCCTTCTAATGAATGCAATCAGCTAGTCCATGCAGAAATCTACTGCCAACAAATCTATTGGCAATAAACCAATTAGCACCATATCTAATGCCAGACATGGGCTATATGGGCATAAAACACTCGGCATTGAGCTGTTGAGCAGTGGAACTGTGTTCTCTGGAACGTTGGAGCTCTGTCCAATTCTTTTGAATGGAATGAGTTGGGAGATTGGGGATGATTAACACCCTGACTTCACTGATTTTTGCTCTTGTGGCTGAATCGGCCCAATCCCTGCAGAAGTGCTCCACAACAAAATCTAGTAGACTACACCCCTGGATAGTAGAAACAGTTAATCCAACAACAACAAAATAGAAGAATAGCTGATGTTTCATGTTTCCAGCATCTACTGTGTAACTCCCAGTCCGTTTTCACTGCAGCCAGTAGAGATGGCCACTGTCTGAAAAGCTCTCTCACACATGCTCCTGTCCGTCAAACAGACCAACAAAACAAAACTACAGAGGCTTTGCTTCATCCTCCCCTTCAGAGGAGGGGTCTGTTGACATGCAGAAGCCTGGTCACTGTCACTATCAATCACTCAATGTTGGCAATGGCTGTAAAAAGACAGGAAAATGGACATGTTCTTTTTGTTTCTATTGGAGAACATTCATCCAGCATGTCTTAACGATCTATCTAGGGGATTAAATTACTGCATTTTAGGGTGTTTACATCTTGCTGCTGCATCTAGTAGTAGTGCTGGTCTTTTTTTTTAATGCACCACAAGCCTACGAGCTTGTATGGCAAGTGATGACGTATCACCATGGCAGATAGAATCCCTTAATCTCCCTTGTCTTTCCAGCCTGGGTCACTCTCTGCTGCACTCTCAGGATCACACTGTAGATCACATATCCTGCTCTACTGTGAGAATTTACACTGACATGCCAAAATACGCAAGTCATCAGATTGCAGTATGCAATCATAAAGTGTTACCTCACAGGATGGTTTGGGAATGGCCAGACCTGTATACATTTTGACAGTGTTGTGAGTGAACGAGTTCAAAAGAACGCATTCATTGAACACGCTCATTTTTTCGTGAACGTTGAACTGAATGCAACACATTTTTTAATAAAGAGCTTGAACGTAAATTAATTCACAGTATGTGTCACGAACGGCAGACATCACTGTAAATGAACGTCGGCTAGAGAGCACAGAGCGCGAGGGCGAGAGAGAGAGAGAGAGCAACGACGAGAGCGTGGAGCACGAGGGTGAGAAAGAGAGAGAGAGGGAGAGAGAGACCAACGACGAGAGCGCGGAGGGCGAGAGAGAGAGAGAGAGAGAGAGAGAGAGAGAGACCAACAATGAGAGCATGAGGGCGAGAGAGAGAGAGAGACAGAGAGAGACCAACGACGAGAGCGTGGCGCGCTAGGGCGAGGGCGTGAGAGAGAGAGAGACCAACGACGAGAGCGCGGAGCACGAGGATGAGAAATGCGAAAAAAAAGCATTTACTAATTATCTTAATTAATCATGGGTGTGTTTTGGGAGTAACGGATGTTGGATGTGGTTGGTCCTTCTTGGTGGTATGCTGACATTACCCTGGATACCGTGGCTCTTGATGCATCACAAAGACTTGCTGTCTTGGTCACAGATGCTCCAGCAAGACGTGCACCAACAATTTGTCCTCTTTTGAACTCTGGTATGTCACCCATAATGTTGTGTGCATTGCAATATTTTGAGCAAAACTGTGCTCTTACCCTGCTAATTGAACCTTCACACTCTGCTCTTACTGGTGCAATGTGCAATTAATGAAGATTGGCCACCAGGCTGCTCCAATTTAGCCATGAAACCTCTCATACTAAAATGACAGGTGTTTCAGTTTCATTGTCCAACCCCTGTATGTATATTAAATTGAATTGCTCAGTGGGTGTATTATATACAAAACATATCAGGTTGTTCCTGTTATTTCTGTGAACCTTATTGAAAGACCAATAGTCTTCCAATTTAAAAATCAATTTATTCCTAATTTTCAGAGCATGTTTTGTCAGCAGTGCCGTCTCAAATCTAGCGGACAGTGTTGGGTTAGTGCTGTCTGATGGTGAGAGGCTGCTATGTTTATGGATAATGACACACGGCTATTTTAGAAAAGAGAGTGTGAGGAGAGATATGTCAGCTGTTCAGCATTAAGCTTCAGTCCAGCTGAAAAAAAAAACACAACACAACAGAATCGCTGGAGCTCGGGGAACCGGACCGTGCTCGGACCCGCCGTGTCCAACTCTGGCCCGGTTTTACTGCTAATCTTTGGGGATTTGTGCAAAACAAACACAAAGCTGGGATAAACTCTGTGTATCTGTTGGTGGTCTTGGTCCGCAGTTCCGTCCTCACTCTGAGAAAAGTGTGATTTTGGATTGTGAAGTGAAGCTGCTGCTGGATTCCCACCATTCAGCTGAATGAGGATGAACTGAAGAGGACTGCTGAGTGAGTACTGAACTGAGTATTGAATATACAGCTCTGAAAAAAATACGAGATTATTGATTTTACCAAATTAGAAATCTCTGGAATATAATCAAGAGGAAGATGGATGATCACAAGCCATCAAACCAAACTGAACTGCTTGAATTTTTGCACCAGGAGTAAAGCAGCATAAAGTTATCCAAAAGCAGTGTGTAAGACTGGTGGAGGAAAACATGATGCCAAGATGCATGAGAACTGTAATAAAAAAACAGGGTTATTCCACCAAATATTGATTTCTGAACTTGATTTTTAAAACTTCATAAATATGAACTTGTTTTCTTTACATTATTTAAGTTCTGAAAGTTCTGTAGCTTTTTTTGTTGTTTCAGCCATTTCTCGTTTTCTGCAAATAAATGCTCTAAATGACTTAAATATTTTTATTTGGAATTTGGGAGAAATGTTGTTTGTAATTTATAGAATAAAACAGCTATGTTTTTTTATAAATAGCAAAATCAGAGAAACTGATTCAGAAACTGAAGCAGTCTCTTAATTTTTTCCAGAGTTATATATATATCTTCCTTTGGTGATAAATGAGTATAACTGAATTATATTGTTGATACTGTTGCTGTTTAATACGTGTTTCTCCAAAACCAGCATCTTTTCAGGAGAAAGATAAAATCACTTTCAATTGAATTCAGTGTCAAGAAGTTTATTTTAGGTAATTTTAGGAAGTTTATTTAAGGAGATTTTCTATTGGTCCATTCATCAAGAAATGTTGATGTAGTGTAAATTCAAATTATGAAGTAAACAAAAAATCGACAAAAAAGGAGATACTTGCTTTTCATTGTCGTAAGGGCTTAATGGAAGCTGTTGTTTATAAATTTAACTTTATTTGTTGCACAGTTCGAGTTAGAACACTATTCAGTTTGCTAATTAATCAATTACATTGTGTTTCTTATAAGGTCTTAGACAAGTATTAAATATGTTCTTTGGAACTGGAATGTAATCTCGCGTGTGAACATGTATAAAGTGAAGTGAGATATGTTTTCACACGGTTTTGTTGTTGTTAATGAGGTTCTTAACTTATCAAATTTCATATGATCTCAAATTTCACCTTCGTCATCCAGCTCAATTATACCCAGCCCCCCCCGCCCCCCCGCAGTGCTGATGACTGAAGGACGGTCATTACAGAGACGGATCACAGATGTTTGTCCCCTGCTGTTCTCGTTTTGGCTCCAGCATGGCTGTGATATTTTGCTGTGTTTTTTGTCGTGCCTAAATGAACCAGCAGGTTATGATGCACAGCAAATTTCTGGAGTTAAACAAAATGTGTGAAAGTGTTCAATTGTGTGAGTTTATTCTCCTACTTAATCTACAAGTTGGCGGTGTAGTATTTCAGAGTTTATTCCAAGGTGTTGGGGAGCGTGACTCTCTAATGGGCGTGTCTCCCAGTCCTAGCTCACCGTCAGTGTTATAATCCTTCCATGGGGTGTTTCATGATATTTTACATAATGGTTATTTGCCTAGCCGACGTGTTGTTGGCTGTAAGAGCAAGTTACCATCTTCTGCACCGTAAAGTGTGACCGTAAAGTGCTGTAATGCACTGAGAACTGCAATGCAGCATTAAAGTTGCCATGCGTTGAAAAAATATACACTTGCGTACACTTGTTGAGTGTGAAATTGTAATTGTAATCAGTAATGATGCTTTTTGTTGCCATTTTTACTCCTAAATGTTGAAGGATTTTAAAATATTCTAAAGTTTTTTTTTTTTATAATATTAGTTTAATAACATACATTTTTGCATTAATTGTTAACACTGTGAAGGAGTTTAAAATAGGTAAAATTAACCCCAGCTGAGAGCTGTATTTTACTCTAGATGGGAAAAGTATTTTAACTTTTTTTTTTAACTTTTTAATAGTTCAGATTTAACTACTGAACAAAGTTAAAAGGCCACTTTCCAAAAAATAGTTACTTTAACTCTGTCATAGAGTGTATTTTATATAATTTACAAATGAAGCAATGTTTATTAGCCCTTGGCCAAACATACTGTATGTAATATAAATGTGTAAAGGGGGGGGGGGGGGGGGGGTGTACAGTGTTTCTCGAAAATGTGTTTTGATATATGTGTTTCACACAAAATGAGCCAATGCCAATGAGTTTGAGTTAGAAAAAATATATTTTTAGTATCATTTGATGAAAAACGAAAACGGGTCCCACAGACCCGAACATAAAACAAGGGTTAAATGTGACCCGACACACAAAATAACAGGATGAAAAAAGATCAGTTTTATCAGTTAGAAAATGTGATAATTGTCTGAATAGCTGTCCTGGATCACTTTTCCAAGACAGTATTCATAATGCTGATAAAGTATGATTATTTATTCAAAAACAGGACATGGTGACCCGGGGGAACTTAGATGAGCGCTGAGTAATGAGGAGGAAGATCCATCATGGCATGCAAGGAACACTCTGCTCAGAACTGTGTGATATTCTACTCTGTATAAAGACGCAGCATTTTCTCACTATAAGCTCCTCATATTTCTGGGTTTAGTGCAGAAGATCGAGGTGCTGAAGGGTCTGGAGGACGTGACGCTGTGTGAGAAGGAGGCCCACACCTTCGAGGTGATCCTGAGCCATTCTTACGTCCGCGGCACCTGGAGCAGGAATGGGGTTCCGCTCAAATCCAAGCCCACTTGCAGGATCTCAGCTCAGGGGAAGACTCACACTCTGACCCTGACCCGGCTCTCTCTGTCAGATATGGGTCTGATCTGCTTTCAGGCAGAGGGAGCCGAGAGCTCAGCTACTCTCACAGTAACAGGTAGCATAACAGTTTTGTTTCACTGATTAAAAAATGTGTTTCATATAACGTTGGTTTGGGAATCCTTTAAAAATAAAAAATAAATAGCTTACATATGGTGGAAACCTTGGTATTTCCTGCTCCTGGGCTTACCCCACACTGACCCCTAAAGGACACACTTTTCACATGCATTTGTGGACAAGCTGAGAGTTACAGATAGAGATTCAGAAGTAAGAGAAGCATGCAGAAGGAGGTGCACAAGATATCGTTACACAGATATCTTGTGCAGCTCCACCAAAGTTTCATAGTGCAGTAATAGCATGTTGAGCCCCAGTGAGCAATGATAGAGACATAGTTTTAGTGTTACCTCCAGAGGTGACTTGGGCAACTATGAGTATTTATCTTGTGATTAAGTGAGGTTGAACACTGGCCAGTCAGCTGTTATCTACCCCAGGTGTTCCTTGTCAGCTGCAGTGTATAAGTAGCCCTTTTGTTTCAGTGTTTATTTCCTGCTTTTTAGCTTGTTGGAAATGTAGGAAATGTAAAATGCAATTATACTTATTTTAGTGGTGTCAATTAAAATAGAAGTATATTGTCAGGTCTTTTGTCTGTCTGGTTCTCATGTCTGTGTTATTCTCAGGTCTGTGTTTCATTCCCAGTGTTTTTCCACTCACCTGTGTTCATTTGTAGCTCCGCCCCTTCGTCCCAGGTGTTTCCTGTTCCCTGTGTGTGTGCACCTCTATTTAAGGTCCGTGTTCCATTTCCCCGGTGTCGATCCTTGTACGTTTATCGTCTGTCAGTACTCCATGTTTTCCCAAGTTTCCTCAGTCCTGTTTTTTCAATAAATCCCTTTTGTTTGCATATGCGTCCGCCTCCGCGTCCTCCCTACACCCCACACCTGACATATATACTCATTTGTTTGAGGGGAAATAAAAATCAATAAACCACCAATAAACCACACAAGCACATTGTCTCCTCTGATTGGTCAGAGATGGTCAAAGACACGGGAGCAAGAAAGTAAATATAGAGAAAGAAATCAATTCTGTGTTCCAGTGTTAAGCTGCTTTAACACAGAACGTTGGAAATTTGCAGGGCTTTTAAACACAGTGTCTTTTTAATGGGACATGCAGCGCAGGTGTATTAAACCGAGTGCCATGCCTGCAATCAGTGAATGCAGCACAGACCTTGTATGTAAACAGCATGGACAGCAGAGACAGCGTTTGTTTATAGCAGTATATTATCAGCCTTATCAACAGTTTAGCTCAATTAAAAGAAGTACATTTGCTAGCAGGGTCAGATCGAAACCAGATCACGTTTTCACCACAAGTGAAACGCTCCAGAAAAAATGAAAAACGCTGGAACTCAGGTAGGGCTGGGCGATATGGAAAAAAATCTTATCACAATATAGTTTTTCATATCAGCCGATACCATCGATATATATCACAATATAAATCAAATCACTTTCTGTTACACTTAAAGGTTTCTTTTTACTCATAAGTGACAGAATAAGGGAGTTATGGCCAAAATCACAGCTAAATCGCCAGCTCAGAGCCTTGTGAACAGACACTAGGATGTCCACATCTTGCCAGGTGGGTAAAAGGTGCTCAGACAGCTTTTAAATTAATTTTAAAAAGTCATTATACATCCACACAGGTCTGGAACTCCCCCATATGTATGGCCCTTAAAACAAGTAAAAGGGGACAAATATATAAACTGGTACTTGGCTGAGCAGAGGCAGTTCAGCGCGCTGCCTGATCGCGTGCTGCGCCTGTTCACAGCGCTACTTAAGCGTGAAATAGAAAATAAAGTTTATCGAATCCTATCGTCCGTCTTATTATAGTTATCACGATATATATTTTCCTCGATAGCTACCATTATCATTTTATCGCCCAGCACTAAACTCAGGACTTTATTTTAAATATATTTAGAATCCTAGAACTTGCTAGTTATTATCATTTGGGAAAAACCAAGTCAAAAATTGGATTCTATGTTCATTGAAATTCCCAGAAAATCATACACTGTAAAAAAAAACACCGTAAAATTTACGGTAAAATACTGGCAGCTGTGGTTGCCAGAATTTTACCGTAAAATAAACAGTTGCCAAGAATTATACTGTAATATCTTTTACATGGCAACCGTTTATTTTACGGTAAAATTCTGGCAACCACAGCTGCCAGTATTTCACCGTAAAATAAACAGTTGTAAATGTATAAAATATTACAGTTTAATTCTTTTCAACAGTAAATTTCACATTCATAAACCGTTTTGTTTACAGTATATTCTTGTAAAAAAAAGTATATTACATTGTAAAAAGCCTACTGTAAAAAAAATTCTTGTCAAATTTACGGTGAAAAATTGGCAGCTGTGGTTGCCATTTTTTACCGTAAAAAATACAGTGATATTGTATATGGCTTTACAGTAAGGTATTTTAACACTTGTAAAAACAACAGTTTGAAAATGTACCAATAAAGAGGAGTTACTGTTAAAATAACGGTGAAATTGTGTATAAACTCATGGTATAGCTGAACAATTCACAACGTAACCCTGTTGCTTTTTAAGTGAAAAACTATCCATTCCACAGCATTTATTGTCCTATTTTATGGTCATTTTTTGTTAAAACACTTGGTATGTGGTTGTGCAATAATTTTGATTCTCGCTGTAAACGTGTGTTGTTAACAACATACAGTTTTAAACAGCATGATCTTTATCAAAATCACTTCATTAACTGGACTACTGCTCACTTACAGCACAGAGATGTGCTCGGAGAGTAAAATCACTTATATACTCATAGTGTAAAACCCAGCCAGGTGGATAAAACCGCTATGAAACTACATCATGGTGACTTCTCTAAACTAAACATCTAATTAACATAACCACGCCCCATAGACAGCTGCGTTACATCCCATTCAGACCCTGCGGATATCAATAAAATCCAGGAGCAAACAAACTCATTATATACAATGCCCTAATAATATCCTTCTCCTTCAATGTAATATACTTTTTTTTCACAAGAATATACTGTAAACAAAACGGTTTATGAATATGAAATTTACTGTTGACAAGAATTAAACTGTAATATCTTATACATTTGCAACTGTTTATTTTACGGTGAAATTCTGGCAACCACAGCTGCCAGTATTTTACCGTAAATTTTACATTTTTTCTCAGTGATTATACAGTAATATGCTGTTTTTAATATTACAATCTATTACCATTGCCATGTCAGTTTTTTAATTTATGGTAATTCAATGTTTATTCTACAACAATAAGCTAGTTCTTGCTTTACGGTTTATTTCTGTTGCCATTTCACAGTTTTTCACTGTAATTTTCACGGACATTTTTTACAGTATTCAATGGTGAAAAGAATATTATTCATGACAAATAAATGTAGAAATTACAGTTTTAGCCGTTATCCAAATAATATGGAAATTTATTAATGGCTTGTGTATTTAACAGTAAAAAAAAATATTAATCACAAAAAATGAATGTAGAAATTACGGTTTTGCCTGTTGAGTAAAAATACGGAAATGTAATTATGGCTTGTATATTTAACAGTAAAAACATGTATTATTCACAAAACATGAATGTAGAAAATACAGTTTTGCTTGTTTAATAAAAATACGGAAATGTAATACTGGCTTGTATATTTTACAGTAAAAACATGTATTATTCACAAAAAATGAATGTAGAAATTACGGTTTTGGCTGTTATCTAAATAATACGGAAATGTAATAATGGCTTGTATATTTAACAAAGAAAAAATGTATTATTCACAAAAAAATAATGTAGAAATTACGGTTTTACCAGTTATCCAAAAATACGGAAAATTTCTGTTATAAACACAGTGCAAGAGAATTTTACGTTGAAATAATGTATTTTTTCCAGAGAAAATGTGTAAAAATTAGTGTATTGGATGATATATGAATTTACGGTATTTTGTTGTTACCGAAACAGTATTTAGCCTTTTTAGCGTTTACAGTCTTTTACTGTCATGGTTTGACAGTTTTTCACCGTAAATTCTATGGACATTTTTTACAGTGTACTTACCTGGTATGGGTTGAGTTTTTTAATAAATCCCTCCTTCTTTCCTCCAGCCAGAGATATAGAGATAGTAAAGCATCTTCAGGACATCAGTGTGACAGAGCGAGAGACAGTGACGCTGGTGTGTGAGGTAAACCTGGAGGAAGTGGACGGGAAATGGTTCAAGAACAGCAGCAGAATAAAAGCGGGAGACAACGTTAAGATCAGACGTGAAGGTGAGGATTTGGATTGAGAATGGGGAGGCTGTTTAGTTGAATAACATAATAATCATTCATCAAAGGTTTTTTTTTGTTTTATAAAAGTAAAAAGTGCACTAAATGAATGTATTTCTAAACTTAAACACAGATAAAACTCACTCACTGACCTTCAGAGCCGTGAAGCCAGAGGATGCCGGGGAGATCATGTTTATGGCTGAGAGAGTTTCATCGACGGCAGTGCTGACAGTTACAGGTAAAATGTAGTCACTTAACTATTACTTTAAAAATACTACTTTCTAGTAAAGCTATACAAATAATCTCCAGACAAAGATATTTACTGCAAAAAGACTATATATATTTTTGTCACATCTTGTCACACTTGCCTTGTTTCCTGTCTGTCCTCGTGCCTGTGTGGTCCCCACGTGACCTGTGCTCTTGTGTTCTGTCTCAGTACTTTTCCACCTGTGTGTAATTTGTAGCTCCGCCCCCTAGCCCCAGGTGTTTCCACTTCCCGTGTGTGTTATATAGTCCTCCTGTGCCAGTGTTTGCTTGTCGGTCTTTGCACCTTCCCATGTTGTTTTGTCGCTCCACGTTTATCCTATAGCTCTAGTTTTTCTTGCTCAGTGTTTTTCCCTGTTTATTTCCTAGTTTAGTTTATTCTTTCTTGTTTTAGTTTCCTTGTTTGTTAGCCTCCCTGTTTGTTTATATTTTGTTTACCTCTCGTTTGTTTTGGTTTGTTTCCTTGTTTCTTTGTTTATTTGTTATTTATTTAATAAATCAGCCTTACCTTCATTTGCGTCCCTTTGCGCATCCCTGTCTTCCTGCCTGGTATTCCTGACAATTTTAGCAAAAAAAAAAAAAAAACTCTGATATATAGTTTAAAGACCAGAGCATTATAGGAAGTGCATTAGTGAAATCATACGGTAAGTTAGGACAACATAGCAAATTTTACTCATCACTAATAAGAGTGATAAAGTAATTATAATTAAGTTTACCAACAAAGATAAATATTTGTAACCTTTGTGTGGTGTTCATATTTTTGTTACTCACAAATTAAGCAATTTCACATAAAAATGCTTTACACATTCTTGCTTCACCTAAATTGCAAGCAATATAAACAGCTTATATGGTTAATATTTGCCCTTTACCTTTCTTATGTTGCATTTCTTTCAAAAAGTGCTACTCTTTTTTGTATTATTTTTTTAATAAAATGTAAAAGAAAATGAATTTAACTCAAGATATGAGTAGAAAATTTGTTTAGTTTCAAATTTACAAATGAAGCAATGTTTATTAGCCCTTGGCCAAACACACTGTATGTAATATAAATGGTTGGGGGGGGGGGGGGGGGTGTACAGTGTGTGTTTATCGAAAATGTGTTTTGATATATGTTTTTTACAAAAAATGAGCAAATGCCAATGAGTTTGAGTTAGAAAATATATTTTTTTAGTATCATTTGATGAAAAATGAAAACGGGTCCCACAGACCCGAACACCACACAAGAGTTAAACACATCTTAATTTTCGGCTGTGTTAATCTTCTTCCTGCAGAGCTTCCGGTTCATATCACACGGCCACTCCGGGTGAAGATCGCCATGTATAAACACAGGGCACTGCTGGAGTGCCAGCTCTCCCGCGCCAACGCTGAGGTCACATGGTACAAGAGGAACCGTGAAATCGTATCTCACGGGAAATATCAGGTGGTGAGTGATGGTGTTTACAGACAGCTCACCATTGACGAAGTGGGCACTTCAGATGAGGACATCTTCACCTGTGATGCTGTTGATGACTCCACTTCCTGTCAGCTGTTTGTGGAGGGTGAGCTACTCATAGCTGTTTGTGGACGGCCCAACCTGTGCTAATGCTAACGTTTTAGTTTTTACGCGAATGTTTGCGATGATTACATTTTAATGAATGGGAATTAAGTATGTATGCAATGCATAGAAAGGAGGAAAAGCTTAAAGTAACAAAATGAAAAATGTATTGTCGTTCCTGGATTCTAACTGATATAATTCAATATATGCTTACGTAAAATGTTGATAAAAAAAAAACACAAATATATTTCATGAACTTTGATTTTGTGACAATTGCCTATGCTAGTTTTGTAATTATTAAGATTTGTGAACAACATTTAACTACAAATATGCAATTATTATGAAACTTGAACAATGCTGCATATAATAGCTCAAAAACGAGAATATTTTTGGAGCTGTGACTGTACTGTATATTGCTTTCTTGGAGAAGCCCATTTCTTTCTGCAATCCAGAATGACATCATATAAAGTTCATTTGACGTTTAAGTCAAATGGGGATCGCAGACAATGTGCTGTCATGGTTCAGATCGTACCTCACTGGGCGCTCGTTCAAGGTGTCGTGGCAAGGACAGCTGTCCTCAGCCCGCTCCTTATCCACTGGGGTTCCCCAAGGTTCGGTACTGGGACCCCTACTCTTCTCCATATACACCACCTCTCTTGGTCAGGTTGTCCGCTCACACGGATTTTCCTACCATTGCTTTGCGGATGACACCCAGCTGTACCTGTCGTTCTCACCTGAAGATCACTCAATCTCTGCACGGATATCGCAGTGTCTCTCTGACATATCCTCATGGATGAAGGAGCATCACCTTCAATTAAATCTCTCAAAGACTGAACTTCTGGTTATACCAGCAAAACCATCTTTTCAACACAACTCTATAAGTATCGACTCTTTCTCTCTCTCACCGACAAAGGTTGCTAGGAACCTGGGTGTTCTGGTTGATGACCAACTCTCTTTCACGCACCATGTGGCCTCAGTTGCTCGGTCCTGCCGCTTTGCGCTCTATAACATCCGAAAAATTAGATCGTTCTTGACGCAACAGGCCACCCAACTCCTGGTGCAAGCGGTCGTCATCTCACGCCTCGACTACTGCAATGCCCTGCTAACTGGCCTCCCGGCCTGTGTAGTAAAACCACTCCAGATGATCCAGAACGCAGCAGCACGTCTGGTCTTCAACCAGCCAAAACGGGCACATGTCACCCCGCTGCTCATTGAGCTCCATTGGCTACCAGTTGATGCTCGCATCAAATTCAAAGCTCTTACAATCGCCTACAAGGTGATGACAGAACAGGCTCCTTCCTACCTGCACTCGCTCCTGAAGGCTTACGCTACCTCCCGGCCGCTGCGCTCCTCCAATGAACGTCGCCTCGCTTTGCCAAACATTCACACAAAGCAATCCAGACTGTTCTCATACAGAGTTCCCCAATGGTGGAACAAACTACCTTCCACTACCAGATCAGGAGAATCTCTCACTATCTTTAAGAAACTCCTGAAGACAGAGCTCTTCAAAGAGCACTTACTCTCTTAACACCTCTAACACACTAACTACTTCTAACCTCATTTCCTTCTTCCCCTCCTTCACTCCTCTATCCTATTATTCCCCTTTGACCTCCTTTTATCCCTATCCAAAGATGTTTTACCTTTAAACTTATTTTACATTGTACTTGACTATTGTAAGTCGCTTTGGACAAAAGCGTCTGCCAAATGTAATGTAATGTAATGTAATGTAAAGTTCATTATTACTCTACGTGAGTTATACTGTAGTTATTGGTGGATGCTACAGCAGAGTGTTAAAAAAAAAGTGTTTAATGTTAAAATTTCGGCCCCATTTATATAATAAGTGTCCCTAAGTACTATGTAGTTACACGGTAACAATCCATGTAACAACAGTGTAACTACTAATGAAGTACACATTGGTACAGATTAACTACAGATTTACAGGTTATGTAATTACACATGTGTATTAAGGTTAATTTTGACTTGTGTAAGTACACATGTGTACCAGGGTGAGTGTACTTTTACATGTAATAGAGCAAATGTACTTACACATGTGTAACAACGAGTGTGTACTTACAAATGTGTAACAACGTGTGTGTACTTACACATGTGTACCAATGTGTGTGTACTTACACATGTGTAATATTGTGTGTGATAAGTTGAGTATAAACTTATCCAACAGCTATTGTCTACTACACACACTATTACACATTAGTAAGTACACACATTGTTACAAATGTGTAAGTACACTTGCTCTATTACATGTGTAAGTACACTCACCCTGGTACACATGTGTACTTACACAAGTCAAAATTAACCTTAATACACATGTGTAATTACATAACCTGTAAATGTGTAGTTAATCTGTAACAATGTGTACTTCATCAGTAGTTACACTGTAGTTACATGGATTGTTACCATGTAACTACATAGTACTTAGGGACACTTATTATAAAGTGGGACCAAAAATTCCAATTCCAAATTGGTCATACATCTTCCAGATGTTCTGTAGTAAAAATACATTATTTCACGTTTCCACGTAAAATAAATCCCATCTAAATTGGTGAGCAAAGAAATCATCTTACTGTTAGGACTAATTGTGTTTAATTGATATTTTTCAGCTGGTACCTTTACAGCTTGTAAATTATGCCTGTCTTTCCAGAGCAGGCCATCAGCATTGTGCGTGGGCTGAGCTCAGTGGAGGTAATGGAGCCTAAGGAAGCTCGCTTCAGAGTGGAAACCAGTATCAAGGCAGAGCGAGCTCCCAAGTGGACTTTAAATGGAGCGCTGCTGTTCTCCAGCCCGGAGGTGAAGATCGAGAGGGAAGGAACCTCCCACCGGCTCATCTTCACCAACACGGACAGCAGCATGTGTGGCACTGTCCAGTTCAGCTCAGGGAAGAGCAGAACCACTGCAGAGCTCACCGTTACAGGTAAACATCTACCTCATCTGGAGATATACAGGGGTTGGACAATGAAACTGAAACACTTGTTTTTAAACCACAATAATTCATAGTCCCTACAGACAGTTCTGGAGGAAACAGGAGAGTTGAGGTGCACATTGAATTCTGCCGTGATTTGATCAGCCGTGGTTTTATGTTTTTTGGATACAATCCGGGTTAGCACCCAAACATCCCTTTCAGACAGATTCCTCTTACAGTGTCCACAGTTAATCCTGTTGGATGTGGTTGGTCCTTCTTGGTGGTATGCTGACATTACCCTGGATACCGTGGCTCTTGATGCATCACAAAGACTTGCTGTCTTGGTCACAGATGTGCCAGCAAGACGTGCACCAACAATTTGTTCTTTTTTGAACTCTGGTATTTCACCCATAATGTTGTGTGCATTGCAATATTTAGAGTAGAACTGTGCTCTTACCCTGCTAATTGAACCTTCACACTCTGCTCTTACTGGTGCAATGTGCAATTAATGAAGATTGGCCACCAGGCTGCTCCAATGTAGCCATGAAACCTCCCACTCTAAAATGACAGGTGTTTCAGTTTCATTGTCCAACCCCTGTATATGTTCCTGCATTTGTTTCAGTAAATGTCTACAGTCCAGAGAGGATTTGAGTCTACTAGATTTTAGAGCATCGCTATAAGGATTTAAATTGCATCCACAACTCATCCAATCCAAAAGTACTGGATGGAGCTCCATCATTTGGGGGATTTATACTTTTCTAGCCCAAGCCATTAGGCATAGTGCCATAGTGCCAATATGTTTTTGTTTGTCTGCTCCAGGGTGTCCAATTCTATTGGTAGAACATCATATTGGTAGAACACCAGTCACTGCAAATTATAGTAGCTGAATGCATTCATAAGAAGAGGTGTCCACAAACATTTGGATGTACAGTACCAGTCAAATATTTGGACACAACTCTTCTCATTCAAAGTATCCAAAAGCAGTGTGTAAGACTGGTGGAGGGGAAAATGATGCCAAGATGCATGATAACTGTGATTAAAAACCAGGGTTATTCCACAATATATTAGTTTCTGAACTCTTAAAACTTTACGAACATGCACTTGTTTTTTTTGCATTATTTGAGGTCTAAAAGCTTTGCCTATTTTTGTTATTTCATCCATTTTTCTTTTTCTGCAAATATAAATGCTCTAAATGACTTTTTTTTTTTATTTGGAATTTGTGAGAATTTGAATGACTTTTTGATTACTGATTTGCAGAACAGTAATTATTCTGCAGCATGACTGGTGACCATTGCTGCCAAGCATCTGTTTTTATGATAAATAAAACTCAGCGGTTTTCTCTGTAATAACATTTATTTTCTCATGGTTCACCCCCATACAGAGCGTCCCCTAGTGGTCAAGCAGCCCATTTCAGATATAGACGTCAAAGATAACGGGACAGTGACCCTCACTTGTGAGTTCTGCCCCTCTCCCAGAGTAGTACGCTGGTTTAAAGGTAGGACCCCACTCTTGAACTCCAGCAAGTACAGCATGAGGCGTGAAAAGAACCGTGCTGAGTTGACCATTGTGGGGGTGAAGGCCGGGGACTCTGGGGAATATCGGTGCCTGGCTGGAGGAGCTGAGAGCAGAGGGCGGGTCAATGTGGAAGGTGAGGTTCATAAGGGTATATTCTCAAGGATTTAATAATGTACTTTCTTTAGTGTCTTCTTTTAGATCATATTGAATTACTATTAAAAAACATGTTCTTCAATACAGTGAAAAGACTGAAGACGATTCGGCATCTGCAGCAGGTGGAGACAGAGGAAGATGGAACAGCAGTGTTTTCCTGTGAGCTAAACCACGAGTCTCCCAGTGTTCAGTGGCTCCTCAACGACAGAATAATACACCACAACTATATTAACAGGATCCAGAACTCAGGAAAGATCTACAGCCTCATTCTCAAAAGGCTCGCTCCACAGGAGAGCAGGGTGACCTTCAAAACCATCGGTCTCAGTGAGTCCACCACACTCAGGGTGAAAGGTAATTCAATTCTGATCTTCTAACATAGTTTGTGTCCATACGATAAAATCAGGTTGACTTTGAAAGGGACGTTTGAGGAGTCTGAAGAAACCTGCAGAACCAGTCAAATCATTCAAAATTTTTATTTTTTCCTACAATGTAAATTAATACTAAAGTCATCCAGACTATGATTGAATACATAAGGAATCATGTAGTAACTTAAAAGTGTTAAACAAACCAACCGGTTGTGGTTTCTGAGGCAGGTAACTCTGATGAACTTATATTGTGCAACAGAGGTAACTCTTTGTCTTACTGTTTGGGGGCAGTCCTGATGAGAGCCAGTTTCATCCTTATGTTTGATGGTCTTTGCGACTACACTTGAGAATACATAATAATATGGATTAGAACATAACTCAAATAGGGCTATTCAATGTTAGCACTTTTCCACCGATGTGGAACCGCCAGAGTTCTAGCTCGCAAACCTAATTGCGAATTGAACCGTTCTCCACGTTTCCACGAACAAAAGTCGATTCTGGAACTAGGAACGTTCTTCTGCAGCAGGATCCAAAGAATATCAGGTTTATCAGAGCAAACCGTGTTTACCGTCGCTGTTCAACGTCCTCTGTTGATGACGTATGATGTGACGTTTCGAGGGTTCCACTAAATCTAGAGGAAACGTGGGCAGGTTCAATAAAAAGCACCATTGTTCTTATAAGCTTGAACAGAACTTTTATTTTGGTGGGAAAGGGATCTGAATATCAACTCTACCGCTTTACAACACAACTGATGCTCTCAAACACACGAAGAGTCAAGAAATTCAAGTAGGCTAATTAACTCTTGACAAGTTTAGCACAGCTGTTAACTGAAAGCCTGAATTCCAGGTGACTCTACCTCATAAAGCTGACAGAGAAAATCCAGCCAAGATGTGTAAAGCTGTTGTATAAGGTGTCTACTTTGAAAATTCTAAAATATAAACATATTCTGGTTTGTTTAACACCTTTTTGTTTACTAAATAATTTATTTATTAAGTTGTATTGATAGTTTGGATGCCTTTAGTATTAATCTATAATGCAATGCATTATTTTGTGTCCTGTCGGTGTGTCTAACTTTTGACTGGTACTATATTAGAATTTAATTTCATATAATTTTATTATATTAATTTGTTAAAAACAGCATTGGTGTTCCCGTGTTAAATTGACCCGGTGCATATTTAATTATCCAAACGATGTCTGAAACCAAAAAATCCTAACAACCAGGGTACATTTAATTACTAACACCATTACTAATCATTCTATCAATATTTAATGCAATGGTATTCCTTACCTCTAACAGGTAAAGGTTCAATTTGGATAATTCACTTGTTTTTCACAAAAAAATAGATGTTTAAACGTTTTAAATGTTTCCCTACTTTATTATTTTTGAAAGACCAACATATAAAACATAGTAGTTTTACATAACATTAAAACATAACATTGCAATGTTGTTTAAGTTTAGTTTTTGCAGGGGGTGGTTTGCAAATATGTGAGATGAACCATCTTCATATGATATGTTGATTACCCTAATTAAGACAAGCAGAAAAAAATTATAATGAAAAAATTACTTTTAATGATTTTTCCTAGTTCTTCAAACTTTAAAACGGGTCAATTTGACCCGTAACACAACAGGAGGGTTAAAGTGTCCAAAATGCAAATTTAGGGCTAGTAATGAGGTAGAAAAAATTATTAGTGATGTAAATTGTAACGCCACAGACGGGAGTCAGACGCTCGCGGTAAAAACAAAACAAGGCTTTATTATAAAGCACGTAAGCTGATAGCGTAGTCAGATAACAGGCGTGGGTCAAAGCCAGAAAAACAACCAACCAAAACATCAGAGCTGAATCACAAACCGAAAACGAAACCATTAAACAGAAGCAGAGTTCAATAAACCAGAAAATCACAAAACAAACAGAACAAAAGGGTAAGGCAGAAATGTAGTCAAAAAAAAAAAAAACAAGGGTCATACACGGGTAATATAGACAGAAGAAGAACGCTCAGTATATCGCTGGAAATACAGAGAAAATACCTCGCCACACGCGAGACAAACAGACAGATATTTATACTTAAAACTAAATTACAAACACCTGAACACAGTCTAAAATTCCGGTGATGTAGAACGCCTGAGTGAGCCACGGTTGGCTGAGTCCGAGCGCGTGGTGTTGACAGGTGCATGCTGGGAGGTGTAGTTCCGGACCGGGGATTGTCCATAGACGGGAACGGCAGAGTCAGAGAAAGGAACTACAGAGTCTGTGGTAGGCGTGACATAAATAAGTGATTGAAACTCTTTAAATCATAATTTTGTATGAACAAAGCATCCAAAAAAGAATAAGTCTTTAAGAAAGATGGGTAAAATATATCCAGTTCTCCATAAATCCTCAAATATTCACAAATGACACCTGAAACAAAAGCTTTTTTATTAACCATGTCCAGAAGCGGTGTGAATTTCTCTGGGCTCAGAGGTATCTGATGGATAATCACATGTATTTTTCAACAAGACAATGCAAAAGCACATGCTGCACCCATTATAAAGGCATGGCTAATCCTAACTCTTCCTAATTTTGTGTTGTTCTCTGGCATATCTATGTTCCTCAGAGAAGCCAGCAGTGTTCCTCAGATCTTTGGAAGACCTCGTCGCAGAGGAGCGCAGCCAAGCATGTTTACAATGTCTCGTCTCTAAAGAAGCAGTAAACCCTGTTTGGAGGAAGGACGGTGCAGTTTTATCTTCCAGCGAGAAGCATGAACCTCTCCATAAAGGCAAGTTATTATCTCTCATCATCCACAAGCTCAGAAAAGATGATGACGGGGAATACTCCTGCGATGTGGGAACCAGCCAATCAAAAGCCAAGCTCGTTGTTCGAGGTAAGGTCTGTTTATGCTAGCTTATAGCTAAAAGGAGTCAACTGAATTACATAAAGAAGTGACATAAGTAATAATGTCTACCTGAACTTTTTAATGTTAGATCTCCACATTACCATCATTAAGCGCTTGAAGACCGTTTCGGTTGTTGAGGGGGAGGACTGCAGTTTCGAATGCATCTTGTCACATGACATCATTGATGAAGCTTCCTGGACACTGAATGGTCAGCTGATCGTCAGCAATGGTAGAATCCAGGTTGCGAACAAGGGGCGCACATATACGATGGACATCCATGAGGTGGTGATATCTGATGCTGGGGATGTGGTCTTCACCATTAAGGACCTCAGCTGCAGGACTATGCTGTTTGTCAAAGGTACGTACACAGGGTCTCTACAGATTTGTTTACCTAAAAAAAGACCTTAAGTTAAGTCTTAATGTTAATTACATTCATTCATTGCTTTTAGCTAGTGAAGATAGTATCATATTTTTCAGACTTATGTGTCACGTCTTCGCCCTGTTCCTGTCTGTCCTCGTGCCTGTGTGTTATTCCCACGTGACCCCTGCTCCTCTGTGTCTCCTGTCTCAGTAGTTTTCCACCACGTGTCTTATTTTTAGCTCCGCCATTCCCCAGGTGTTCATTGTTTGCTTTTCCTATTTATAGATCTCCTGTGGCACTTTGTCTTCATCGGTCTTTGCACTAACCTCTGTTGTTTGTCTCTCTCTCAGTGTTCCATAGCTTCTCTCAGTGTTTCCTTGTCTCCTATAGCCTTAGTCCCTTGTTTCTCGTTTATTTCTTGTTTTTATTTTCATGTTTATAGTTTATTTCCTTGTTTATTTCTAGTTTATTCCCTTGTATATATTCCCTGTTTATTTTTCTATCATTATCTCTAGTTGGTTTAGTTTATGTTCTCTGGTTTGTTTTGGTTATTGGTTATTTGTGTATCTTTGTTTCGTGTTACTCATTCCTTGTTTCTTTGTTTATTTGTTATTTATTGATTAAATATTTATTTCTTACCTGCGTTTATGTCTGCCTTCACGTCTTCCCTGCACCACACCGTGACATTATGAGGTGTGCTTAAATTAATTTTCCCCAAAAAATGAAAGTGCATCTTAATCCAGAGCGCTTTACAGTTTCAAGAAAACGTATGTGAACCCTTTGGGATTACTTGGATTTCTGCATAAATTGGTCATTAAATGTGTTCTGATCTTCATCTAAGACACAACAATAGACAAACACAGTCTGCTTCAACTAATACCATACTTTTTCTTGCAACTGTTATGTATGAATTCTACCAGTCAGGTTTTAAGGAGCAGTAAATACATTTTCTCCAGCACTGAGGCTGAGTGCAGTGGCATTAGCACTAGCCGCTAACCATAGCACTAGCTCTTCTGTCGTTCAAAGGTTAGTATATCAGACTGTAGTCTGTGCGGTTTCTTTTTTAAAACAAGCTACATTGGACAAACCGCTAGCTGATAGCACCCTGGCTTATGAGTACACTCAAGGTTCCTTAGTCCTAACTGCAGCTGGCTAGCGCTGCTAACCACTTGAGGATACAACTCTAACTGTGCCTGGCTAGCGCTGCTAAATGAGGCTGGATAGCGCTCGAACCCGGGCTGGCTAGGGCTGCTAATCGAGGCAGGCTAGCACTGCTAGCCACTTGAGGATACAACGCTAACCGTGCCTGGCTAGTGCTGCTAACCGCTTGGACAAAATACTGGAATTCTAAGCTTACTGTAAATAAACAGAATGCTTTACTCACCCAAATAGACAGTTTTCAGGAGAGAAATCTGTGTACATTAATATCCAGCACTCTTTTGGCTTTGAAAGAAAAGCTTATTTTTTAAGAATTACAGTTTTGTTTAAATCTACTCTTCCTCCAGTAGTAAGACCTGCTGAATTAGTAGAGAAACATGACGACTCCATGATTGTAAGGTGACAAAATATGAAAAAGTATGAATGGGGTATGAATACTTTTTTTGTAAGCCACTGTATTTCCACTGTGTGAAGGGTTTTTTTGGTAAGTGAAAACTTTTAATTTGTGTATGTTTAAAAAAGTGGTTATTCAAAGAAAAAAAAACAGGAATCACAAGCTTACTGTAAAGTTTGAAAATTTAAAATAAATTGGTGTTGTTTGACTTCCAGTGGTGTTAAAATCTTAAAAAGTTTTACATTTAATTTACATTTAATTAATACCTGCAGATACCCTTCTGCACTCCGATTTAGCCGTCTGGGAATTGAACAAATAATAATTTTCTTTTCTCATCTTTTCTCAGAAAAGCCAGTGAGGGTCTTCAGGGAAATGCTGAATGTGAAAGCTACACCAGGAGAAGATGCAGAGCTCAGCTGTGAGATCACAAAGCCTCAGGCCACCATCAAGTGGCTGAAGAACGGCAGGTTGATCAGAGCAAGCCTTAAATATGAGATTAGCCAGGAAGGCTATTTGGTGAGACTGATCATTTGTAACACCACGGTAAAGGACTCGGGGGAGTACTGCTGTGAGGCTGATGGAACTGCTACCAGAGCAAGGTTAGAGGTTAGAGGTAAGTGCTTTAATTGTTGATTAATGGTGCATTACCACTGCTTGGTAACCACCCACACTACAGTACTCTACTTATTACTTGTTAGTAAGTACCATGTAGTAAGTACTTGGTAGTAAGTACCAAGGAGCTGCGCTCCTCCAATGAACGTCGCCTCACTTTGCCAAACATTCACACAAAGCAATCCAGACTGTTCTCATACAGAGTTCCCCAATGGTGGAACAAACTACCTTCCACTACCAGATCAGGAGAATCTCTCACTATCAGAGCTCTGGTACATTTACCATTTTCAATAACCACAGCTCTATCCTGAAATGTAGTTGGTGATGTAAGAAAACTTTGTCAGAAGGATCTTCAGCGTGACAACAAAGCAATTTGAAGGTCATTCAAAATTCAAAGTTGATTGTCTTTGGTCAGTCAGCACTTTGCATAGTTTAATCACTTGAAAACTTAAAAAGTACTCCAGATATCTGCCAGTGCCAAATGAAATGAAGTGAAAAAGCAGAAGAGCTGAGTTGAATAGTGTAGGTACCATGCAGTGGGAAAGGGCCATCATTTATTTGATTAGTGTCTGAAATGGAAATGTAACAAGTTACATATTCTCCCAATCTTCTTCACTTGTACAATTTAATTTACTGTGAATAAAACTGATTCATTATTTTTTTCTTCCGAGCCCAAGAAGCAAGGGTTTAAACATTTGGACATATATGGTCAGTTTTCCAGATAGTATTTAAGCCTAGTCTTGGACTTGGGCAGCATTTGAATGTACATTTCCACTAAAAGGGAAAATCTATCTTGTCAACGGGACAATGCAACTGTGCCACTGACTGATTTAAACCCTGACAACAGTCAACAGTCAGCTGCCTAATCCTAATGCCTAATCTTATTCACACAGGAGCGCAATGCCCGTTGCACCCATGCTTGTTTTACGCACATATGAATGCAAATCCAGCTTTTACATCAACAAAAAACAGAATAAAGTGGTCAGTATCCCACTTATTTCTATACATACTTCTCCTTTATGTTGGCATGGATTTTAAGCAGTACCTCCAGTAGAGGGCAGCTCAGGGTCAAAAGCTTCTGAAAACAACAAACATGGCAATGAAGGTGTAGGTCATGATAATTTATTTACTAGAAAAAAAAGTTCAAGACAAAACAAGCAGCATTTAAAACAGTAGGGCAACATAAATTCAGGGTGTTGACATTGAGAATAACTGAGCCTGTACTCTCAAAAATAGCTGGAGAACTGAATTACTCAATACTATTCTATCATCTATGTAGACTTGCAGCACTCGTTTGCAAGAGAGTTGAAAGACCTGCGAGCAGAGGAGAAGAGCATGGCCATTCTGGAGTGTGAAACCAGAAGACCTGCCAGTAAAGTGACCTGGTTAAAGGGGATGGTAGTGCTGAGTTCAGGCCAGAAGTACCTGATGAAGAAGAAAGGAACTGTCCTATGCCTCACCATCTTCAACCTGGAGAAGACTGACAGTGATCTGTACATCTGTGATGTTGGAACCATGCAGAGCAGAGCCTTACTCACAGTACAGGGTAAGACTGAGGTTCTTAATTGGTATTTGATGGTCATGGTGGTCATAGAGATTATTATTCTGGAGGAAACATACTTTATGCATGTAGCTACTTGGTTATGTGTGTTTATGTTGGTCATATTGGTTAAGCAAGTTGGTCCTGCAGATCTACCAGCTTGATTGTGGTGGTCATGGTTGTACACCAGTAGAATAGTAGGGTCTTGCTGGTCAACCATTGTGGTTAAGCTTGGTCTGTGGTGGCACAGATGTTTAGAAACACATGGTCTAAGCGAGGGGTTCTCAACTGGTCCCGACCCAGGACGCAAATGGCCATTTCTCATGGCCATTAAGTCACAACCTATTATTTTTTCAATTTGGAAAATTAGCCTTTAAAAACACATTTAATCATACATATGCATGCAAAGTGTTTTTTTTTTAACCTTTAGAATTTGTTTTAGAATCTTAGGAGGAACAGGACAACTACATGTATAAAGGTTACCACAATAAAATTAAATAACAAAACCGCATAAAATAAATAAGGCTACAAAACCATCTTTTGTGGAAGTCATTGAATTCAGCACCCCCACCATGGAAAGCCCCTACTTTCGGGTAGCTTCGAACAGCGTCTTGACATATTTCTAAGTAAAAAATGGTAGGTCTAATTTGCATGTGGCGGCCATATTGTTTACAAATTTCAAGATTTTTTAAATAATTATTTAGGCGTATGCTCTGCTGAGCTGTTTGACACCAGACATGTCATGATTGGTCAATGAGCCGAGGACAAGTTCTTAAAAGTAGCTTTTGCATAAATGCACAAATTTGCATCACCTTACTTTAAAAAAGTAATTAGTTATAGTTACTCTTTACTTCTCCAAAAAATATATTGGAGTAACTAACCGAGTTACTCCAATATAAAAGTAACTAGTTACCAGTAAAAGTAACTATCACGTTACTTTTGTTATTCGCCTGTAAAAAAAGAAAAAAAAAAGAAAATCAATTATGTATTTACTATTATTATTAGAACAATAACAAACAAAAATAAACTCAAAATGTTGACAAAAATATAATCTAACGACCGTTAAAATGGTATTAATATAAGAGTTTAACAGCTGGATCAAACAGCTTTACCAAAAGAGAAAGCAGCAGCACCACAAAAACCGGAGCAGCTACAAAGAGCTTAACGTCCTTAAATCGGAACTTGGCCTGTCCACGGCAATCACTGAATTCACCACGCCAAACCATGTAAACCTACAGGCACAGCGGCCAGAAGCTCAAGTTCACCGGAAAGAGGAGGGGGTTAACCAGGACAAAGCGAAGTAAAAAAAAAAAGTTCATAGAGCGGCTCAAGTAACATGCAGTAACGGGGTGTCGGTTACTCCCAACACTGGTGATGACAGGATTGTATGTTTATAACCTGTGTTCACTGGGTTCAAGCCAACACTGTTGGTCCCTTGAGTAAAAGGCCCTTAACCCCTTTATTTGCAATTGTGTGCACTCACTAGTGTATACTAGTGAATGTCTGTTTGCTGCATGAATGGATTAAAGGTAGGCTAATAAATGCTAACAAATTTGGAATTGCCCTTCTGTCCTTAAGGTCAGAAAGTGCTCATCTTGGACGAACTGGAGGATGTTGAGTGTCTAGAAGGAGACACTGTGATGTTCAAGTGCCGCATCTGTCCAAGCGACTACACTGAGGTTAAATGGTACCTAGATGAGACCCAGCTCTACACAAATGATCTAAATGAGATTAGCATAATCCCTGGTGGATACCATACTCTTACCATCAAACAGCTTGAACGCAAAGATACTGGAACCATCTCTTTTGAAGCTGGAGACAAGAGATCCTATGCTTCACTGCTTGTAAGAGGTAAGAGCTAGACATGATCCAGTAACATCTTAAACAATTGGCCATTAGAAATGGAAAATCCTGAGAAGTATACTGAAGTAATATTCTTGAGAATGCTGAATGTATTTTACTGTGCAATTACAGAAAGGCGCCCAACAATTACCAAAGCACTAGAGGACACTGAAGCTATTGAGGGTGGAAGTTTGGTGCTTCTCTGCAGGACCTCCAAACCATGCCATATCCTGTGGTACAAAGATGGCTGCTTAGTGTGGAACTCCTCCAACTTCTTGATGAGTCGATGCGGAAACGAAGCCCGGTTGACCATCCGTGAGGTCAGAGACACCGATGCAGGAGTGTATGAATGCGATGCTGGATCGGTCAGAACCAAGGCAGTTGTGACTGTGAAAGGTATTAATTAATAATCACCTTCAAAACAAGTAGAACTGCAAGTAAAACTTCCTGAGAGAGTGAGCAAGGAGATGAGGAGGAGTTGGGGCAGAATCAGTTCAGGCCTTGAGGAGGTGTTGAGGAGTCTGATGACCTGAGGGTGGAAACTGTTACAAATGCTTTCTTACTGAGATTATTATATGATCATTATTCTAGTAAAACATAAAATTAACCTTTTTATCTGAGCAACACTGTTGTATGTTCCAGAACATTTTGTGACATAAATCAAAACACATTTTCGACAAACACACACTGCCCCCCCCCACCCCCCTACACATTTATATTACATACAGTATGTTTGGCCAAGGGCTAATAAACATTGCTTCATTTGTAAATTTGAAACTAAACAAATTTTCTACTCATATCTTGAGTTAAATTTATTTTCTTTTACATTTTATTAAAAAAACTAATAAAAAAAAGAGTAGCACTTTTGAAAGAAATGTAACATAAGAAAGGTAAAGGGCAAATATTAACCATGTAAGCTGTTTATATTGCTTGCAATTTAGGTGAAGCAAGCATGTGTAAAACATTTTAATGTAGAATTGCTTAATTTTGCTGAATTAAATACAAGTAACAAAGTAAACGAGTAACAAAAATATGAACACCACACAAGGGTTCAGTATGTTAAATCTGTAGTTTTTTCCAGATTTCTCCTGGATGCTTTATCTTTACTGAAATTACCACAGGTGCCTAAAAAATTTGCACAATGTGTGTGTATGTGTATGTGTGTGTGTGTGGTGGCATTTGGCTACTGTTCTAAACCTGCTTGATGTTGTCTGGCTGTTCCAGCGGTTCCTGCTGAATTTACTAAGCAGCTTCAGAGTCAGGAAGCTGAGGAGGGAGGCAGCGTGACGCTGTCCTGTGAGTTTTCCGTACCTGGTGTTCAGTACTTATGGCGTAAAGGAGCAGAGACACTGCGATCCGGAGAGAAGTACCTGATGAAACAACGTAAAAATCACATTTCCCTCACAATCCACAAGCTGAAGCCTGAGGACTCAGGAACCTACACTTGCCTTTGCAGAAACCAGAGAACCATGGCCACCATTACTGTCAATGGTGAGAATACGAAGAATACGATCTTTCCTGATGTATTTACATAGTGGTACCACTTATTTACAATAAGACTAACTTTATAAAGGGTTTATAAATGGTTTAATAAACAATTAGTTTATTAATGGTTACTAATTAGGTTGTAAATGCCTTAAAAACCATTAATAATTAGTTATAACACATACGGTACGTAGAAAGGGCAAGAATGACCTGTTGTTTGTCAAATAGTGAACCCACAGCCATCTATATTGTTGCCCTTTCTACGTATGTGTTATAACCAGTGTTGGGCACGTTACTTTGAAAAAGTAATTAGTTATAGTTACTAGTTACTTCTCCAAAAAAGTAACTGAGTTACTAACAGAGTTACTTCACTATAAAAGTAACTAGCTAGCAGTAAAAGTAACTATTGCGTTACTTGAACAAACGAAAATAAATTATGTATTTACTATAATTATCAGAAAAATAACAAACAAAAAAAAGAATCCAAAATGTTGACAAAAATATAATCTAACGAATTAAAAAAAATAAGAAACGAAAAACTACTAACACTTGTAATACTGAAAAAAAAACAAAACGGAAAAACCAAATACGCGTCTGGGGATAAAAATTAAACAAACCAAACCACACTCAAAGTAAAAATGTATATATAAACAAAACAAAAGAATGGACAAAAACAATAATCCATTTAAAAAACTCATTTAAAACAATCCCAGGCTTTCTGCGCAGAATAATAAAAGTTTTGGTTAGTTTCAGTTTCAAATCATGAAAACAGCTCACCAAAACCTCTACCTATACTTTATATTCGACAATATTTGATTAACTTTACAGGTCCTTACTCATCTTAATTTATTTAACTAAACTGAGTTTATATTATTTATAGCGTCACGCTGAATTCAGCTCCGCGCTGTGAAAGAGAGAGAGAGAGAGAGAGAGAGAGAGAGAGAGAGAGAGAGGCGCAGCGCATTTTGTCTGATTTCTCTTGATTAATTATCAGTACATTTGTTGGCTTTAGTGAATTTAATTATTATATTTTACTATACTTGTACTATACTTTTTTACTATACTTGTGCGACCTTTTTTTATGAAAATGTTTTTTTTTTAGAAGAGAGATGTAATTCTGCGTGCAATGCCGTGTGCACTGCGCCAAGCAAATGTTTTAAGTTTTATATAATTGACGGGCAGCACCAGAAGCCGGCAATGTGCTTTATTTTTCAGATACAAAAGGGAAATTCAGTTAAATAATAGCAAAGTTACATAAAATAAATTTATGTGAAAAATGACATGTGACTCATCTCTCCACCAGCTGTCCCCATCACCTTCATCAAGGAACTGAAAAACCAGGAATCGGAGGAAGGCAGGCCCGTGACGTTACGCTGTGAACTCTCCAAGGCTGGAGTGATCGTGGAGTGGCTGAGGGAGGAGGAGGTGCTAAACCATGGGATGAAATATCTGATGCGGCAAATAGTGACAATACAGGAGCTGGTAATCAGGGACGCAGTGCCGGAGGACAGTGGAACCTACAGCTGTGTGTGTTCAGGCCTGCGGACCAAAGCTGCAATCCAGATTAACGGTTAGTCAAGAATCTGAGAGTGATATGCTTGTGATATGGTGTTTATATGGTGTCTCTATGGTGTTTGTTAAGATGGTCATTATTAGTAGCATTGAACCCTGTTCACCAAATTAATTTTAAGGGAAAGGCTTAAAAAAAGGTTTGTATTAAATGTTTTTTATTATCTGTAAGTCATTAATAATCATTAATAATAAAATAAATAAACGCTTAAAATAGATCAATATGTATGTAATACATCTATATAGTATGAGTTTTACATTGTTCACATATATACAGTATACTAACACAGCTAAAAAACACAATCATATCTAGAAATGGAAAAAAAAAACTATTTCAATTAATGAATTAATTTAATAAATAAACTTATCATGAAATTCAAATATCTGGCTCAAACAAACAGAGTAGACGAGCAGAAATTCTCCAAATAAAATCTTGTCTGTCATCCAACTTTTATTGGTAGCTGGTTTTTGATGGTTTAAGCTGAATTTTAATGGTCAAGGTCAACAACGTACAATATTCTGGTAAGCTAGTTGGTTAGCCAGCTCTTGATCAGCATGGGATTCTGATCATGTTTGTTCTTACTGGTCAACCAGCATGATCAAGCCTGGTCATAGTGGCTGTTTGGTTTGGTGAAGGTTAATCATGCTTGTAGACTAAACAAATCATCAAACTCAAAGAGCTCAAGAGCTTGTCTGGTCAAATAAAATGTCCTTTTAGACCATAGACTGTGTATAGCTGGACAGAGCATCGTCTCTCAAAAGTGAAGCCACCACAGGTCGGGCGCCCCCTGCTGTTCGGTTGCAGAAAGCTGTGCAACCCCACCCATCCCCATAGGATTCAATGGCAAAACAGACAACTTTCAATCACGTTTTTTCCTAATAAACTGTAATTCTGCCTCCATTATTTAAATGCAGCAGCTAGTGTAACCTCTGCTTATATTGTCAAATTTTTATAGCCCCACAGAATTAGTTTTTTAAAACGTTATTCAGCTCTATTCAAAAAGGTGTGGTTATTGTAAAAGGGCTGGTTATGGGCGGGACCAATAACAGACCGTCGCTCCGCTCTGCAGCCTGTGACCACGAGGCAGCTCTCAGGGGCGGGGTTATTTAAATGAGTAGGCTGTCTCTCCACAGTCTTTCTCCTCTGGTCTCTACTGCGCAGACTCGGGTTTCAGGATCGCCAACATGGCGGAAGATTTTGGCTTCATTTTCTTTGAATGAATTGGAACACCGACACAACGTCCATCTTTTTTTACAGTCTCTGTTTTAGACAATTCAGATGAGTTATTGATTTAAGTAACATGGCGCCCAACAGCTTGTCTACCTGGATCCTGAATTGTCTTACCTTCAAATGTATCTCAAAGATATTTTAAAGCTGAGAGAATTCTCTGAAAGCATCATTTTCATTGGACAAAATAGTTGTTGCACAGTCCCAGTGGAATACGCAAAAGGCAAAATCTGTGAACAGTAAACTGTTCAGTGTACTGAATTGAATTAATGTGAACTCCTGTTTCTTTTCCCTACAGCTCAACCAATCACATTCAGGCAGAAGCTGAAGTCTCAGATGGTGGAGGAAGGAAACAGTGTGGTTCTGCACTGTGAGTTATCAAAACCTGGACTTCCTGTGGAATGGAGGAAGGGCAGTACGCTGCTCAAGTCTGGAGAGAAGTACCAGATCCGACAGAGAGGTCCAGTGATGGAGATGAAGATCTTCTCTTTGAGTTGTGAAGACAGTGATGTTTACTGCTGTTCTTACGGCAATGTCCAGACTTCGGCTAAAGTTACTGTTAGCAGTAAGTGTGACTAAATACTTTCATGTAATATATGGAAAGAGATTAAGCCTAGTTTGGACCACACAATATTTTTAATGTATGTATTCTGTAGAGAAAATACAGAAAATCTGAATTGCATTTTTTCTTTTGCAGGGCAACTAGTCAGTTTTAATGAGAAGCTAAAGAACCAGGTGGTAGAGGAGGGTAAGACAGTGACTCTGCAGTGCGAACTGTCCAAAGCTGGTGTTCCAGTGGAATGGTGGAACGGAGAGGAGCTTCTCCAGCCTGGGCAAAAGTATCAGATGAGAGAAAGAGACGCGACACATGAGCTCATCATCAAAGCCACGGTGCCTGAGGACAGCGGAGTCTACAAGTGTGTGTGTGGAGACCAAAAGACCAAAGCGACCGTCAGAGTTGTTGGTAAGATATTTGGTTTTGAAATCCGTGGTGACTGTAGAAAACTTGGCCAGCAGCTTTTAAAAGTCTCTCAAAAGTGAAGCCACGGTTTCTGAGTGGTCCAGCAGACTAAGGCACTGCAACTATTGGGTGATCCCTGGTTCGAATCCCAGTCATGTAGCTTGCCATCAGCTGGCAGAGTCCTAGGAGAGCACAATTGACCTTGCTCTCTCTGGGTGGGTAGACAGCACTCTTTCCCCTCATCACTCCTAGGGTGATGTCGATCAGCACAAAGCATCTGTGAGCTGATCTATTGGAACCGAGTCACTGCGCTATCTATCTGGCCAAGTTGTGTGCACAATATCAAGAAATAATTTGTACATTCATTTCAGTAGTAACATCATTTTTAAACATCTACATGTTTAAAAAAAACATATAAATACATTTCAAAATCTAAAACACAAACCACACGAAAGCAACCAAGTCAGATTAGATAGCATTAGATTGTGCGACATGCACTTTAAAAGACCATAAGCTCAATGAAGGCAGTCTGAGATGCTTGGTCTGGAGAAAAAAGGCAGTTCTACCAATTGAGTGGCCAAGTCTGGCTCCACCTCTTGTCTCTACTGGGCAAACGGTGGTTTCAAATTTGACAACATTGCAAAGAATTTTGACTTAATTTCTATAGAACAGCAGCCATGTTTCTACAGTTATTGGAATAACCTTATAAAAGTGTCAGGGTAGATAATTTGCACCATCCAATGAATGTGAACATGTTTATGTGTTAATTGTTTTGGTGTTTATTAGGATTGCCTGCCACTTTCTCACAAAACCTGAAGAATCAGGAATGTTCAGAAGAAGGCAGTGTGGTTCTAAGATGCGAGCTGTCTAAATCTGACGTACCTGTGGAGTGGTGGAAAGGTGAGGAACGCCTCGTGCCCAGTGGAAGATACCATATGAAACAGGAGGGTAGAATCAATGAGCTGGAAATCAGCAATATTCATCCCAACGATGCTGGGATGTACAGCTGTGTTACTGGAAACCAGAAGAGCATCGCAGAGTTGAAAGTCAAAGGTATGTTTAAGAATCATTAAGAATAAAACTCTTAAGGATGCAACAGTCTGATTGGATTGTTTATGAGATAATTAGACTGATTCATAGTACCAGTCAATTCACTTAATTCAGTGCCAAGCTATGAAAGCGACACAACAGCCAGAAGTAAGCAATGCAAAGTGAGCAAATTATATGTACCATATTTTCCGAACTATAAGGCGCACTGGATTATAAGGCGCATTATGCAACACTAGTAAGGAACAAGGGTGTCGCCATGTTTTCCTTATGAAGGAAAAGCTAAGATAACTAAGTTAAGTAAACAAAATTAATGTAATTCTTTAAAAAAAAGTCAATTGAGAGCTGGATGTTAATCTAGTCTTTCAGGAGATTTCTCTCCTGAAAACTGTTTATTTGGGTGAGTAAAGCTCACTTTTGTTTATTTAAAGTAAGCTTAGATTTCCAGATTTTCACTAAGGCTGGGAGCAGCAGCATTAGCATTAGCAGCTAACCGCTAGCAGTAGCTGCTTGACAGCACTACACTGAGGAACCCTGAGTGTTCTGGTAACCCAGGGTCCCACGTAGCTAATGCTTAGCACGGTTAGCAGCTCATGCCAATGCTGCTCCAGCAGTGCTAGCCGGGATTAACAGCAGGCTACAGGTCGATAATACTCACCTCTGAATGGCTAATGCTAATACTGCTCTAGTCTCCAGCCTTAGTGCTGGAGAAACTTCACTGAAACTCCTGTACAACGCTGTACTTCAGAGGAGTGGTGTTACTGCTACTTACAACCTGACTGGTAGATTTTATACATAAGGCGCACTGGATTATAAGGCACAAAAATAAAGGATTTTAAGGGCACCTTATAGTGTGAAAAATACAGTATCATACTTTGAACCAAAATGTCACATTGGTGCATCCCTATAAAACTTTCTTGAATGATTTCAATGACGAACTCTGCAGTGTATTAAACAAAAAATAAAATACATGTTTCTATTGCCTCAGCTCTTCCCATCACTTTCAAACGGGAGCTCCAGGACCAGGTTTGGAAGGAAGGGGAAAGTGCGGAATTCACCTGCGAACTGTCCAAACCAGGAGCTCCAGTCGAGTGGAGGAAGGGACGACTTGCTCTGAAACCTGGAGGGAAGTACAAGATGAAGCTGGAGGGAAGACTGACCAAGTTAGTTATAAACTCCCTCGAAGAGGGGGATTCTGGGAAGTATATTTGTAAAACTAAAGATGCGCAGTCATCGGCTGAACTCACGGTGCAAGGTAAGATACTCTGGCTTTCTAAGAGCGGCGCTTTCAGTGAATATACTTTAAATATAGACTCCAATAATACATTTTTCCAGTCTTTTCCAAACATTTCATTGCATTTTCTTGAGATTTCTCAGCCTAACAGCTCTGAAACAGAGGAGAATCTTCATAGTTACATCACCATATATCCATCTATTGACAGAGAAACTTCTGCTGTGAAGTTCTGTTACATCTGGACCACCAGTGCATCTCATTTGATTAAACAAATGACTGTACATAAGCATGGACAGCGCAACATCTCTCAAAACTAAAGCCAACACAGGTCTAGCGCCTCTGCTGGCTGGTTTCGGTATGATGTGTAGCTCCACCCATCCCCATTTGTTTCAGTGATGAAACAGCCTCGCCCATTTATCATCTCATTTTTCTCCTCCATCTCCAGTGTCTAATTAACAGTATATTGCAGTGCAATTTTTCTGGATATCTATGGGTAAAATTAGCTTTCTAGTAATGTAGGTTTTATTTGATAATGAGTTTCCTATGCAGAGGAACCACAAGAATGCCATCTGTAATCTGATTTTGCAGCATAATCTGATCATGTTTTGATATAAACACTGTTTCCAGTGTTTAGTTTTAAGTTCTGCTACATGTGAGAATGAAAATCATATTAGAATAAAGCAGAATAAGGTTAAAACTGATTTAGTGGGCGCTGCCACTATGATCGGGAGATCGCTGGTTTGAATCCCACTCATGCAGCTTGCCATCAGCTGCCAGAGCTTGGTAGATGGTTCTCATTCCCATCATCAAGGCGTCTATGAGCTGATGTATTGGAACCGAGTCGCTGCGCTTTCCTCCGAGAACACTGTGATTTTACTCAGCAATGCTGCATCAACAGCAGTTAGAAAAGAGGCGGCAGTTGAATGCGTAGGACAATTTGCCACATAAATTGGGAAAGAAATTGGAGAAAATTTTAAATAAAAAGTAATAACACATAGGTATAAAGCGAAAGACAAGGCAACCGTGGTCGGAACAGACAGAACGTCTGCATTACGTGGAGTAGCTGAGTTGTAGTCGAGCTGTTGGCTAAAAACTAATTAGTCATACATTTTAATTTTTGATCATGTGGTTTTATTATGATTTTTGTCTCATTAACAGACACAATGTATAAAGTTCTTTGCCGTTTTTTCGTAAGTCTGATTGATGTAAGTGTAAAATGGTCAATGTGATCAAATTAGCTGTTAGCCAGCTAGCTAACATTAATGTAATTAGATGTGTTGGACTCTTGTCACATTTATTTTGGATATTTTCTGGTCCAAATACTGTGTGATATATATTTTTTTCTCTTTTTTTTCGTATCTCTGATCTCAATAAAGGCGGTCTGAGAGACACATTGTCTGGAGGAAGGGGCGTGTCTACTACTTAATGAGTTGGCGGGTTTGGCTCAAACCTTAGGTCTCAACTTCTCTGGTTGCAAATTTAACATCATGTTGGGCAGTTTTTTGGGGGATAATTTCTTATCTAACAAAAGAGCTTACAAACACAGTGTCCATGTTTTTATACAGTCATTGGATTAAAGCCAAAAAATCTTGCAGTAATAGTGCACTGGATATAACGACAAATGTGTCTAGTGTAGCTTAAAAAGTGTACACTCTATTTAATAATAATCTGAGTATTTTCGGGGTGTTGCCTGCTGCTAAGCCCGGCTAGCAGTGCTGGAGTAGCATTAGCATTACCCGCTAACTGCGCTAAGCGCTAGCTCTTTTACCATTCAGAGGTGCGTATTATCGGCCTGTAGCCTGTGTGTTTACCATGTTAAAAAAATGAAAATTTGCACATTTTGCTAGTAAACCAAATCTATAATGGGGAATGAATAAGTTTGATTGTAACTGAATTGTATTTATGGTCACTGCAGATGTACACGGTGTGGACAATAAAACTAAAACACCTGTCATTTTAGTGTGGTACGTTTCATAGCTAAATTGGAGCAGCCTGGTGGCCAATCTTCATTAATTGCACATTATTGCACCAGTAAGAGCAATGTGTGAAGGTTCAATTAGCAGGGTAAGAGCACAGTTCTGCTCAAAATATTGCAATGCACACAACATTCAAAAGAGTTCAAAAGAGGACAAATTGTTGGTGCACGTCTTGCTGGAGCATCTGTGACCAAGACAGCAAGTCTTTGTGATGTATCAAGAGCCACGGTATCCAGGGTAATGTCAGCATACCACCAAGAAGGACCAACCACATCCAACAGGATTAACTGTGGACGCTGTAAGAGGAAGCTGTCTAAAAGGGATATTCGGGTGCTAACTCGGATTGTATCCAAAAAACATAAAACTACGGCTGATCAAATCACGGCAGAATTCATTGTGCACTTAAACTCTCCTGTTTCCACCAGAACTGTCCGTCACCACAATAAATTGTTGTGGTCTAAAACCAGGTGTTTCAGTTTCATTGTCCAACCCCTGTATGTATGTATGTATTATTTTTAAATAATGATCAAAATGAATACTGTAAAGAGCCATCAGTGTCTGCTGGGAGGCAGCATAAACTGAAGACTCCATGCCCAACTTAAATGATGCATGAACTGGACTAAACTGGAGTGGATTCCAACATTTTTTCTGACTTCCTGTAGTTCTTCCTGCCACCTTCAAAACCAGTCTGAAGAACCTGGAAGCTCAAGAGGGGAACAGCGTCAGTCTGCACTGTGAACTCTCCAGAGCTGGAGTACGGGTAGACTGGTGGAAAGGTGGTGAAATGTTATTTACCGGGGAAAGGTATCAGCTGAGGCAGAGAGACGCAACGGCCGAGCTGCTAATAAGAAAAGCCCAACCTGAGGATAGTGGAGTGTACCGCTGTGTGTGTGGAGAACAGAGCACTGAGGCTACCATTAAAGTCAATGGTAGGAGATTGTGTTAACTCAACTAATAATGGCGCCTTGTAACAGTAGCTTCTTTTCCACTTAGATCGAGCAGTAGCACTCATTTCACAGGGCGATCAAGGTTGCATGCTAATGTATGCCAGCTACTGGCCTCCATTACTACTGTGGATGTAGCACAATGGCTACTGGCTTAGTTGAACATTATATAAGACTTATCCAACCTAGTTTTCATGATGGCCTGATCGAGCATCACTTTACGCTGTAAGCTTTCCAAACCTGGAGCATCAGTGAAGAAGTGGAAAGGTCTGGAAGTGCTCAGTCTGGGTGAAAAATGCTACTTGAAAACCGACAGATGGATTGCGGAGATGATTGTTAGAAATGTGGTGTTTGAGGATGCTGGCTCAAACAGCTGTTCAATAGGAGACCAATAGACTACCTCAGAAATCAAAGTTTCAGGGAAAGTCCTGGTATTATTGGGATCATTATTGGGAATATTAGCATTCAGGCTACTAGCCTTGTCCAACATCACTTCCTTTGTGATAGCATGCTGGAAACAGGCCTAGTTCCACATCAATACCGGCCTTGTTTCACATCGTTGGCCTCCTCCAATAATGCTTGCTACAGGTCTCATCGAACTTTACTAAAGTAGCATTATTATGCCAGTTACCAGCTTTGTCCAACACCACTATTGTGCCATTATCATGCAAAGTGGTTGGTGTGTTGCAGTGGATAACATATCCGCTTGCCAGTGAGCTACCATGTGGGAGACTGGGGTTCAATTCCAGGTCTGGGTGACTATGCTATGCTTGGGCAAGACTCCTAACACTACATTGACCCAGCTCTGCAATAGAAATAACCTTGCAACTAAATGCCATAAATGTAGTTGTAAATGTCACTCAACATTGCTACTGGCATTATCTTTTACCGAAGCTTCTGTGGTATTATCCCACCAGCCACTGGTCTAGTCCAACATTGCTACAATACCAATATCACACCAGCTTCCAGCCTTGTCCAACATAACTACTGTGGCATCATCTTGCTGGCTACCAGGCTTGTCCAATATCTACATCAAGGCATTACCATACTAGCTAATGGCCTTATTCTACATTCTACATTCTACAGTGTTAGTACTCTGGCTACTGGCTTTGTTCTAGCCTCATTTAGCTACTGCGTCATTAGCATGCCAGCTAACTGTAAGGTTAGAATGCCAGCATCATCCTAAGCACGGTGTTCACATGCTGACTATGGCATGCTGACACCCAGTGTGTTGATGAATTAGTCCAATGAGGCCCAGCTGGCACCGACTGGGGTTGCATGTCCTGACGTGTGGCATACCCACGGTTCCCCCGCCCCCTCATATCACATTAGTTTTACCTCTTTTGAAGGCTTAAAACATTCAGCCCTGCAATGGAAAAGATGCTATTGATTCTAAACAAAATAGAAGAATCAGTAGAAGCACTAAAGGTATCGCCATCTTCCACATTTTCCACCTTTCGTTTAGCTCTTCCCATCACGTTCAAACAAGAACTGAAGAACCAGGAGGTTGAAGAGGGGAACAGCGCCACGCTACGATGTGAGCTCTCTAAAGCTGGAGTTCAAGTGGAATGGTGGAAAGGTGATGTAGGTGAAGAACTTCTTAAATCTGGGGAGAAGTACCAAATGAGACAAACGGCGACAAAAGTGGAGCTTGTGATCAGGAAAGCTGTACCTGAGGATAGTGGTGTCTACGTTTGTGTCTGCCCAGACCAGAAATCCAAAGCTACTCTCAAAATCAATGGTAGGAAGCTAGTTTTCATTGATCACGTTATTTACAGCCACGTTAGGAGCTGTTGGATTGAGTGGTGTATCTTCTTGTTCTCAGCTCTACCAGTGACCTTCAAACAAACCTTGAGAAACCAGGAGACAGTTGAAGGCAACAGCATCACTTTGCGCTGTGAGCTTTCCAAACCTGGAGCATCGGTGAAGTGGTGGAAAGGTCAGGAAGTGCTGAGCCTGGGTGAAAAATACTACATGAAAACCGAGGGACGGATTGCGGAGATGATTGTTAGGAACGTGGTGTTTGAAGATGCTGGCTCTTACAGCTGTTCTATAGGAGACCAAAAGACTACCTCAGAAATCAAAGTTCGGGGTAGGTCCTTGTATTATTGGGACAGTTTTTTCTATCAAGTCAACTTTTTTCTTAATATACGCTATACTATATGGCCATTTGTGTTTAGACACTGCTTCTAATGAGCACATTTAGTTACTTTTAGTTAAGTTTTAGCCAAGCAGCCATTGCTGAAACCAATTGCTTGTCCTTTAGAGAAGCACTGGCTTTTTATTGACCCTGATTTCATAAAAAAAAAACAAGCACGTGTCCTTATACTTTTGTCCATATAGTGTAGCTCTGGATGAATCTATGTCTGAGTTAATACAAATACTTATTGTGAATAAGCTTCCCTAAAAAATAAAAACTCTATGGTTTCTGCAGCGCTACCAGTAACATTCAAACAGGAACTCCAAAACCAAGTTTCTAAAGAAGGTGGAACTGCGATGTTCAGCTGTGAGCTCTCAAAACCTGGAGCTCCGGTGGACTGGAGGAAGGGAAGAGTCATTCTGAAGGCTGGAGAAAAATACGAGATGAAACAGGAAGGAAGAGTCACCAAACTCATCATACACAACACGGAGCAAAGTGATGCTGGGAACTATTCCTGTAAAACCAAGGATTCTGAGTCAACCGCTAAGCTTACAGTTCAGGGTAAGGCAGTGAATTGTGTTACCAGGCTTGCGCTTGCTTTGGCGTGCCATTTTTTAAAGTCATTTCTGTTGTATAAAACTGCCTCAAAACTATAAAACAAACCATGTATGGGGAATTTATTAAATATCCTTTAATAGAAAGGTACAGGAAAATTAAAAAACAGCATATAAAAACATGATTTAGCTATACCATTGGATATATGGCATATTTTTCATTTGAAACAGTAATAGACATGAGGAAATGGACATGAAAGACTCCCAAACATCTACATCTCATATATAATACATAAAATATATCTCTCCTATGGAGACTCTTATCCACCGTCCAACCCAACACCAAGAGGCTGAATAACACTTCACCAATGGAACCATTATGTCTCAACTCCTATAAACACATATAATAACACATAAAGACACACATAACCCCCATAAACAATATAAAACCCCTTAAAACCCCCGATTAAAGAATAATAGTGGCTACAGAGCATGCTGGAAGTGAAGAGAAATCAAGAGGCATAGTCTGTGAGACAGAATACACTTTTTAGAGTTAAATTTTTACCGCTAATAAAATAACGCAACACTGAGGTTTGTTAGAATAGAGTCAAAAATATATAAAATGTGAGTTTAACCCTTTGAACCCTAGGCTGTTTTGGTGTGTTTTTTCTCTGTTTTTGTAAATTCCTCTATCAGGTCTTATAACACAGCAATTATATCAGACAGACACATGCCCTGATCTCTTTTACTCCAGAAGCCATACAGCTGCTCAAAAATATAATCATTTAAAATGTAAAAGGAAGCAGAATTGTTATATTTTCACACTTTTTCTGTGGGCACTTTTGAGTCTTTATTTACTGATATTATTTGGTTTGGTTTAAAACATCATATAAATAAGTTTGAAGCACTAAAGGTATACAATATTGGTTGGGGAAGGAGATCTCACTTTTTTAGGTGTTTTTCTCAATGGGTTTCTCGTAGATTTAGCTTTACCGCACTGGGATGTGATCACTATTTTTAGAATGAGTAAGTTCTGCTCTTTCTAAGCATATATGGATTATGTTTATATGTGAAGGGATTCCTGAGTAATTAAGCTGAGAACACAAGGTGTGATTTTGGACGTTAAATCCGTCTGTAGGGTTCTAATGGTTAACTGTGTATTTTACTGTGTATAGCATAAAAAAGTAGGTTTTATGTACATTTAGCAGGTAATTTTCAAACTTAAACATTTTTTTCGCTACAAAAGAGGGTTATATGATTGGTTATAGCCAATCCAATCTCAGTGATTTATATTATATATCCTTATTATAAATTTTGCTGACATCCTGTAACAAAAGTACACTGCACCACCTCCCCAGTTTAAATGAATTCTATCAAAGTATGGCTCATATCTGCTTCTTGAGCTCCAAGGTCTTGCATGGCTTCACGCTGAAATACATACTGTACAGTGAAGATCTTCTGCTCTAGTATTTCTCTTCTGGCTGCCACTTCCAGTTCCACCCATCGTCTTCAAAGTGAAGCTGAAGAATCAGGAGGTTGAGGAAGACACCACTGTAAGCCTGCGCTGTGAGCTGTCCAAAGCCGGCGTTCCTGTCCAGTGGAGGAAAGGAGAGGAAGTGCTGAAGTCTGGACTGAAGTATCTGATTAGGCATCAGGAGTCCAAGATGGAGCTGATTATCAAGAAAGCGATGCCTGAAGACAGCGGAGTCTACAGCTGCATATGTGGAGATCAGAAAACTAAAGCCACCGTCAAAGTTTTTGGTAGGGTGACATCTTGCTTAGTGTTACTGTGATATAGTGCTGATATAGTGCTAAGTGTTTCCCAAGCCTGGTCCTGTAAGACCCTTTACTTTGCACATTTTAGTGGTTGACAACTCTAATGCCAAGTTCAGACTACACTGTAAGCCCAGAAAAGTTGAATTTACTTAAAAAATTTAAAGAAACTGATTGCCTTAAAAAAGTTAAGTAATGGGTAATGAAAACCTAAGTTAGCATAACTTAAAACATCAAGTTTTTACAACTAATGGGAAAATTGATTTAACTTTTTTATTTTTGTTATACTGTAAGACTGGATAAGTTGAGTTTACTTAATTCTTTAGGTAATAGGGAATAAAAAGTTGACTTAACATAAATAAAGCAGAACTTGAGTTATTTCTAAGGTAGCCCAGGGGGAATCACTACACACTGATGGTGAGTGTCAGTCAGAAACTGTTGGACACACCCAGTATGCAAATAGATTGTGACAGAAGCCAATGGAAAAGAAGCTGTTAATGGCAACAGACTAAACTCAGTTATTATAAGTTGGTTCAACTCAAAGATCTCAGTTTGATTAGTAGTACAGTATATGTGCCCACAAATGTTCAACCAACTCAAAATAGTTGAGTATTGTTTAGAAATCTCCAATTTTATGTAAAACAGACTTAAATAATTTGAGTTCAAACAGCGTATGGGTTTACAGTGTACACAAATAATGTGTTTTTTTGCTTTTCACGATGTTCACTATGTCAGATTGAGCAGTCATCTTCGTTTCGTGTCTTATGCTGCCTTCAAGTCGTGTTGAACATGTTGTATTTACAAGATAAGAGCACGTGAATGACGGCACAAACTCGTATTTAGCAGTGGGAAAAAAAGTGAGATTTTTAGATAAGCCACGAGTTTCCCAGTTGGGGGCGTGTCAGTAACAAGAGGTCATGGCAGCTGCCAGTATGGATCCTACTCCTACAGTAATTGGTCAAAAAAACTTTGCTAAACTATTGCTACAACACTTGAACACTTGCAGGTTGTTATTGGCTAACCAGTAAAATCACTAGCAATATGTTAAAAAAAAACTTTTCAAAGTCCAGTAAGATTAATGGTTCAATTGGGATAAAAACATCACTCACCTAATGTGTGTCTTTTTCGCTTCACTCTGTTGGAGTAGGGCAAAAAAAATCATCAGTTTTTCTAATGATAATAGACCAAAACTATAAACAAAAGGATTTTCCCAAAGGCAACCATTTCCACTCGACCAAAAAACACAAAATGAATTGTGGACCCACTTACCATCTATTAGTCTTAATATCTGACTTAACAACCTTTTACCTCTTTGTATATGACTTTGATTGTTCAGCGACTCCAGTAACATTCAAACAAAACCTGAAGAACCAGGAGGCTCCAGAAGGAGGCGTGGTAATCCTGCACTGTGAGCTGTCTAAAGCTGGGGTACCTGTTCAGTGGTGGAAAGGTGAAGAGGAGCTCAGTAACGGAGCCAAATATAGGATAAAGCAGGAGGGATCGGCTGCTGAGCTGCACATTAAAAACGTCCTGCCGATGGATGTTGGGGAGTATAGCTGCGTTATTGGAGACCAAAAGACTACAGCGGAAGTGAATGTGAGGGGTACGTGCAACACAACCTGCCTCGTCCTCGAAAGAGTAATTCATTTATTCAGCGAATAAAAAGAACGGACAGTGGATTTTCTTTATAGTGGAAAATAAAAAACAAAACATGAGAAGCTTTTGACAGATTGGCTAGTTTATATCACTGCAGCATCTGTGACTTTCTTACAGTGGTAAAACTATAGAAAATATATGAGTATTGTAAGGCCTGAATAGAGCTGAACAGTAATATATTATCACTATATACAGCTCTGGAAAAAAATAACAGACCACATAAAATTATGAGTTTCTTTGATTTTACCAAATTGAAAACCTCTGGAATATAATCAAGAGGAAGATGGATGATCACAAGCCATCAAACTAAGCTGAACTGCTTGAATTTTCACACCAGGAGTAAAGCAGCACAAAGTTATCCAAAAGCAGTGTGTAAGACTGGTGGAGGAGAACATGCCAATATGCATGAAAACTGTGATTAAAAACCAGGGTTATTCCACCAAATATTGATTACTGAACTCTTAAAACTTTTCTTTGCATTTTTTGAGGTCTGAAAGCTCTGCATCTTTTTTGCTATTTTATCCATTTTTCATTTTCTGCAAATAAATGCTCTAAATGAAAATATTTTTATTTGGAATTTGGGAGAAATATTGTCCATAATTTGTAGAATAAAACAACAATGTTCATTTTACTGAAACATAAACCTATATTTTTTTCTCTTAATTTTTAAATGTTTCACATTAGGTGCTCTTGCTCTTAAACCAGTATTTTTGGTTTGTTTTCAACACTTTCCCTATGTGTCCCTTTATAGTCTAAATGACTTCAGTATTTATTTACAATGTAGGGAAAAAAGAATTTAAATGAGAAGGTGTTCAAAATGTTTGACTGGTGTTGCATTATGATATATACTATTAGTCAAGACTGTGATGTAACAGTTTTGGTGGTTTAAAATCTGCCTGTTTTATAGCAGTGTTTTGGCCCTGCTTAATGTTCTCCACTTTTGAAGTAGGAAACGGTTTATAGCTTTCAGCTACCGAACTCTTATTATTTAACAATACCAAGCTTAATACTTTTTAACATTCCAGAGCTTCATACATGCCATCATATCGTATACCATTTCTTTAGTCATTTATTTGAAGTTTCTCATTCATTTTGCATTTATAACTGACTCTGTCTCCATACATTCATTAATTTCCACTGTACATATATTATTTACACTATGATTAAAACGATGACTCAAGGCTAAACTCTAAAAAATAAATATAACCCTTTACTCACCTTCAGCATTTTCCTACCTCCTGCCCCTCAGCTGCAGCTTCTGTGTTCTTCGAGAAGGAGCTTCAGAGTCAGGAGGCAATGGAAGGAGACTCGGTCATGTTCAGCTGTTTATTGTCCAGTTTAAACGCTCCAGTGACCTGGAAAAAAGACTCGAAGCAGATCACACAAGGTGGACGATTCACCCTGCACCAGAAAGGCTCGACTCACGAGCTCGCCATCAGAAAGCTGAAGCCTGAGGACGCTGGGGTTTACTCCTGTAACACCAGGGGCAAGAAGTCCTCTGCCACTCTCAGAGTGATCGGTGAGTCACAAGTTTGTGAAAAGTACGTTTAAGTCACTATAAATACTGGATTTTTCAGATTATAAGGTGCACTTAAAATAATTGAATTTTCTCAAAAAATGGACAGTGCGCCTTATAATCCGGTGCAACTTATTTATAAATCCTACCAGTCAGGTATTAAGGAGCAGTAAAGCCACTCCAGCATTAAGGCTGGGTGCAGCAGCATTAGCATTAGCTGCTTACCACAGTGCTAGCTCTTTCGCTGTTCAGAAGTGAGTATATTAGATTGTAGTCTGCATGTTTGCCATTTTAAAACAAGCTACGTGGGACAAATCGCTAGATAATAATCTAGCACTATCGGGCGGCATTTATGTCCCGCTAACGCTGAGGTTAGCGGCTAATGCTAATGCTGCCGCACACAGCCTTAGTGCTGGAGAAACTTCACTGAAAACTCACCCTTAGACAAAATATTGGAAAGCTATAGAGATCACTGGTTCGAATCCTGTTCATGCAGCTTGCCATTGGCTACCGGAGTCCTGCAGGAGCACAATTGGCCTTGCTCTCTCTGGGTGGGTAGATGACGCTCTTTCCCTTCATCACAACTCGGGTGATGTGGATCAGCACAAGGCGTCTGTGAGCTGATGTATCAGAACTGAGTCGCTGCGCTTTCCTCCGAGAGCAGCAATTGGAAAGAGGCGGAGTTTGACTTCACATGTATCGTAGGAGGCGTGTGCTAGTCTTCACCCTCCTGGTGTGTTGGGGCAACATTAGTAATAGGGGGAGTCCTAATGAATGGGTTGGGTGATTGGTCGTGTAAATTGGGGAGAAAATGGGAGAAAATGTTTAAATAAAAGCTAGAAATCGTGTTTTCTGTATTAATACTAAAGTGATCTGTGTGTTTTTACCAGAGCGGGTGAGGATCGTGCGAGAGCTTCAGGAGCTCACTGTCACCGCGGGAGAAAACGCTCATTTCGTATGCGAGCTTTCTCACGAGAACGTCACCGACGGGGTGTGGTGGCTCGGCTCCAACGTTCTGCAGGAGAATGAGATGAATCAGATGAGCTGCCGAGGCTGCGAGCATCACCTGGTTCTCACCATGACCACACCCGAGGAGTCGGGCGTGGTGGCGTTCGTGGTGGGAGAGGAGAGGACCTCAGCTCGACTGAGAGTCAACAGCAAACCTAAAGGTGAGATCTGGAGCAGTGCTGGGCAGTGCTAAGGTTGCATCTTAGTGTAACTTAATAGTTAATAAAAAAACACATTTATTATATTCTAATTTAGAAAGCATTAAAACTACAATGCACAATAGTGTGGCCTCTTCCAAAAATATGGGGAAATATCTGCATTTAAAAAATTATCATGAATACTGTTACATTTTAAATATAATTTACTTTGGTCAATCTAACACTGATTATTTTATTTAATCTGGTATGTCACATGGTTTCCACTTACATGCACTGTTTAATATTTGCACTAGTAATCTTAATGTTAATCTTAGTAGCGCTACTACTATGATTGGGAAATCGATGGTCTGAATCCCGGTCATGCAGCTTGCCATCAGCTGCCGGAGCCCTGAGAAAACAAAATGGGCCTTGCTCTCTCTGGTTGGGTAGATGGCGCTATTTCCCCTCATCACTCCTAGGGTGATGTCAAGGCATCTGTGAGCTGATGTATAGGAACAGAGTCGCCGGCTTTCCTCTGAGTGTGCTGTGATACTACTCGACCATGCTACGTCAGCAGCTATTCCAAAAGCGAGCTGAAAGCTGACTTCAGATGTATCAGAGGAGACAGCCTCCTTAAATATATTGTTCTCATTATATATTTAATAAATTATTACTATCCTTTAAAAAGTGCAGCGTAGTACAATATGAGACTTCTTCAAACACATTTTGGAATAATGCTAAATATCATTTATTATCGCTATCGGCAAAATCACCTCTATTTTCTAGATTTCGCTTTTGGTTTGTGTACAACTTCAAAGTGCTCTTTCAGCAGTTTCCTCTCCCTGTAGTTCTGATAGAAGAGAAGCTGAAGGACGTGGTGATCTTTGAGGGTGATACCGCTACCTTATCCTGCATTACCTCTGATAACTGCACACCTGTCGTCTGGAAAAGGAACAACGTCACGCTGCTGGCTGGAGAGAAGTACGAACCTCGCAAAGAAGGGAAGCGAAACCTGCTGCTGATACACAGAGTGGGAGCGGAGGATGCTGGGGTTTATGTGTGTGATACAGGAGACGTGCAGAGTACTGCTACTCTCAGAATTAAAGGTAAATTATAGTAATATTGTCATATCCTTGCCCTGTTCCCTGTCGTTTCCTTTTCATGCCTGTGTTTCTCTCTGTGTTTGTTTACCTTTCCTAAGCACATGGCCCTTTCTGTGTTCTCCTTGTCTCCTCATGTAGCTTCATCTGTAGCTCCGCCCCCTCGTTACCTGGCCCCTAGTGTTTCTTGTTTCATGGATGTACAAGAACCGACAAAGGAAAACGCAAAACACTGGGGTATAAATACAGTGAAGGGTCACTGTATTTATACCCCAGTGTTTTCCGTTTTCCTTTGTCGGTTCTTGTACCTCCTATAGTCCGTCAGGTTATGTGTTCTATGTTTCCTGTGTTTCTTTTTGTTTCAGTTTTTGGTACTTTGCTCTTTTTCAATAAACATTCAGAGGTGCGTCCACTCTCCTTGTCTCTTTCCTGCACCTTGCCTGACAAATATACTAAATATTAAGTTCTAGTGTTGATTACAGGAAAACGACTACTCTTTATTATGCGAAATGTCAACGTAAAAATACAAAAATAAACATGGCTGGGACCTGAACTTTAAAGCATTAAAACAAAATATATCAGCTTCAGAATCGTTCTGATAGTACACTGAGTGTAATTAGGGAGAATGGCATCTCCCTGTGTCAGAATGATGCTACTGCACTATGGAACTTTGGTGGAGCTGCTCAAGGCCTCTCTCTGGGACTGTGTAATGCTGCATGACCTGATTCATATTAGGATAAAATCCTTTCATGTTGGGGAAAGTCTAAGTTTCAACAGGGTGGAAGTAAAAATTCACGCATGGCAGTATGGTAGACTAGGTATAAAGGACCAAAAATCAATACCTATATTCTGTGTTCCAGAGCGTCTGATGTTTTTCCGTGAGGAGCTTCAGAACCAGCAGGCTGAGGAGGGTGAAACTGCCTTTTTATGCTGCCAGATCTCCAAACCTGGAGTTGCAGTGCAGTGGAAGAAGGGAGCTGTTCTGCTGAGACCAGGAAACAAGTATGAAATAAAGCAGGATGGATGTGAACTACAACTTCAGATCCACGACCTCACAGTTCAGGACAGCGGGGCCTACAGGTGCTGTGCTGACGGCATTGAGACGACAGCCAGTCTTACTGTTAAAGGTATAAATGGTTCTGAAATAAAACAAATGAACTTCACCTTTAACTATGGTAAATTACACTAGCTTGACAAACTGGACATTTAGGGGAAAAATCTACTTTGCTTGTGCATTGTAAACTCAATGAAGGCGGGCTGAGTTGCTTAATTTCTATTCATCTTGTGGATAGAAATGCATGATGACAATATGGGGACCATCTTTATGTTAAACTTTTAATGTGGCATTGAATCCATTGATATAGATTACACCTATAGGGATAATATAGAGCAATATAAGAAGTATAATATAGTCAGTTATTTAGGGATGTCACAGAAATGCGAAGAAGAGGAGCTGCGTCTGTGGTTGAAGGAGCTAAAGTTAAAACATACATCCAAATGTCCATATGTCTGCCCTTACAAATCTGCCAAAGGTGAATCAACACCAGACATGCTTACCCAGAGAAACAGCTTGGTTCTAAAGTTGCAGTGATGTGGACAGGTCGGGCCGATTGTGAGCTTTACTTTCTATTATATGCTGCTTTGTTTCCACACTCATAGATTAGCTTTTAAACCTTTAGCTTAGCTTAGCTTTTAAGTCTTCTCTGAGAGTCCCACTGCACCAAACACATCTGTTTTACTGAAGCCTTATAATTTGTGGTGTGGATTTTTAGAACCTTCAAATTTAGAACCTTCAATCATAGACGCAGCTCCTTTTCTTTGGAAATTGGTAAATATTAATTAGCTTGGTATGTGGTGCCCCCAGAGCACTGCCATCCTTTTGTGTCATGTATTAAAGCTAGTTAACTTTACTGTTAATAGCTGTAAATATGTTTTAGTAGCCTGTTGAAATTTTGGTTTAGCATAGCTAGCTACTTTACGATCAGTGTCTACAGCCGTAGCTATTTCAGACAGAGTTGACTTTGTATACAATAAAACCATAAACGATTTAAAGGAGAACTCTGTTGTAAAATGGACTTTTGTTTTAGTTAAACATGATAAAAAGCACTTACCTTTGATGAATAGCACACCTCTGTTCTCCTACAGCGTTCTGAGATCCAGAAATTTTAACAGTTTGTCCAAACACCCTTCAGACTGGGTGACACGGGGCATAATTTGCCCTGATAAATCGCTTTTTCCACCGTTATCCAGCTCAAAGTAGCTCCACACCCCCTTGCTAGAATCCGGAGATCCCTGACATTTAAAACGAAGCATTAATAACCTAAAAAGTTAAAGAAGCTTTTTAAAAACCACTGTTTACATCCTATAACAGTAGCTTCAGCTCCAGGTGCCTGCCATATGAAAGTGGGTACAGCAGAATATGGGGAATAGAACAAATTGAAATGAAACCACTGCGCCAATGCTGTATGTACTGATTGGTTTAAACACATAAAACTCTTTTTTTTTTTTTTTTTTTTTTTTTAAGAACAACCGCTGTTCTTCCGTGAGGAACTCCAAACTATGGAAGCGGAGGAGGGTGAAACTGCGTTCCTGTGCTGTGAGCTGTCCAGACCTGGAGTTCCAGTTCAGTGGAAGAAAGGAACAGTGCCTCTGAGAGCTGGAAGCAAATATGAGATGAAGCAAGATGGCTGTGAACTAGAGCTTCAGATACACGATCTGAAATGTCACGACAGTGGAGTCTACAGATGCTGTGCTGGAACACTGGAGACGAGGGCTAATATTGTAGTCAAAGGTAAACTCTGTGGAATATAATGGGTTCAGTTAGGTAAAAAGTGGCCCAATCTGATTTTTTTGTCATCATATGTGACTCAAATGCCTTATCTGTGTGGTATTGTGAACAACTATGATTTTTGTTTCCAATTTGGCCACTTCAGTATGAAGTTAAAATCTGATTAAAGTCAGAAATGTCAAAATATACAGAAATACAATAATAATTAATTTGACTTTTGTGTCAAAGAGAAGGAAAATAGGTGTAGAAAATAGGAGGAAAGGGGGAAATGGACAACAGCGATGAATGAGGGTTTCAGAAGTGGCATTGTGAGGTAACAGACCTCCTATTTGTACTGATGCCTCTGTTCCAATAATATTAAAAAGCTCATACAGCATTAAGGGGAACTAGAAAACTTAAAAATGAAGTATTCTAACATAAGGTGCATAGATCAAGCTTGCAAATTTAAGCAGTGATTGTGGCTTAATCAAATGCCAAAACAATAAAACGTAAAAAAAAAAAAAAAAAAAAAACACAAAATTGTTAAAAAGTTAGCGTGAACAGGCTAAAATAAACATTGCATTTGGTGACAATAATTGAAATTGGGCCACTTTCACCTACTGTGTGAACCTATACTTAAAGATGTTTGTTTAGGATAAAACAATTAAATATTTGGGTAACGCTTTATAATACAGCCCATGTTTTAAAGGGTAAGTTCCCTTTATTTATGGTATAACTTCTTTGGATGCACCAGTACATTTAAAATACTTATCTACAAGTCCTACGGGTACTTTAACTGTACATACAAATAGAGTACAACTGTTTTCTGTGAATCAGTAAATACAAAATACTTATGGGAACCTACTTGTGTAATGTAGGTACAAATAAAGCACAGGAGAACCTGCGATTTCCCTAAACTTATGAGAAAAATAAGATGAGAATTTGATTTAGGCTTTTAAAATGACAAGGGTGAAGCAGATACACAGATAGACAAGGGTGGAGTAAAGAAAATGTATTAATTAATACACAGAAACCACAAGACTTTATATTAATGGTTAATAAATCCACATCTCACCTAAGTACACAGTAATTACTCAGTAATTACTCAGAAACAACAGGGAGGGGTGGGCTGTATTATTGTATTATGTAGTGTACAGTGTTTTAACATTCTTACTCTGTAAGTATTACCAATATTTGACACTTTTTTTACTGGCAACCTAGAGCAACCACTATTCTTCAGCGAGGATCTTCAGAACCAGCAGGCTGAAGAGGGTGAAACTGCGTTCCTGTGCTGTGAGATCTCTAAACCTGGAGCCGCCGTGAGGTGGAAGAAGGGAGCTGTGGTTCTGACACCAGGAGATAAATATGAGCTGAAGCAGGACGGCTGTAAACTGCAGCTGAAGATCCATGACCTGATGGGGAAGGACAGCGGTGTTTACAGATGCTGCGCTGGTAGTTCGGTTACTTCAGCATCTGTTACAGTTAAAGGTAAGCTGAGGGTGCTGTCATACCTACTGAACCTCGTTTGGTCCATGATGATGGTCAGGAATGGGCTAGAGGGGTATAAAGTCCCCAGCATTGAGCTATGGAGCAGGGGAAGAACTGGGTTCTTTGGAATGATGGTACTCCATCCAATATTTTTGGGATGAGGTGCACAACAGTTATCCTGAATCTAGTTAAAGGTCCATCCAGGGCGGTAGAGACAAAGCATGATCAACTATTTTTAATATCCCTTCAGGTTTCAGAAAAAAAACAACACATGGAAATGATGGTAGAATGATCTACTCAGTTGTCTCTTCTGAAATCAAGGGTTTTGAAAATAATTTATTCTGCTTTTGTTGGAAAAACTGTTGGGTTTGACAGCATTCTGTGACAAGAGCATTAGTGAGATCATCATAATCATTATCATTCCCACCTCATCTGCAACTCCATCATTCCAGGGAAGACAGTTCCTCCATTACCCCACAGCATAACATAACCATGGACATTGGTTTGTTCCCTGTCATGGACTTTTAGCTGTGAAAATGTCTGGATCACAGAAAGTCCTATCTTCACACCGATTTATTAATTTATAGCTGGGGTGTCCAAACTATGGCTCGTGGATTTGCGGACCGTTTCCTTTTTTGGAACGGCCCGCGAGGTATTTTAGAAATAGAATAAAAGTTGGCCCGCTGTTAAGCAGGTTTTTATAATGTGAGATTCAAAGTTTGAACGCTAGGTGTCAGAAACGGGCCAAAGAGTCCAAAGCCGGAAAGGGGGGGCAGTTATAGCGCAGGAAAACGGGCCAAAGAGTCTAAAAGCGGAGAGAGAGTGCGCAGTTATAGCGCAGAAAAACTGGCCAAAGAGTCTAAAAGCAGAGAGAGTGCGCAGTTATAACGCAAAAAAATGGGCCAAAGCGGAGAGAGTGATCAGTTATAGCGCAGGAAAATGGGCCAAAGATTCTAAAAGCGGAGACAGTGATCAGTTATAGCGCAGGAAAACGGGCCAAAGAGTCTAAAAGCGGAGAGAGTGATCAGTTATAGCGCAGGAAAACGGGCCAAAGAGTCTAAAAGCGGAGAGAGTGATCAGTTATAGCGCAGAAAAACGGGCCAAAGCGTCTAAAAGCGGAGAGAGTGATCAGTTATAGCGCAAAAAATGGGCCAAAGAGTCTAAAAGCGGAGAGAGTGCTCAGTTATAGCCCAGGAAAATGAGCCAAAGAGTCTAAAAGCGGAGAGGGTGCGCAGTTATAGCACAGGAAAACTGGCCAAAGAGTCTAAAAGCGGAGAGAGTGATCAGTTATAGCGCAGGAAAACTGGCCAAAGAGTCTAAAAGCGGAGAGAGTTATCAGTTATAGCGCTGGAAAACGGGCCAAAGAGTCTAAAAGCGGAGAGAGTGCTCAGTTATAGCGCAGGAAAACGGGCCAAAGAGTCTAAAAGCGGAGAGAGTGATCAGTTATAGCGCAGAAAAACGGGCCAAAGCGTCTAAAAGCGGAGAGAGTGATCAGTTATAGCGCAAAAAATGGGCCAAAGAGTCTAAAAGCGGAGAGAGTGCTCAGTTATAGCCCAGGAAAATGAGCCAAAGAGTCTAAAAGCGGAGAGGGTGCGCAGTTATAGCGCAGGAAAACTGGCCAAAGAGTCTAAAAGCGGAGAGAGTGATCAGTTATAGCGCAGGAAAACTGGCCAAAGAGTCTAAAAGCGGAGAGAGTTATCAGTTATAGCGCTGGAAAACGGGCCAAAGAGTCTAAAAGCGGAGAGAGTGATCAGTTATAGCGCAGGAAAACGGGCCAAAGAGTCTAAAAGCGGAGAGAGTGATCAGTTATAGCGCAGGAAAACGGGCCAAAGAGTCTAAAAGCGGAGAGAGTGATTAGTTATAGCGCAAAAAATGGGCCAAAGAGTCTAAAAGTGGAGAGAGTGCTCAGTTATAGCCCAGGAAAACGAGCCAAACAGTCTAAAAGCAGAGAGAGTGCGCAGTTATAGCACAGAAAAACAGGCCAAAGAGTCTAAAAGTGGAGAGGGTGCGCAGTTATAGCGCAGAAAAATGGGCCAAAGAGTCTAAAAGCGGAGAGAGTGCACAGTTGTAGCGCAGAAAAACGGACCAAAGAGAAGCGGAGAAGGTGCGCTGAAAGTAATCAGGAAAATGTATTATTTAAAGTGGTATATTTCATTATTTGTTTTAATACAGAGTCTTTGGCCCGTGACTTTAAATATATTTCTCCTTCTGGCCCCCAACAAAAAAAGTTTGGACACCCCTGATTTAGAGGTATACTCATATAATTACACATGCTGAGAGTTATTGATGTTACCATTTCAGAACAGCCCCTTTTCTTCCGTGTGGAGCTGGAAAGTCTGGAAGCAGTGGAGGGTGAGGATGCCCTGCTGTGCTGTGAGCTCTCTAAACCTGCTTCTGCAGTGCAGTGGAAGAAGGGCACAGTGCTGTTGAGGAATGGAGAGAAGTATGAAATGAAGCAGAACAGCTGCCAGTTCCAGCTTAAAATCCATAATCTGACAAATCAAGACAGTGGCTCATATAAATGCTGTGCAAGTGGTGTTGTGACTACAGGATGCCTGGAAGTGAGAGGTATGTACAGTAGAGAACTGTCAAAGCCACCGGGATTGTATGGTGGTGACGGTATAGGCTACAGTGTAGGGTATGCTGTTAAGCATAGGAAGCGCAAAGGCTAGGTTTTAATTGGCATTTAGAAACCAGTGGGTGTCCTAATGAGTGGGTTGGGTAATTGGCTGTGTAAATTGGGGAGAAAATGGGAAAAAATTAGAAATAAAATAAATTTAAAAAAATATTTTTTTTGTTCAGAAAAGTTGGTACCACTTTAAGATAAGACTACCTTTATAAAGGGTTTATAAATGGTTTACAATTATTTTCTTAATGGTTAATAATTAGGTTATAGTTAGGATGCTTTAAAAATCATTAATAATCAGTTATAACACATACATACAGTCGAAAGGGCAACAATGACCTGCTGTTTGCCAAGTAGTGAACTATATTACACAGCTATCTATATTGTTGCCTTTTCTATGTTTGTGTTATAACTGATTAATAAGGGAATTTACAACCTAATTAGTAAAAACCATTAATAAACTAATTGTAAACCATTTATAAACCCTTTATAAAGGTAGTCTTATTTTAAAGTGGTACCAACTTTTCTGAACAAAAAATATTTTTTTTATATAATTTTATTTCCAATTTTTTCCCCATTTTCTCCCCAATTTACACAGCCAATTACCCAACCCACTCATTAGGACACCCACTGGTTTCTAAAGGCCTATTTATACCTAGCCTTTGCGTTCCCTATGCTTAACAGCATACCATAAACTGTAGCCTATACCATAACCGCCCTGGAAATGTATCTAGACGTCACATGGCGCTAACAGCAGCAGCCGTGATAGATAGATAGATAGATAGATAGATAGATAGATAGATAGATAGATAGATAGATAGATAGATAGATAGATAGATAGATAGATAGATAGATAGATAGATAGATAGATAGATAGATAGATAGATAGATAGATACTTTATTTATCCCAAAGGAAATTTAGGCAATTTAGGAAATTGGTCCACAGAGCCCTGTGTTCTCACCCACAAATTCCCACCTTTGCAGTTTAAACTGCAATGATCAGTGATAACACATATGTACAGTAGAAAGGGCAACAATGACCTGCTGTTTGCCAGGTAGTGAACTATATAACACAGCCCTCTATGTTGTTGCCCTTTCTAAGTTTGTGTTATAACTGATTAATAAGGATTTTTAGGGCATTTACAACCTAATTATTAGTAACCATTAATAAACTAATTGTAAACCATTTATAAACCCTTTATAAAGGTAGTCCTATTTTAAAGTGGTACCGAAACGTTTAATATATTATGTCATTTTTTTATAACAAAGAAATAAAATTACAACATTACTCTCTTGACCCTCCATAGAGCAGCCAGTGTTCTTCAGTGTGGAGCTTCAGAGTGTGGAAGCAGAGGAAAGTGAAGCTGCTTTGCTGTGCTGTGAGCTCTCCAAACCTGGAGTTTCAGTGCAGTGGAAGAAAGGTGCAGTAATCCTGAGATCTGGGAGTAAATATGAGATGGATCAGGATGGCTGTGAGGTACAGCTTAAAATCCACAATTTATCAAAACAGGACAGCGGTATATACACATGCTGTGCTGGCAGGCTCGAAACTGCTGTGTCCCTGGATGTTAAAGGTATGTAGAAGTTTGGTTCTCACAGCGTATTTTAAACACTGTGGATGTTGAAGTCCAGCTGCATTAAATTAATTTCTGAAAGGTTATAGGCCTTATAGGCCTTATAATCCGCTGTGACTTATGTATGAATTCTGCTATCCAAGTTTTAAAGCCAAGTTTCTCCATCACCAAAGCTGGAGCAGTATTGGCATTAGCCACTAACTGCATCGCTAGCTCTTTACCCTGTTAAAACAAGCTGCGTGGGACGAAAAACTAGCTGATAGTGCCCTGACTTACTGGAACTCAGGGTTCAGAGTTCCACAGTGTAGCGTTGTTGGGCAGCTTTTTAATAGCGCAAACAGTTAATCTTTTTACTTAGACACTTCCACAGACTTCCCCATTAGATGGGAAACATGGCGCCTATCCTTGTTCCTTACTAGTGTCACCTAAAATTCGCCTTTTATTTCAGTTCTTATGGTGCGAAAATAAAGTAAATAACATCATTTTCTGTCTTGTCCAGAAAAACCTCTGATCTTCTATAAGGAGCTCAAAAACCAGGAAGCTCTGGAGGGTGAGGATGCTTTGCTGTGCTGTGAAATCTCTAAGCCTGGAGCTCCAGTGCAGTGGAAGAAAGGGACGGTGCTTCTGAAGGCTGGAGATAAATATGAAATGAAACAAGATGGAAACAAGCTGGAGCTTAAAATCCATGATCTTAAGAGTCAAGACACTGGTTCCTACAAGTGCTGTGCTGGTAGTGCAGTGACCACAGCGTCTGTTGTAGTTAAAGGTAGGGGTTGGTTGTTATCACATTATGTACACGATATGTACAGTATATGTTTAAGTGACTCTATGCTGAAAATCCAGGTTAAGTATTAAATGGTCTAAGATGACGCAACTGCAACCTACTAAGATGCAACCTACTAAACAGTAGATGCAACAAAACTTCGGTCTTAAAATGCAGGACTTGAAAAGTGGGACCCCATGTTGGCTTTTAATTGGTTTACTTAAACTGAGATACTGAATTTTTGACCTTCTCTTTCAGAACGACCTTTGTTTTTCTGCAAGGAGCTTGAAAGTCAAGAAGGAAAGGAAGGTGAAACTGTTGTGATCTCCTGTGAACTTTCCAAGCCCACTGTTGCAATACAGTGGAAAAAGGGAGCAGTGTTGCTAAAAAATGGAACTAAGTATGAGATTAAGCAGAGCAACTGTGAGCTACAACTTAAAATCCATAACTTAAAGACTCAGGACAGTGGCTCCTACAGGTGCTGTGCTGGGAACATAGAGACAACAGGAACGGTTCTTGTAAAAGGTATGTTTTATCTTATTAAGCCTTCTTTTTGTGTTGTTTCTAGAATTGTCATAAGCCCTATTTATGGATGTGTGGGTTAAAGTAATTATTACTGTAGTTTTTTTAGTCATTTTAATCAATTTTTTTATTGAGTGTATGCTCTTATATAATTTTTTTGCCAAAAAGTTTGTACCATCTGCAAAAATGAGCCATAAAAATAACCTTGGGTTCTGTTTATCTCATGTGCATCAAAATGTGAGTAAATATTCTGTTAAACACTGTGGAAGTTGGGGCTCCTAGTGGTCCAGTGATATAAAGCCCTATGCCAATATGATGGGGAGTTCTCTGGTTCGAATCCCAGTCATGCAGCTTGGCATCAGCTGTCAGAGCCCTGAGGTAGCAAAATTGGCTGTTCATTTTCTTACTAAAGTGTAATTGTTACAGTAAAATTGTTATCATATTGTTCACCATTATATTATTTTGATGTGACAGTAGTGCATAAATCGAATAGCTACTCCCATCTCAGTCATTAATGCTGAGATTTCTTATCCTGTGTAAATTTTACGGTTGTCCTAGAGTAAAGTTACATTGCTCCACCTCCCCATGTCAAATGAATCCAACCCAAATTGGGCTTTAGTCAACAGAATCTGTTCAGGATAACTCTTCCAAATAATGCCTTTCAGGGTTTCCGAACAAACCTGAGCACATCCCTGATGTACCACCACGTGCTAAGGGTAAGGCTATCCAAGAAGTTCCTGTTCTTGATGGAGAAAGCAATGTTCCTAAAGAGAAAAGGCCAGCCATTATTCAGATACCTGTGGACTCTGTCGTTGGGCAAATGAAGGATGACCATCTAGATCATAGTGTGAAGAGGACAGAGGAGCAAAACGTTCAGAGTAAACCATTATTAAAACCAAAGAAGAAGGAGGAAGACAAGCCAAAGATGACGGTAAACACCACAAAGCCTACTTTCTTGGAGGAAATGTCTAAGATTCCTTCTTCTGCAGACCACATTTCCACAAAACTAGTAACGAGTAACAAACAGCAAGAGATTCCAGCTGAAGAAACCCAAGAAAAGACTTTACAGAAAGGTCAGATTCAAGACCTGAAAACAACAGAAGATAAGCATAAGATGAAATCTGAAAGTACACCTCAAGCACCACCTCGCTCTAGAAGAAGATCAAGCCAGTCAAGTGTTGATCTCCAAGGACAAGACAGTATACTTGAACCAAAGAAACAGTTCATTGTCAAGAAGCCATCTGTGGAAACAGCATTAGATGGTGAACAACTGAATCTAAAACAGAAGACAAGAGAAGAGAAAGATGACATAATGGAAGTGGTATCAAAGCAAAAAGTAAACAAGGCTGTTGTTTCTAATGAAAAACATTTAGAAAACAAAAATATAAGATCCACCAGTGAAGCTAAGGAGAACCTGCCTAAGGAGAAGCATGTTGTGGAGAAAGTGGCAAGTGATAAAGTTATAGACCAGAGAAGTAAGAAGCAACATCTAACTGCAGAGAAAGCCTCTGAAATGTCAATTAAACAGGCAGAGACCAGAGAGGCATCTTTGGAAACAATTTTACAACTGAGTGAACAACTGGAAGAACCTTCTCAAAGACAAAAAGCAATGGACAAGAACACAGTTGTATATGTTGGGAAACATCCAGAATCCAAAAAGGTTCTACCCTCCAGTGAGCCTAAGGATATTTTAGATGTCCAGATAAGCAAGAAGCAAGAACTTATTGCAGAGAAACCCTCAAAAATGTCAATTGAACAAGAAGTGTCCAAAGAGGCATCTATGCCAACGACTTACCCAGACAATTTGCAGAGTGAACAACTGAATGAACCCTCGCAAAAACAAAAAGTGTTGGGTAAGAAACCAGTTGGACATACTGAGAAACACCAAGAACCCAAGAAAGTTCCATCCTCTAGTGAGCCAGAGGTGAATCTGCCAAAGCAGGATGTGGAGAAGGCAGCAAGTTATAATGTTGTAGAGCAGAGAGGTAAGATGCAACAATTAATTGCAAAGAAACCCTCAAAAATGTCAACTGAACCGGAAGTGTCCAAAGAGGCGTCTATGCTAACGACTTACCCAGACAATTTACAGAGTGAACAACTGAATGAACCCTCCCAAAAACAAAAAAAATTGGGTACTAAACAAGTTGGACATGCTGGAAAACATCAAGAAACCAAGAAAGTTCCATCCTCTAGTGAGCCGGAGGGGAATCTGCCAAAGCAGGATGTGGAGAAAGCAAAAAGCAATAATGTTGTAGAGCAGAAAGATAAGATGCAACATCTAATCACTGGGAAATCCATTGATATGTCAAGCGAGCCCTCTCTGGAAACGACTTGTGCAGACAATTTGCAGAGCAAACAACTGGAAGAACCTTTGCAAAGGCAAAAAGTCGTAGACAAGACACCAGATGTGTATGCTGGAAAACATCCAGAACCTAAAAGAGAGGTACCACTCTCCAGTGAGCCTGAGGGGAATCTGCCAAAGTATGTTGTTGAGAAAGAAAAAAGTGGGAACATTGTAGACCAGAGATCTGGAACTTCAGAGGGAGCATCAGACAAGAAAATTGAACACGCCCTTTATCAGGAGGCTAAGCAACATGAACAGAAGGTACCACAGACAGTTCATAAAGAGATAACCAGGAATGAAGCTCCTAAAATAGAAATGAATCAATCGATAACTCAACCTCAAACAAGAATAGCAATTGAAACCAGTGTTGAAGGTGCAAGTGTGGATCAAAGTATTGAAGACCAAAGGACTAGGAAAGAGATTGACCCAGCAAAAGCACTTCTAGAGTCAGCAAATGTCGCTATCCAAACTCTGGACACCCTGAACCAACAACAAGCTCAGGATACCTCTGGTATAGAAATAAGTGCTGAGGATGAATCGGAGATGTTAGAGGCAGCCATAAAGATCCAAGCTGTCTTCAAGGGTTTCAAAGCTCGGAAGGACATGCGCCCTGTCTTCAAAGAGGTCTTCAAGAACCAGACTGTGGAGTCAAGTGGCACAGCTCGTCTGGAGTGTGTTGTTGATGGTAAGGCCAGCATTGTGCGCTGGCTGAAGGATGGAGTTGATCTGAAGTCAGGAAAACGGCACAAGATCAGCCATAGCGAGGATGGCAGGTGCATTTTGATCATTTCCAGTGTAACTCCTAAAGATGCAGGAGTTTATACCTGTGAAATAGGCAATAAGTTTGGGACAATTAGCTACAATGGGAATGTGACTGTGGGTCATCCCAAGAAGCCTATAGTGCAAACTCCACAGAGACCAGAACACAAAGCTGAACAGACTTCTAAAACTGAAGAGGAGTCACTGAGGCATGCCTATGACCTGCCTGGAGAGGACGCCTACAGCAAGATAGAAGAGAAAAGGAAAAGTCTTATTTCGGTCAGCTCTGGTAGGTATCTGAAATTAAACTGGAACAGGAAATGTACAGTACCAGTCATATCAAGGTTTGGACGGACCTTATCATTCAAAGTTTTATTTTTTTCCTAAAACCGGAAGTCATCCAGACTATGATTGAACAAATAAGGAATCATGTAGTAACTTAAAAGTATTAAACAAACCAAAAAACTCTGTGAAGAATTTAGATGTACTCTTTATCTGAGGTGTTGTTAACTTGTGGTTTCTGAGGCTGGTGACTATAATGAACTTATCCTGTGCAACAGAGAACCGTCCTGATGAGTGCCAGTTTCATCATAACGTTTTTGATGGTCTATTTTTCGAATCGAATGACCTTCATTCCTTAAAGTACTTTTTTGCGTTACTTAGTTGAGTAGTTCTTACCATAATATGGATTCGAACATTACTCAAATAGAGCTATTCACTGTATACCTGTAACTCTACCTCTTCACAACTTTACAACTGATGCTCTCAAACACTTTATCAATTCATTTATTAATTAAAATATTTAACTCTTGATGAGGTCAGCACAGCTCATAAAACTGACTGAGAAAATCCAGCCAGGATATTCGAAAATGTCATCTAAGCAAGAGGTGCTACTTTAAAGAATCTAAAATATAAAATATATTCTGGTTTAACACTTTTTTAATTAGTAAATAATTCTATATATTTTTTCTTCATAGTTTGGATGACTTTAATATTAAATCTACACTGCAGAACATTTTAACATAATGAAAAAATACTGGATTTAGGGTGTCTTAACTTTTGACTGGTACTGAACATTTTACCAAAAATAGTAAAGTGTATGTACACAATTCATTAGTTAAAAATCATGAGGTAACACCTTGAAAACACACACGTGTATAACTTGTGAGGTGATATCTTGTGAGTGGGTGCCAGATGGCTGGAGTGTTTCATTTCTGTTCAAGTTCTCCTAGCATTTAACATTTAGGCATTTACTCCACAGTGTCACAATGTTTGGACGGGGAATATGCCATAAAAGGCTTTGCCACCCACACACAACAGTGCAGTGGGTGGTAATGATGGCAAAAGTCATGGGATAGGATACTTGTTCCTGTACTACAATATGTGGCATGTCACTATATGACACTGCATACAACAACCGTTTGTATTCAACCCTATATCACCCCACCTGATCTAACTAATTACTACTGATATTTTAAAATGGCTGAATATTTTAAGGTGTAAGATTTCGGCAGGAGTATATACTGTATATACTATTTGTACTAATTTGACCTTTTTTTATTAGTGTCCTGTGCATCAGATTATGAGACCGCCCCAGATGCAGAGACAGGCTACCTTTCCAGGTAAGATTTAAGCAATTATATTTATCTTGCAGCAACAGTTTACTTCTTTTGTCTTGATAAAAGGTATGTATCTAATGGAATATGATGACGATGCAATTGTCCTATACACTTTTACAGAGAAAACAAAGTTGCCAAAACACAAGTCAGTTCTCCCAAAGTTCCTCAGGTTTCCCAAAGTTCAGAAGAACAAGTGCCTGTCAGTCCTGAACCACGAAAGGCGATTGTACAGTTGGCAGTTAAAGGTAAGCATATTTAGTGTGTGGGTGTTAAAGCTGAATTATATCATGCTTTTCATTTTTACATTCATTAAAGCATGATTTTGATTGGGATGAATAATGCCCAGATGTGGTTTAATGCCCATTTATTACCATATAATTTCATCTCAGAATGAAAAATAATAATTTTCCAATGATGGCTTACAATAGCTGATAGCGTAGTTTAGCCTAGCGTAGCCTAACCTTAATTTCAACACATTGGAAGCAAATTGCATTTATTTTTGTTATTATTCATTAGTCTATCTTAAGATAATGTTGCTGTTGTCTCATTGTCGTCAGAGCGCCTTATAATCTGCTGCGCCTTATGTATGAATTTTACCAGTCAGGTTATAAGGAGCAGTAAAGCCACTCCACTGAAGTGTAGTGTTATAAACAGTTTTAGTTTCTGCAGCACCGAGACTGGAGCAGCACTAGCCGCTAACCGTGCTAAGCTCTTTTGCCGTTCAGAAGTGAGTACCTTTGGTCTGTAGCTTGCTGCTAGCGCCTGCTACCACTGCTGGAGCAGCATTAGCATTACCCGCTAACCACGCTTGCTATCTCCCCGTTCAGAGGTGAGTATATCAGACTGTAGTCCGCATGTTTACTGTGTAAAAACAAGCTACGTTGGACAAACCGCTAGCTAATATCATCCTTGTTTACCAAAACACTCTGTTCCTCTGTTCCTTAGTGTAGCGCTATCAGGCGACATCTGAAAATGGTGGAAATCTGGGAATCTAAGCTTACTGTAAATAAACTGAAGTGCTTTACTCACCCAAATAAACAGTTTTCAGGAGATAAATCTGTGTAGATTAACATCCAGCGTTTGTTTGCCTTATAGTGTAAAAAAAAACAGTACATATACTTGGTTTAAACTACAAAGAAAAAAGTTGATTGGGACAACTTGTACTTAATGGTTTTCTCAGTTGAGTAAAAATATATATTTTCAACAGGCAGTGACTCAAAAAGCAGAACACCATCCCCCAAATACTCTCCTACCTACAAGTCCTCCACCAACATAGAGTCTCTCTCAGAGTCAGACGAAGATGAAGACAGAGCAGAGGTAATAATGTACTCAGTATTTCGTGTGATATCTTATTTGTCTTATTTATCACATTTATTTATTAAAAATGATTATTCATTATGCTTTATTCTTCAGACGTTTGATATCTACGTGGCCAAAGCGGACTGCCACCCCACCGGCGGTAACAAAGAAACCTTTCTCCTCAAGGAAGGCCGGTTTGTGGAGGTCCTTGATTCTGTACACCCAGTTAAATGGCTTGTCCGTACTAAACCGACCAAAACCACGCCATCCCGCCAAGGATGGATATCTCCAGCATACCTGGAGAAGAAGACGAAGGTTAGCATTGTTGTCAGTGAGAAATTAAAATGCTTTCTTATTTAATATTAAATCCTCTAACTGATACTTTGAATGGTTCTCTTCAAGGAACTGTTTTCACTGGCTCAAGAACATGAGGCAAAGGATGTTTCTAGTAAAGGAAGAAAAACACCCCCGAAGGATGAATATAGAGTGACATTAAGGTGAGTTAGAACATACATATATACCAGAAAGAAGGTCTTAAATAGCACTGTACACTTTTTACTTTATGTATCAAATATTAAGGTGCTTTTACACCAAGTGTGTGTTTTAATATGGATGCAATTTTAATTTTCTAGTGTTTTTTGGTGAACAGATTTGTAAACTCTTCTACTCTGATAACTGCAGTTTTTTTCTGTTTCTCTGTTCTCTGTCCACTTTTACTCTCTTTTATTTCCTCCTCCACATGAGTTCTCATTAGCGAGGGAAGCTATAGATAGATCTTTAGTGATGGGAGGTATAGATATTTGTTCTGTGGAACATAAACAGATTTGGACACTTCAAGACAACCTTGTAGAAAAGCCTTCATAAAATGTTTGTTAAGAATTTAGACTTTCTGCACCAAACCAACACATATTTTCTTTACTTTCCTCATTGTTCCTCACTGTTAATCAGAGTATACATACAGGCGTATCTTAAAAAAAATTAATATCATTGAAAAGTGACTTTATTTCAGTAATTCAGTTCAAAATGTGAAACGTAGATATTATATAGATGTATTAAACACACAGAGTGATCTATTTTAAGTGTTTATTTCTTTTATTGTTGATGATTATGAATGATTACAGCCAATGAAAACCCCAAAATCAGTGTCTCAGAAAATTTGAATATTATATAAGACCAATTGTTACTTTTGGCAGTGTGGGCAGTGTGCCATGTCCTGCTGGAAAATGAAATCTGCACCTCCATAAAAGTTATCAGCAGAGGGAAGAAGCATGAAGCACTGCACTGACTTTAGACTTGATAATAAAACACAGTGGATCAACATCAGCAGATGACATGTTTCTCCAAACCATCACTGATTGGTGGAAACTTCACACTAGACCTCAAGCAGTTTGGACTGTGTGTCTCTCCACTCTTCCTCCAGACTCTGCTCCCTTGATTTACAAATGAAATGTAAAATTTACTGATGATCAGTGATGGTTTGGAGAGACATGCTGATAATCTGCTGGTGTTGATCCACTGTGTTTTATTATCAAGTCTAAAGTCAGCGCAATGTTTAATGCTTCCCTCTGCTGACAACCTTTATGGAGATGCAGATTTCATTTTCCAGCAGGACTTGGCACACTGCCCACACTGCCAAAAGTACCAATTAGTCTTATATAATATTCTAATTTTCTGAGATACTGTCTTTTCAATGATATTCTAATTGTTTTGTTCTGCTCTAGGTTTTATTCTTATTATTTGGTCTACTATCATGATTATAGAGCTCTGATTGGTCAGACTGATTTAACTTACCAAACAATGCAGGACATAGAGCAGGTTCTAGTTAAAAATGTGTTCTGTCTTGCAGTCTGTCATTTTCTGACTTAGTGTGAGAACATCATCAATATATGTTTGTTCTATTCATGCATTGTTTTCTTCATGTAAACAGATGTAAAATCTGTCCGTTTCTCTTTCATTTTTCCAGTCAGTTGATCAAAGGTCTTCTTGATGGAGAGAACGAGTTTGTGAGAGAGATGAACTTCTTTGTGGAGCATCATTTACACTACATAGAGACCAGCTCCCAGGTGCCATCCACTCTTCTCAGCCAGAAAGAGTACATATTCCGCAACATTAAGGACATGGCAAGCTTTCACGAATGGTAAGATTCTTTAGAAATGCACTAAATATCCAATATTGTCCAGTTATTTGTGGACATCCCATTGGATTAATTGATTTTTTTTTTTTTTATCAACTTTAAGTTGGTGTCCCATTGTTGAGATGTGCAAGCATTGCCAACTATGGCTGGGTAACTTGTCAACACAGTCAATGTCATAAATTAGGAACCTTGGCCACCATATGAACAATTGGCACCATGCCTAATGCTAATGCTATAAACATTGCTTTGAGAATTTGATTGCATTCAGATACAAGAGTATCAGTAAGGTCAGGTAGTTGGATGATCATTACTCCAACCCATTGAGCTGTGGAGCAGTGAAAGACCTGTATTCTTCAGAATGATGGCGCTCCATCCAACAGTTTTTGTTGGTATGAGTTATACCAACAGAGGGATAACCAATGCTCCAGAATCTGTTGGATATTCTGTCTTCTCTAGACATTAGAGACAGTTACTCCATCAAAAAACAGTATAAACTCTTGTTAATAGCGTCAAATTCAGAAGAAACAATAAATGAGCAGGTGTCCCAATACTTTTATCCATATACTCTATAATTTTATTTTAACTGTTCATCAAAAACATCATTCAAAATACACAAAATTGAGAATCTCTGTTGGTTTATTTTTATTTTTCAGCTGTATTTTGCCAAAACTAGGCCAGTGCACAACAGACGATGACGTGGCCCAGTGCTTTGTGCATTACGCTCCAGACTTTGAGATGTATCTTCAGTATTTTTTAGGCCAGTCACAAGCTGAGGCCTGTGTGTCTGATAAAAACACACAGCATTTCTTTAAAGTAAGTATGATTTGTTATAAATTCCAGCACAAATTATATATCCAATAATAATATATAGAAGGACATTAATACAGTGTGCTGTAAACTTTACCATCCAAATGTTTTGGTCCAGCAATACGCCAACACTGCATTTGCACGCCTGGATACTCAGATCTTCAGTGTCGGAACGTACTTGCAGAGACCACTGGAGAGGATTCAGACCTACAGGACTGTCCTTAAGGTGATGTAATGAACTTTTATCACACTCTCAGCTCTGCCTGCGATATGCAGTCTCTGGACTCCAATAACCAGAATGCACCACACACTGACATCACTTCCATTCACGATCACACGACACTGCATTTGGCAGTACCTGGAAGCCAATCACCGGAATATTTAATTCACCTGTTCACACCCATATCACTCATATCATCCTCACTACACACACTACTTTTTGTTGACACTTTTTTGTTGACTATGCTTATTGAAAAAATAAATAAAGCTTCAAAATAATCATTTAAAGTTTTAACTCAATATACAGGGGTTGGACAATGAAACTGAAACACCAGGTTTTAGACCACAATAATGTATTGTCCCGACGGACAGTTCTGGTGGAAACAGGAGAGTTGAGGTGCACATTGAATTCTGCAGTGATTTATGCAGCCGTGGTTTTATGTTTTTTGGATACAATCCGGGCTAGCACCCGAACATCCCTTTCAGACAGCTTCCTCTTGCAGCGTCCACAGTTAATCCCGTTGGATGTGGTTCGTCCTTCTTGGTAGTATGCTGACATTACCCTGGATACAGTGGCTCTTGATACATCACAATGAATTACCATGAAACCTCCTACACTAAAATGACAGGTGTTTCAGTTTCATTGTCCAATCCCTGTAGATTTAAATATATTATATATTAAAGAGGAACCGCAGCAGCTACACACCCTCCATCTCAGAGATCTCCCTCGTCTGATGGGAGTACGGCAGCAGCAGAGGGACACAGCCTTCTGAACCTATTTTACAAAAATATAAATAACTTTTTTTACATGTTTTTAACCCCTTAATTTAAAAAATGGAGCCATTTTGGTGAAAATCATACATTTTATTATCTGGTACACATTATTATTTTATTTTTTTTACTTGTAATGAATAGTGTAGTTTTTGTCTGAAACTTGCCATTGACCAGCTTTAATTTTAATTATTTTAGGAGCTGATAAGGAATAAAGCGAAAAGTGGGCAGAGCTGCTGTTTGCTAGAGGATGCATTTTCCATGGTGTCCAGTTTGCCTTGGCGTTCAGAGAACCTGCAGCACGTATCCATGATTGAGAACTACCCAGCACCACTTAAAGGCCTTGGAGAACCAATCCAGCAGGTACAGTGGATGCAGAGGCTTGATTTCCTGGTCTGGTGTGTTGTATGCTTTTATAAGTACAAATATTGCTACACATACACACTTAGACACTAGTAAACAAAAGGCATAGTAACAGGTAACATGTCCATATTGGGTCTATATGTATAGATTAATTGGGAACCAGAATGTATTTCATGATAGCCTCACATATAGATGTCAGTAATGAGACTAAAAAGCTTTAAATATGGGCCCCACAATATAAAATAATAATAAACCTAATGTAACACATAACTATTTATTAAACTGCATTTAAATAAAATAATTTAAACAACAATAGCTCTAGATATCCTGAGACTTACAAACCTCATGTCTACAATTTTAAACACGCTTTGAATCATTTTCATGATTGAGGTTTGAGGAACTCCTTCCTCCGGTTTTAGCAGATTTGTAACTGTGTTTTCCTCCCAGGGTTCCTTCACCGTATGGGAGGAAGCACCAGGGACCAAAATCTCATTGAGAGGTCATCACCGCCACGTCTTCCTCTTCAAGGACTGCGTCATCTTCTGCAAGCTGAAGAGGGACCTGAACACACACGCCGAAGTCTACGTGTTCAAAAACAAGATGAAGGTGGAGCCAGTTATCTTAAATTAGTACATTACATTACATTATATAGCATTTTTTGGACCATTTTATCCAAAGCAACTTACAAATAATGATGTACATTAGCAATAGAGGACATAGACATCTGTAGTATATATAGTATATAGTATATCGTCGCTGTCCAATGAAAAACACTCCAAAACAGCAACTTTACAGGAGAGAGAAAAACCTTGTTAACTTTCAATGGAAGTCAATGTAAAAAGAGTTTATTTCAGGTAATTTTGAAGAGTTTCTATTGGTCCGTTCATCAAGAAATTTTGCCCCAGTGTAAGGGACAGTTTGTCTGTTCAAATTATGTAGTAAACTTAAAATCAACAAAAATGGAGATAAGTGTTTTTCATTAGACACCAAAAATATGCGCTTTGAAGAGTAGGGGTGGGTATTGTCAGTGATTTTTTAGTTAGATTCAGTTCAAAATCAACTCATTTAGGGAAATTTCAGTTACAATAAAAATTGTAGTTTGAATATGAAATGTTGTAATTATAAAAAGAACACTCAAATTTCCATTATTAAAATATTAGTGTATTAGCTAAAGAGGGAGGGAGTTTAGCTTAACCGGTAAAACGGCTAACCCGCTAAGCTAACGTTAGCTTTAGCTGGTCAAGTCTTACTTTAAATAAAGTGCAGACGAAAACAACACTGGAAAACAACTAAAAACAGTGTAAAATGTACTCGTTTGATAAACACATGCAGCAGTGAGTGGAAATACAGACGAAAATTACTTATATTTCTACAGGAAGTGTCAAATCCTGGATGCTGTGCTCCAGCTCACCCCAGCCAGAGGGCAGTGCTTGTGAGATAAAACAAAAGATATTAAAACTGTATACATATATAACTTTACAGGGAAAATGGACTAATTTTAAAGATCTGTCTTCAGAAGTTAGCGAGGGACGCTCCTGATCTGATAGTGGAAGGTAGTTTGTTCCACCATTTGGGAACAAACTAAAAGCTGGACGGTCTTAAATCCTTGTACAAATCTAAAACGCTGTCAGATTGTCAAATAGTCAGAATAAGGTGATGTTTGCTTTAGGTGTGTACTTAAGTAATACTTTTAAGAAAAGTTTTGCCTTGGGCCAAATATTAAGTTGAATTATGAAAATTCAAGCAATTTTTCTAATTTCTATAATTATTGATTTCCATTACAACGATCTGCTTACAGCTGAGTGACATCGACCTGAAGGACACCGTGGAAGGGGATGACAGATGCTGGGGTCTGTGGCACGAGCATCGTGGTACAGTCAGGAAGATCACTCTTCAGGCTCGGACAGTACTGACCCGTCTGTCCTGGCTCAAAGACCTCCGGGACCTGCAGCAGCGCAGCAAGATCTCACTGTGGAGTGAGTTTCTCATCTTATCTTATCTCTATTTTAAAATCTCTATTCTGTTGACATATTAAAGGGGACATACTATACAAAACTCACTTTTTTGCACGCTTTTGTATTTCCACTTGGGTCTCCACTGCCTCTATAAACCTGTCAACCCCTAACATGGCTCCACCCTCTAGATTAGGTCCATCATTTTGGTTATTATTGTTGAGAACCTTGGGCAGTACACAACAGGATTAGCTTGCAGACTTTGTCTGAGGGAGGGATCTGTACCTATTGTACGTGGTACTGTAAGTCAGCAGATGAGGAAGAGTTTTGTGTTTCTCTCACAGTTAAACATTAATTAGCTTATTTGTGTTTTGCCACTTAGCACAAGCTAACACTAATGTGTGGTAAACGCTCATGACCGTGACCAGCAATAGCTTATTTGCATAAAAGTTTCAAGAATAGAGCTGATTGGATCCCTTTATATGAGTGATTTTGTGAAAAGAACTACACAAGCGTGTTTGCCACCTTTGCCCCTGACACTTGAAAGCCAGTCGATGGAGAGAATGCGCCGCACTGTCTGCCGGTAGTCGGCCCTTTCCTGCGCGAGGAGCTGCGGCCGGCTGAAACCACAACGCCACATTCAGTCTCTCAGGCTGACTGTGCGGATCACCCGTTTACCTCTTAAGGGGTCTTAACAGCTTTCATTATATGTATCAGATATATATATATATATATATATATATATATATATATATATATATATATATATATATATATATATATATATATATATATCAGCTTTCATTATATATATATCAGCTTTTATTATATATATATATCAGAGTTCATTATATATATATCAGCTTTCATTATATATATCATTATATATATATATATATCAGCTTTTATTATATATATATATCGGCTTTCATTATATATATATATATATATATATATATATATATATATATACACAGTTGTGGTCAAAAGTTTACATACACTTGTAAAAAAACATAATGTTATGGCTGTCTTGAGTTTTCAATAAGTTCTACAACTCTTATTTTTCTGTGATAGAGTGATCGGAACACATACATGTTTGTCACAAAAAACAGTCATAAAATTTGGTTCTTTCATAAATTTATTATGGGTCTGCTGAAAATGTCACCAAATCTGCTGGGTCAAAAATATACATACAGCAACATTAGTATTTGGTTACATGTCCCTTGGCCATTTTCACGGCAACTAGGCGCTTTTGGTAGCCATCCACAAGCTCCTGGCAAGCTTCAGGTCGAATGTTTGACCACTCTTCTTGACAGAATTGGTGCAGTTCAGCTAAATGTGATGGTTTTCTTGCATGAACCCGTTTCTTTAGCACTGTCCACATGTTCTCAATGGGGTTTAAGTCAGGACTTTGGGAAGGCCATTCTAAAACCTTAATTCTAGCCTGGTTTAGCCATTCCTTTACCACTTTTGATGTGTGTTTTGGGTCATTGTCTTGTTGGAACACCCAACTGCGCCCAAGACCCAACCTTCGGGCTGATGGTTTTAAGTTTTCCTGCAGAATTTGGAGGTAATCCTCCTTCTTCATTATCCCATTTACTTTCTGCAAAGAACCAGTTCCACTGGCAGCAAAACATCCCCAGAGCATAATACTACCACCACCATGCTTGACAGTAGGCATGGTGTTCCTGGGATTAAAGGCCTCACCTTTTCTCCTCCAAACATATTGCTGGGTGTTGTGGCCAAACAGCTCAATTTTTGTTTCGTCTGACCAGAGAACTTTCCTCCAGAAGGTTTTATCTTTGTCCATGTGATCAGCAGCAAACTTCAGCCGAGTCTTAAGGTGCCTTTTCTGGAGCAAGGGCTTCTTTCTTGCACGGCAGCCTCTCAGTCCATGGCGATGTAAAACACGCTTGACTGTGGAGACTGACACCTGTGTTCCATCAGCTTCCAAATCCTTGCAGACCTGCTTCTTGGTGATTCTTGGTTGACTCTTGACCATCCTGACCAATCTCCTCTCGGCAGCATGTGATAGCTTGCGTTTTCTTCCTGATCGTGGCAGTGACACAACTGTTCCATGCACTTTATACTTGCGTATAATTGTCTGCACAGTTGCTCTTGGGACCTGTAGCTGCTTTGAAATGGCTCCAAGTGACTTCCCTGACTTGTTCAAGTCAATAATTCGCTTTTTCAGATCCACACTGAGTTCCTTTGACTTTCCCATTGTAGCTTTTGTAGCTGAGTCTAATCACTGGGTCAAATTAGCCCTATTTAAATGGGCTCATGAGAAGTCAACAGCTGTAGTCAATCAGAATCACTTACAAGAAGTGAAGAGGCCATGACATGAAGCTAATTTGATTGACACAACTCGCTACATCACCAAAATTGACAAATTTTGTTGCTGTATGTATATTTTTGACCCAGCAGATTTGGTGACATTTTCAGCAGATCCATAATAAATTTATGAAAGAACCAAATTTCATGACTGTTTTTTGTGACAAACATGTATGTGTTCCGATCACTCTATCACAGAAAAATAAGAGTTGTAGAACTTATTGAAAACTCAAGACAGCCATAACATTATGTTTTTTTACAAGTGTATGTAAACTTTTGACCACAACTGTATATATCAGGGTTCATTATACATATATATCAGTTTTTATTATATATTTCCTGTTTGCCTTGCATCTTAATTTTTTACATTTTTCAGATAACAGGGATAACATAAACATATATTGATCAATAACTTTCTTTATGGACAAATTTTCATATTTTCCATTTTTCCTGTAAAGTCACTATTTTGAAGATTTTTTTTGATATCTCCATTTGTGTTTTATTAGGTTCACCAGGCTTTGAGCTGAGTCTGACCGATTCTGCAGCTAAACTGGGACAGACAGTTAAACTGGCCTGCAAGGTCACTGGATCTCCAAAACCAGTGGTCACTTGGTACAAAGGTAAATACTTTTTGTATTAAAGTATACTTATATTTAAAGGTACAAAGTGTTTATATATATATATATATATATATATATATATATATATATATATATATATATATATATATATATATAAGACAGTGTTCAGGTTTTTAAAAGTGTTTTTTCTTTAGATGGACTGGTTGTGAAGGATGACGAGCATCACATCATCTCAGAGGGAAACTCCGGCGCATGCTATCTGGTCCTGTCCTCTGTTACTGTGGAGCACTCGGGTCAGTACATGTGTTATGCAGCGAGCCCGATGGGCAAGGCTAGCACCCTGGCCAAGATCACTGTTTATGGTAAGCTTGCATTAAGCCTTAGAACCCTACAGACGGATTTTCCATCCAAAATCGCACCTTGTGTTCTCAGCTTAATTTCTGCATACAATTTTACCTAATTACAGACTTGGTCTGTAAATCTTTAAGATTATGTAAACATTTGAATGTGTGTTGTAACAAAAATTATATATAATAATATTGTATAAATGAAGTAATTGTGATTAGGTAATACTGTATGCAGAAATTAAGTAAAGTTTACTAAAAGAAAGGATTTACTGAAGTTCAGTTCACTTATTTACTCTATGTAACATTTAAGTCTTGAAACCGAGTTGAAGTTACTTAAATTTACATGAAATTAAATTTACTTAAAAAAAAAGCAAATGCAGAAAGTTGCAAAACTTTATTAAAGTAAATTTTGCGCATGATTTTTTTCAGTGCAGAGCAAACGCAGAGGACCTCGGACCCCTGTGTCTGTGATTGGTCTGAAGAATTTCATTGGCCAATCAGTGTAGAATGATGCTTTATGGCATGATAATTCATTTGCATAAAGTTGAGAAAATCTCAATTCTGTTTAACGCTCTGTTACTTTTATATAATGTACAATAATATAAAAACATGTACAGTTTGTTTATTTTAAGATGAAATTAATGATAATTTAACCAGTTTGGATACTAGCGGCCCTTTACAGTTTACACTGTAGAGTGTTGCTTGTGAATAGTCGCCTGTTGCTGTGTCATCTGCCAGTGTGAACGCACTGCCCATTGCCCATGTGCTCCAGCTGCTGGAGGGATTATAGAATCTCCCAGCTGGCCTAGGAGTAGAAATGGCTCTTGGGCTTATGAACTCCATTAACTGCCATTAACTAGTTGAATAGTAAACCTGGGAATTTAAGGGCTTAGTTAAATTGGGAATAAACTCAAGACTACATCATACTACATCATTAACAAGTACACACAGATATTGTTGTAATATTGTTATAAGAGTAGTTTCTGCATCAATTTATGAATCATTAATAAATGTTCTTTCCAGTGCTTCCCAGTTTCACATCCAAACTTCAGAACACTCCACTGGTGAAAGGAAGAGACCTGCAGTTCCACTGCTCAACCGCATGCATTCCTCTTCCTACTGTGAGGTGAAGATCACTGCATTCTGATGTATTCAATCACCCAGTCTCCAGATTATTTAATATGCATATACAGAATTTTAATATTTTATTATTCTACAGGTGGTTTAAAGAAAACAAAGAGCTGAAACATAGCAAGAAATATGAGATTCACAGCGACGCACAGACTGGAGTTCTCATACTGGTTATAAAGAAGGCAAGAGAGGCAGACCTGGGCCAGTATGAGTGTGAGGTAACCACACATACTTATAATCACTATAGAGTTTAGATTTTTATACAAGAAACTACACATGTCAGTGATCCATACTGGAAGTCCATCTATAGTTATTACAATCAGACTGTAAATAGTTTATACTGCATTAAAATGACTCCATATTTAACTCCATATAATCAGACTGTAAAAACTACCCAAACAGCAAATTCATACTGGATTAAAATCATGCCAGAATTATTACTGTCAGAATGTAAAAACTTCTCACACATTAGATTCATACTGGATTAAAATCATGCCAGAATTATTACTGTCAGACTGTAAAAACTAAGCACTCTGCAGATTCATACTGGATTTAAAAGTTTCCAGAACTATTACTGTCAGACTGTAACATCTAAATACTCTGCAGATTCATACTGTATTCAAATCACGTCAGAATTATTACTGTCAGACTGTAAAAACTAAGCACTCTGCAGATGCATACTGGATTATAATCACACCAGAATAATTACTGTCAGACTGTAAAAAAAAAACACTTTTTAGATTCATACTGGATTCAAATCACGTCAGAATTATTACTGTCAGACTGTACCATCTTAATACTCTGCAAATTCATACTGAATTAAAATCACGCCAGAATAATTACTGTTAGACTGTAAAAACTACACAGCAGATTCATACTGGATTAAAAAGTCTCCAGAATTATTACTATCAGACTGTAACATCTTAATACTCTGCAGATTCATACTGGATTAAAATCACGTCAGAATTATTATTAATGACAGAGTGCAAAAACTACCCACAGAGCAAATTCATACTGGATTAAAATAACAGCAGATTCATACTGAATTAAATGTCTCCAGCTTTATTACTATCAGATTGTAAAATCTAAACACTCTGCAGATTCATACTGGATTAAAATGTCTCCAGAATTATTACTATCAGACTGTAAAATCTAAACCCCCTGCAGATTCATACCGGATTAAAATGACTCCATAATTCTTACTGTCAGACTGTAAAATCTACCTACACAGTAGATTCATACTGGAGTCAAATCACTTCAGAATTATTATGGTTAGACTGTAAAAACTAAACACTCTGCAGATTCATACTGGATTAAAAAGTCTCCAGAATTATTACTGTCAGACTGTAACATCTAAATACTCTGCAAATTCATACTGGGTTAAAATCACTCCAGAATAATTATTGTCAGACTGTTAAAAAAACTCTTAAATTCATACTGGATTAAAATTACATCAGAATTATTACTGTCAGACTGTAAAATCTAAATACTCTGCAGATTCATACTGGATTAAAATCATGTCAAACTTATTACTGTCAGTCTGTAAAAACTTCTCACACAGTAGATTCATACTGGATTCAAATCAATTCAGAATTATTATGGTTAGACTGTAAAATCTAAATACTCTGCAAATTCATACTGGATTTAAATCATGCCAGAATTATTACTGTCAGACTGTAAAATCTAAACACTCTGCAAATTCATACTGAATTAAAATCCCGTCAGAATAATTACTGTCAGACTGTAAAAACTAAACACTCTTCAAATTCATACTGGATTAAAATAACTCCTGAATTATTACTGTCAGACTGTAAAATCTAACCCCCCTGCAGATTCATACCGGATTAAAATAACTCCATAATTCTTACTGTCAGACTGTAAAATCTACCTACACAGTAGATTCATACTGGATTTAAATCACTTCAGAATTATCACTGTCAGACTGTAAAATCTGAACACTCTGCAGATTCATACTGGATTAAAATCACTCCAAAGTTACTGAAATCAGACAGTAAAAAAGTGTTTTCTGTGCTGTAGCTGCTGAATGAGGTGGGTGGTGCCAAGTGCAGAGCGCAGATGTATTCTGCTCCGCCCGCTGTGCCCGAAAGACCCAAAGACAAACCAGTCACCCAGGCTCCAGGTAAGAGGCTCCAGACAGGAAAAAAACAGGTAAGAACCTTTAATTTTAGAGAAGCAGAACCACTCTTTAATCACTGGAGGAGATTTCTGGGGAGAGCACATGCCACATTTGTTTCCTGAGTTCACTTCACCTCTGTACCAACCATACCAATCATCTTTCATTATACGCATCTCTTACATCTAACCTGAAACGCATCCAATTCTCTGAATGGAACCAGTGGAGTTCCATGGCATATTCATATTAATTTTTTCTCTGGAAAAAAAAAACAAGAGACCACTTAAAAATGATGAGTTTCTTTGATTTCACCAAATTAAAAAGCTCTGGAATATAATCAAGAGGAAGATGGATGATCACAAGCCATCAAACCAAACTGAAGTGCTTGACGTTTTGCACCAGGAGTAAAGCAGCCTAAAGTTATCCAAAAGCAGTGTGTAAGACTGGTGGAGGAGAACATGAGTTCATGCCAAGATGCATGAAAACTGTGAAAAAAAGCAGGGTTATTCCACTAAATATTGATTTCTGAACTCCGAACTTTGTGAATATGAACTTGTTTTCTTTACATTATTTGAGGTCTGAAAGCTCTGCATCTTTTTCGTTATTTCAGCCATTTCTCATTTTCTTCAAATAAATGCTCTAAATGACATTATTTTTATTTGGAATTTGGGAGAAATGTTGTCTGTAGTTTATAGAATAAAACAACAATATTAATTGTACTCAAATATATACCTATAAATAGCAAAATCAGAGACTCTGATTCAGAAACTGAAGTGGTCTTTTAATTTTTTCCAGAGCTGTATATTAATTTCAGTGGGTCTGAAATTTAGCAAAGCAACTTTTCTGCCTTAATTATCGATTTAGCCTTCATTAATTATGGAGTCTACAAACATTTAGACATATAGTGTGGTTTGTTATCTATGTACAGTATCGTCTTGTTGCTAAATTAATTAATTAATAGAGATATTGGCCAGAATGCACAGAAAAAACATAACATTATGACCACATCCTTGTCTCTACAATTGAAATCCTTTTTTTTATAAGAGCATATTCGATATCCATACAGGCATCATTCATGATCATCATATCTTCCATCTCCTCATCTCAACACACACATCTCAGTGCATCACCTCACACATTTCAGTATGATGTCATCATCTGCATCACAGTTGGATGTATACCGTGTTAATGAGTCTTTCTATCATGTGATTAAAATGTCATCTGTAAAACATTCCACGTCACTGATGTCATGCAAGAAGCTCATCAGTGGCTTTTGAAGGCCTGTCAATCATGTTCATCCACACTTCTGTTTAACCCCATTCTCTCCATCCCACTTCCTTTATCAGTCCCAGAGCAGGAGATTAAACATCCAATCAGAGCCATCCTCATGTAAGTGCCATCACAACGACAGAGGTGACCCCCCACGCCGCATGCAGATCTCTCTCTCTCTCTGTCTCTCTTTATCTTTGTTTCTCTCTCTGTTTTTCTCTCTCTATCTGTTTCCCTCTTTCTCTGTCACTTTCTCTTTTTGTCGCTCTTTCTCTTTCTGTCGTTTTGTGTCTCTGTTGCTCTCTCTCTGTTTCTCGCTCTCTGTCACTCTCTCTTTCTCACTTTCTCTCTCTGTTGTTCTCACTCTCTTTCTATCACTTGCTCTCTCTGTTTCTCACTCTCTTTCTTTTTGTTTCTCTATCTGTTTCTTTCTCCCCATCTCTCTGTTTCTCTCTCTCTGTTTTCACCTCTCTGTTTCTCTCTCTGTCATTATCTCTGTTGCTCTCTCTTTCTTTCTGTTTCTCTCTTTCATTCTGTTTATCTCTGTTGCTCTTTTTCTTTCTGTTTCTCTCTCTGTTCTCTCTCTCAGTCACTTTCTTTGTCTCTCTCTCTCTCTGTTGCTCTCTCTATGTTTGTCTCTCTCTTTGTTGCTCTCTCTTTCTCTCTCTCTTTCTTTCTTTTTCTCTCTCTCTCTCTCTCTCTTTCATAAACCATCCCTTGTTTGCTAATCTCCAGACCTGGTTATGTGCTTGGACCCAGCTGTTGTGTTGAGTCTATATATACATGTTTATAAAGGAAATCACAGTCATCTATAGTTGCATACACATGCTGTTTTTTCCTGATTTAATAAGGTAAGCGTTTCCTGTTTTTTGGCCAAATAAATACAAATACAGTAGTTTACAGAAGCCCCTAGTCACAGCTACAGTCATGGCCAAAAGTGTTAACCCCCTATTTTTGTTTACTTTGTGTGTATTGGAAGAACATCAGCAACAGAAATAAAAAATACTAAATATATTTAATTTAATTCTCAACAAGTAAATGAAGTGAGCAATATAAAAATTCCACCTGAAACCAGAGAAAAGGGAGAGAAGTTGCATTTGTGTCTCTGGGCTACACTAAGCATGGAGAACAGTAAGATAAGAAATGAACTGTTGGAGGGCTTGAGAAGCAAAATTGAGGAAAAATATTAACAGTCTCAAGGTTACAAGGTTCATAGTTTTTTAACACATATACAATAATGTGTAATTGCAATAATTTTCTGGGAGAAATTATTTCTTTTTTGGAAAAAAAAAGTCAGTGGTGCCAACAGTTTTGCCCATGACTGTATGTATATATATATATATATATATATATATATATATATATATATATATATATATATATATATATATATATATATATATATATATATATATATATCCACAGTGTGTCTGTCTACATGTAAAACTCTATATTACATTATTATTATTATTATTATTATTATTATTATTATTATTATTATTATTATTATTTTGGTCAAGAAGTAATTGAAAGGTAGGTATATAGATAGGTAGGAATGTAGATAGATAGGTAGGAAGGTAGATAGGTAGATAGATAGGTAGGAAGGCAGATAGAAAGGTAGGAAGGTAGATAGAAAGGTAGGAAGGTAGATAGGTATAAAGGTAGGAAAGCAGATAGAAAGGTAGGAAGGTAGATAGGTAGAAAGGTAGATAAGTAGATAGATAGGTCGGAAGGTAGATAGAAAGGTAGGAAGGTAGAAAGGTATATAGATAGGTAAGAAGGTAGATAAGTAGATAGATAGGTAGGAAGGTAGATAGGTAAATAGATAGGTAGGATCATAGGTACTAAGGTAGATAGGCAGGTTTCTAGAAAAGCAGATATGTAGGTAGAATAACTGCACATAGTATCAAAGTGCTTGGACTTGTTCTACAATATGCTTATTGTCCCTCTTTTCGGACACAGAGCCGGAATCAGAGGGCTGGTCCAGCGCTATGTTCAAGAACCTGTTCCAAATGTTCTTTCAGTCTGAACCCGCCAAAGAGTGAGTCCACATTTGTTCACACTGGACACCCAGTACATCAATGGGCCAATACAACCAGCTCATACCATTCAGTCAGTGATCATCAGATGAGTACTGAAGACATTATTAATTATTAACTGGTGTGTTGTTCTGCAGACCTGTGGGCAGTTCCAGTGATACACAACCTGACAGCACTCAGGAGGCAAAGAGGAGACAAGCTGACCTACCAGAGGAAGAGACGCCAGTGGAGTCCAGGCAGACAGAGGAATACACAGGTCAGCACAATAAAGAAAACCGCACATAAGATTAATAATATATTGTAATATACAGTATCATAAATAGGCTATATTTTAATAATAATTGACATTATTACTCATATACAACCTCAGCCTAAATGTGATTGTGTTTCTTCAGATCCTCCTGAGGTACAGGTGGCTATGGAGGACCTGTGTGTAAGACCTGGCCAACCTGCAGCTTTCTCTGCTGTCATTACCGGACAGCCCATCCCAGAAATCAGGTGGTACAAGGTAGTAAACACATGTACTTTATTTTAACCACAGTCAGTTGCACTAAAACTGTGACAGTTTGTTAACTAGTAAGTAAATAATTAAGATTTTTAACTATAATCATATTCGCTGAAGTTCAGGATACCTTTGATGATAAGTTTGTCTTTAAAACCCTTTAAAATACAGTCTTGAATTATAAATCGTTGAGTTTTTTTTTTTTTTTTTTTTTTTTGGAATTTGTCATTGAGTAACTACTACTGTAAAACATTCAGTAACTACTGATGTGAATCATTCAGGGACGTATTTGTGATCTTTTAGTTGCATATGCCGTTAATAATTTAGTAACTACTGAAAAGCAATAAATATTTTTTTTATAAAACATCCAGTAACTCATTTGATTACAACTATGAACAATATAGTACTTTAAGGATTCATACAGGATCATCTATTGCCAATGACACAGTCAGTCTGCCTGCTCAAGACTCTGACATGTGCTAGAAAGACTCAACTTCCCAGCATGCATCCACACAGGACTTCCCTAACTCCACTGATCCCATGATGCTATGATTTTCCCGCTCTCCGAGTTACTAATTGGCTCCACCTGCCTTCCCAAGTATACATACCTCTCTGTTTGCTCAGTTGCTCAGTATTGAATCTATTTTTTTAGCTCTTCTATGACACGTTTCATTGTTTTGCCTACCTCGTTGTTGTGTACATTTCTGTTACCACCCCTGCCTGTCCCTCACAATTCTTATAAGCCTAGTCCGTTTTGTAATAAACTCTGTCATTTTATCTGTGAGTGTCTTTCCCTGGTCTGACCTGTGTGAGATCTTTATTTTATCACTGTAGATTTATTCCTAAACTCTGAAGTCATTTTAACGGTTTAGGCTGTATGAGACTGTTGATGAGGTGTAAGGTAGCAAAGAGCATTGTGACACGCGTTGCGTCTGCACAAATAAACCCCACTTTATCTTAAAGTCAGACCACACCCTCTCCCTCCTCTTTGTTTTCTGTGTCTGTAGGATGGTGTGGAGCTCATTCCTGATGATGATCACACTGAGTTGGTCCAGAATGGAGCCCGCTGCTCTCTCACTCTGCTGGATGTGGACGTCTCTGACTGTGGCACATACACCTGTACAGCCACTAACAGCTCAGGACACGCCTCCTGCCACGCCCAGCTCACGGTGGAGACAGGTGAGCATCTTAGTTCTGACTGACAGGAGGCCAGAGGATCAGTTTCTTTTGAGAGAGTACATTCTTTAATCATACTGTATTGCATGAAAGCCAAAGAACGCTGCACTGACCTGTGGGATATATATGTGTGTGTGTTGGGTCTTCTGGATTGAATGTGGCAGAGTTCACAATGACTGTTCACAATGACACCGCTGGTCACAATCATTTCCACCCACTGCGCTGTCCACTGGGGGGGTGGGGGGGGGGGGTAATATTAGCCTTCTAAGACTTATTCCCGGAACACATGTGAAACCTGCTCAACTTCTGAAATAAAATTTACATCCATCTATCTATACCCATTATCAGACCTCACTCCAACTCCAATAATTCCCATAATTCACGTCATCTTACCATGAGCACACTGTCCAGTGTTTAACCTCACTCCTCTCTCACAGTATAACACCTCACAGTGTGTACAGATTCATTTACATATCGATTGGGTATCTCCTTTTCAGGTCTGGAGGAGTTTGAGGAGGAGCAGGAGAGGGAGGTGGAGGTGGGGAGAAGAAGGAAGCTTCACTCCGTTTATGATGTTCATGATGAGATTGGGAGGTGACATCAGTTGTCTTACTTATAAAAAACATTTCTTATATAAAAACTTTAAATATAGCTCTGAAACCAATTACAAGACCACTTAAAAAATTCTCAGTTTCTCTTGTTTTACTATTTAAAGCTATATGTTTGAGTAAAATGAACTTTTTTTTTTATTATTCTATAAACTACTGACAACATTTCTTCCTAATTCCAAATAAAAATATTCTCATTTAAATAATAGATTTACAGAAAATGAGAAAAGCCTAAAAGAAAAGATGCAGCGCCTTTAGACCTTAAATATTGCAGATTTATATTCATTTAAAAACAAAAATACTAAAGGTTTAAGAGTTTAACAATCAATATTTGATGGAATAACCCTGGTTTTAATCACAGCTTTCATGCAACTTGGCATGTTCTCCTCCACCAGTCTTACTCACTGCTTTTGGGTGACCTTATGCCTCCCCTGATGCAAAAACTCAAGCAGTTCAGCTTTCTTTTTTGCTTGTGACCATCTATCTTGCATTATTTTGCATTATTTGAGGTCTTAAAGCACTGCTTTTTTTATTATTGTGACCATTTCTCATTTTCTGCAAATACATGCTCCAAATGACAATATTTTTATTAGTTGTCAGTAGTTCATAAATAAAACAACAATGAGTCTCCAGGAAGTTTGCTCTTAGAAACGCGGTTGGAGACCACTGGAAAAGCACGAATAGCTGTAGGTAACCAGTGGCACAAACAAATAAACAATTAAAACAACCTTTAAAAAACATATATACAGCTCTGGAAAAAAAACAAGAGACCACTTAAAATGATGAGTTTCTATGATTTTATCAAATTGAAAAACTCTGGTATATAATTAAGAAGAAGATGGATGATCACAAGCAATCAAACCAAGCTGAACTGCTTGAATTTTTGCACTTGGAGTGAGTAGTATAATGTTATCCAAAAGCACCGTGTAAGACTGGTGGAGGAGAACATCCAAAAATGCTTGAAAACTGTGATTAAAAACCAGGGTTATTCCACCAAATATTGATTTCTCAACTCTTAAAACTTAATGAATAAGAACTTATTTATATATTATAATTCAGCTTTTAGGTACTTTAAGTTGCACTCATTTCTGTCACATGTGAATGTGATGTACTGATGATTGTGAATTCTTAATTCACTAATGTTCCTATCCACTCCCTCCTGGGTGGTCTGTAGGGGCACCTTCGGTGTGGTGAAGAGAGTGACCCACCGGGCGAGTGGGGAGGTATTTGCTGCTAAGTTCATCCCTTTGAGAAGCAGCACCAGAACCAGGGCCTTCCAGGAGAGGGACCTGCTCTCCCGGCTGGCCCACTGCAGAGTGGCCTGTCTGCTGGACTTCTTCTGCACACGTCGGACCCTCGTCCTCATCACAGAACTGTATTGCAATATTTTTTTTTTTTTTTTTTTTTACACTCATAAGTTGAATATTGATATAAAATGAATTGTTTACAGTAATTGCGTTGGCTGTTTTTTTACAGCTGCTCTTCTCAAGGCTTACTGGATCATCTGCTGCTAAAGGGCTCAGTCACAGAGAGAGAGGTAATAAATAAAACATTTATAGAGAATAATAAGTCATTGCATGTATAATACCACTATAGGAAGCACAATTAGACTCAATTACGAGGGGCTTCTTTATTTAGTGAATTTCTTTTTTTTTTTTTGCAATATATATATATTTTTTACAATTTTTAAGTTTTAGGATCTGAGGGATTTAGGGCTCTCTCTAGTGAGAATGGGTAATTGCACCGAGCATGCGGAAGAATCATTTTAAACTCGGCGGGTGTGATGCGATCTCCTTTCAGAGTAGATGAATCCGATTCCAGGTTATGTTCAGTCAGAGAGAGAGAGTGTGCTCAGTAAGAAACTTCACTTCAACAACACACTTTTTTTTTTACTATGGGTAATTGAGCCCTTCTGAAGTCTCCAATGCTCCACCAGCCGCTGTGCATTTGTAGCCAAGAAAACGAGCCAAAGAGTTGAAAAGCAGTGAGAGTGTGCTCACAGGAAACTGAGAAGCGACTCGACACCCCAGTTTTTAGAATGAATATATTAGGCTTAGCAGAGATGATCGTTCCAATACAGTGGTACCATTAAACACAATATTTTACCCCTTATTCCCTCAGAAATGCTTCTGCTTTTAGCTTAGAAACAAAATAATACACTTTAAGTTATTGTGCTTTATGTATTGTGTGTTGTTTTTTTTTGTATTAGGTTCGGATGTACATTCAGCAGATTCTGGAGGGGGTTGGATACATTCACAGCATGAACGTCCTACATCTCGACATCAAAGTACGTCAATTACAATCAGTTATTCTTTTTAGTACTGCAAGTTATTATATTTTAAGTGACTTCAATAATGAAGAAGGATGCATCTGAATGAAGGATGTTTAATTTTTTTTAATGTGAAAATGTTAAACACTCATTTTTGCTGCTTGTAAAGCAACGTCATGTCGCAGTTGTATATTTATTTAGATTGGATGCTGCTACTGCACTATGAAACTTTGGTGGAGCTGCACAAGAAGCTTTGTGTAACAGAGCCTTTAAGTATAGTCAGAGTTTGGTGATTTGGTCATTGCTTGAGAACATCTAGTTCAACTTATTGTCAAAAAGAAAATTGTGTTCTGCTGTTTTATATTCCTATTTATGGATGTTCATCTTTTGCCTTTACTTCCTGTAAACTGCAGACGGACAATATCCTGATTGTGTCGCCGGACAGAGAAGAGATTAAAATCTGTGATTTCGGCTTCTGCCAGGAGATCGATGTTTCCAGGCACCAGTATAGCGTCTTCGGAACCCCTGAATTTGTCGCCCCTGAAATTGTGCATCAGGAACCAGTGAGCCCAGCCACAGATATCTGGTGCTTTGACTTTTCTCTGTTTTATTCTGTTTTCTAGGGGAATTTCATGTAATGTATGTGATATAGTAATATATAGCATTGTCATCTATTATTCATTAAAACCCATGGAGTATTTCTGTAACTCTACAATGACTTGTGTTTGTTTATTTCAGGTCTGTGGGTGTTGTTTCATACTTGTGGTAAGAACGAAAAGCACTGTAATGACAAAGTCTCAAGTCTTAACAAGAAAAATGTTTGACTTCAATATTTAAGACCATTAATTACCTCTATGAACTATGCATTGTGTCTCTGGATCATAGACTGTGTATAGCTGGACAGAGCATCGTCTCTTAAAATTGAAGCCACCACAGGTCGGGCACCCCCTGCTGTTTGGTTGCAGAAAGCTGTGTAACCCCACCCATCCCCATAGGTTTCAATGGCAAAACAGACAACATTCAATCACGTTTTTTTCTAATATACTGTAATTCTACCTCCATTATTTAAATGCAACAGCTAGTGTAACCTCTGCTTACACGGAACCATAGACTGTGTGAGCTCTGTAGAGGCAGCTCTCAGGGGCGGGGTTATTTAAATGAGTAGGCTGTCTCTCCACAGTCTTTCTCCCTCCTCTCGTCTCTACTGCGCCTCAGACTCGGGTTTCAGCATCGCCAACATGGCGAAAGATTTTGCCTTCATTTTCATTGAATGAAATGGAACGGCGACACGGCGTCCATCTTTTTTACAGTCTCTGTTCTGGATTGATTTGTCATTAGAAGTGCCTTAACTTGATGATACCTTTTTTATAAGAGTTTCATTCCTGATTCTGTCTGCGATGAAAGTGTTTACTAAATGTCAACTAAATGTAAATTGTAATATTTTTGGTTAACTTTATCTGTAAAACTGTAACTGCACTTATTTTCTCTGGTTTCATCTCGACAGTCTGACGGGTCACTGTCCGTTCTTTGGGGAGAATGATCGTGCCACCCTGATGAAGGTGGCAGAAGCAGTGGTATACTGGGATACTCCAGAACTCACCAGCAGGAGTGACCAGGCCCTGGATTTCCTCCATGCAGTGTTACAGGCGGACCCAGAGTAAGATTCAGTAGATCTGTCTCTTTATATTTAGTATAAGTATGTATAAGCATAATTAATACATTTCTGTGATAAATGTAAATGTTTCTTTCTCACCAGGATGAGACCATCAGCATCAGAGGGTCTGAGTCATGAGTGGTTTCAGGTTAGCTCCAGTATATTTTAGTGCTTAAAACACACCAAACTGTTCAAATTGTCCTTTTCTCCAGTATAAACCATTATAAACTTTAAATTGGGCTTTACTTATTCACTAAAGGTTCACAACCTGGCAAAAAGCTTTGACATAATTAAAAAAAACTTAATTTACTCAGAAAAAGCTTACATAATCAGCATTCTCTCTTTTTTGAGTTAAAAACATCTTGAAAATAAGACTAAAATGCTTTACTAGCCATTAACTTTGTTTATTAATAGGAACAAATCTTTAGTGGGAACCAAAGTCAGAGGTGCAGTTTCAAGGGAATGTGCAAAACCTGCTTTCTGATTGGTAGTCGCGACAATAGAGGCAGGTACTCCAAAAAAATCAGGATGTGGTTTGTGTGAGACAGTGGATAACATCGCTGCATGTCAGTGAGCTACCACGTAATGTTGGAGAATGGGGTTCAATTCCTAATCTGGGTCACTAAACTGTTCTATACCAATAAGAGTCGTATATATATATATATATTTATATATCGTATATATAAATATATATATATTTAGTGAGCCAGTGTCCCAATACTTTTGCACATATAGTATTTTTGCATTGTTTGTGCTTCTATTATTATATTAAATTGACATTTTTTCATTATTTTAAGGAGCAATCTGAAGAACTTAACAGCATTGATACAAAGAATCTGAAATCTTTCATCTCTAGACGGAAATGGCAGGTGAATATATTTAAAAAATATATAGGATTTTTTTGCTCTTATATAAAATGTTATATTGTTATACTCTTCTACTCACCTTCCTTCTTCCTGCTGTCCTCTCCTATTACTCTCCGTCTCTCTCCTCCAGCGCTCTCTCACATGTCTGGGATCAGTCCTGACTCTGCGACCGATCCCCGAGCTCCTGGAAGCTCCCCTGCGTGATGTTTCTGTCACAACCCCTCGAGACCCTCACGAGCCCAGCAGCACCTCCCTCAGCAGCACCTCCTCCTCCGAGTATGACGAGGCCGACGCCTGGGGCTTCTTCCAGCATGCCAGTCAGGAGGAAGAGGAGGGCATGGAAAGTGAGGAAGAGGAAGAGTATGACCCATACGCTCGTCTGCCTGAGAGAACCTCTGGTTTAGAAAGAAATGAAGAGGAAGGTATAAAGGTGGAGGAGCTAACTCACAGGGGCATGGTCGTGATTCCCATAAGCAGGACGTCCACTGAGACTCCGACACTGACTCCAGAGCCGGAGAGCACTGAGAATCAGAATCAGCCCAACTATACCAGGTATGTATACAGACTAGTAGCTCTCCAGCCCAGAGGGTTGTTGAACCCAATTGCAGAACAGTTGAATTCTAAGCAGGTAAACCAAAGAAGAAAAGAAAAATAAATAAATAAACACCGCTCCTCACGCGGAATTGAACCCGTGTCGTCAAGGTTGTGGTCCAATACACTTGGGACCAATAAATTGGGACATGACCGGGAAAAAAACGCCCTTATAAGGAATAGGGAGCCCAAGAATGGGTGGAAAAATGAGAACGAGCGGAAGCTAAAGTCATGACAGAGAGACAGGTTAGGGATGTAAACAAAAGCTCACCAGAGAAGCATTATACTTATTTATTTATTTATTTTTATCATCATTAATTATATTTCAAACAACCCACGAGCCAGATGTTTTAGACCCCTGTTCTAGACCTTCATCAGTGGTCCACAGAATGCTGCCCACAGGAAACTGTTGGTAGACTTGTTTAAAAACTCCAGCAGCACTGCTGTGTCTTTTTCACCATGTCAATGCAGTGCTGAGAATGGATAACAAACCATCCAAATAATAGCTGCTCTGTGAAATGGACCTGTTAAGTCCTGACTGAGGAACAGGGTGAAAGGAGGGTAATCATATAACTACAACGTGTCCTATTTGCTCATTGGCACTGAAAAATAATGAGATAATGAGTGTAGAAACAAGGAAGTGGTCAAAAAGTAATTCTATGCTTGCTTGTTGTATAGTGCTACATTGTTAAATAATTGATAAATTTTGCACAGTGTTGTCCCAAGAAGTACAGTTCTGGGCCACAGCAAGGAGAACGAACAAGATGAGAGCTTGGACCCTGGAACCCCAATCCCTCGTGGCCATCTGATCAAGAGCACCTTCTACTGCAGCTCCCAGCAGCTTTCCCCCATATCTGCTCGTCACATGATGCTCAGAGACAAACACCACGGCAAGAAAGTGGAGAGAGGGCGTAAGCCGCTTCGCTCCAGCCTATCCGGAAGGCTGAACGAGCCACTTATAGAGTATGTGGAGGAATCTCCGGATTTGGCAGCTGGACGTGGCCAGAGAAGAGGGTCGATGCATTCGGCCATGATGAAATCCAGCTCATTTGACAGCGGTGTCGGTCCCGTTCAGTCCAATGTCCGCACCAAGAGGAGGAGCAGGTCATTGGACGAATCCACAAGAAGACGAGCATCTTCAGTGGACAAGACAAAGCTTGGAGGTGAAGACGAGGAAGGAATTGATTTAGACCATGAGGATGGATCCACCGATGAAGAAGAAGGCAAAACCCTAGAGGGAACCATGGAATCGCAGTTGCCATGTGTTGCTTCTGAAGATTCTGCAAAGCAGAGGAACCAGAGAGGTGTTGACGAAGACGTTGAGGCGATAAGTCATGAGAATGAGTGCACCGATGAAGAAGAAACTCCAGAGATCCCACCAAGACAAAGACGGACATCACGACGCTCTTCAATAGCATTTCCTTGGCTGATTCCTGGGGCCTTGACAAAGGTGACGCCACAGATTCACAGGACTGCCACGGGTGAGCAGCCAATCATCTCAGCAACTCGCACAGATGAAACCCAATCACAGCATGGAGAGGAGGAGGAGAACGTAGCTGGCTCACAATTGAGTCTCACAGGTTCTTCTCTTCTAGATCATGACTCTGAGGCTTCCAGCAGATTGGGCTCTTTTGAAGGTCTCTCATCCAGCCACCTTCCAATCTCACAAAGACGGCACAGAGAATACGATGAATCAGAGGAGCGACTCGGCGTTCCATCCTCTGGGAAGGCTTCTGAGTGTTCTCTCCTACAGGACTCTGAGGATGAAGACATGGAGAGGGTTCTGAGGTCCCTTCGCCAAGAGCACCTTCCAACTCTACCAAGACGGCACAGACGAAGCTCAGGAACGCATGAGGCAAGTGCAAGCAAGAGCGATATTACGTTGAGACGAAGCTCCTCCGCTGTTCCAATACGTCCTTCAACAGTAGCCCCAGAGAAGAATGGAGAAGGCCTTCAAAGGCATGCTTCTGCTCCTGTTCTTCAAGCCAAGCCTCCTAGTGGCAAATCTGCCAAAGCTGGACTCTTGAAGATCTTCCGAAGGCAGTCCTGGACTGGCCACTCAAGTTCCCAGGCAGAGGGCTCGGGGAAAAGGGTGGAAGAGGAGGGGGCTCGGCCACAGCAGAAGACTCCTCTCCTGGGCTTGAGGAAGAAAATGAGGGCATCAGCCTCCAGTATCACTAAGCTGTTCACCAGACAGTCCAGTAAAGAAGGCAAGGAGGAGAAAAGAGGTATGACCACAGTGTCTCATCAGTTCCTCACTGACATGACAAAAGTTGTAGTTGTAGGACATCAGTTTGAAAATTAGTAAGTATTATCTCAGGGGACAACTTAAGGCCTCCGCATACTTCCAGCGAAATGAAGTTCGTGAGCATTGCACGAAGTCGAGCGGGCTTTCACAAGCTCTTGAGCTGGCATACTTTCTGCGGCTTCGAATTGCCTGTCTCCTATGCTTTTCTAGGCACGGGTCCTTTTTAATGACCTTTTTGGCCGCTAACGAGTTTTTGGTCGTGGAGTTTGCCCAGCTTTCATGTGCACAACATGGCGAACAAATCCCCTGTGTGATGTCCACGGCTGTTCGTGTTCTCCGCAATTATGTCACATTGTTCGCTAAAGCCACAAGAACATTGTCTCCGTATAAAATATGCCAAGGCCTTTAGGATTGACCACACATAAGCTGTGAGGTGTTTTCTTGTGAGTGAGGTTGAACACCAGCAGTCTTGGTCATGGCAAGGCAGCAAGAATTCCAGTCTGATAGTAGATGCCAGATGCATAGGACATTCTTCGATCCACAGTGTAACATGTGTATCACGCAAATACATCATAGAAGGCCAGTAGTACCACCCACAGTGTAGAACAGTTCAGGTCAATCCAGTTTCCTTTAGCTTACGTAGGACATTGCAAATGTCTTGGAAAGCAACATTAGTTCATGTCCTACTAAATGTAGCACACCAGTGTACTGTATATCCAGATGTCTGTTTTCTCTGCTTTATCAGGGCCAATTGTGAAGAATCCTGTTCCACCAGAAAAAGCCAGTGTCTCATCAGACTTCTTTCCATCAGCTCCATTCTCTGGAAGCCCTCAGAAAAAGCCCAAGTTCTTCTCTCTCAAAGTGCCAGGCTTCAAAAAGAGCAAAGGTTCGCAGAGGTTTTGAAGAGGTTGCTCAAAAAAAAAAAAATCACTGTAACATATTCGTCTATGTTCTTCTTTTTTATCAAAATGTTGTTCTCTTTATGTGTTGTATTAATGGATTCTCTAGAAATGCCAGTCAGGCCATCTAGACCAGATATAATCCAGCTGGCTGGTGGGGGAGCTCTGGTGTTCTGGAAGCCAGTTCCATGCAGTGATCCTGTCGCTTACTGCATACAGCATAGTGTAAATGGTAAGAGCACACTGGTACAGTCCTATAACTAACGCCTATATCGTCGCTGTCCAATGACAAACATTTATCTCCATTTTTGTCGATTTTTAGTTTACTACATTATTTGAATAGACAAACTCTCCCTTACACTGTGCCACAATTTACTGATGAACGGACCAATAGAAACTCTTCAAAATGACCTGAAATAAACTCTTTTTATATTAGCTTCCATTGAAAGTTTACAAGGTTTTTTCTCTCTCCTGTGAAGTTGCTGTTTTGGAGATTCATTGGATAGCGACGATATGGTCTAGGTTTGTGTGACATATATTTCAAAAAGAAGTTTTACATACATGACCATACATATTTTATGGACCAGACATATATGTCTATATATCCAAGTTTGAATAGGTTTGTATATATGTTGCACATATATGTACAATATATGTTTTTATTTTATATGGCCATATATTTCATATCTTCCCAATTCGGATGGCAAATTACCCAATCCCGGTTCATGTACACTCCCTTTATTACTAACAATGCTCCCAACACTAGAAGAGTAAAGACCAGCAAATGCCTCCTCTGATACATGTGAAATCAGAATCCAGTGCCAGTAATGCAACATGCCCAAAGAAAAGCACAGGATACATCACCAGTTGCTTGTGCTGACCAAGATCACAATTAGTGCTTTTCCAACGACGTGAAACCAGCACTGCTCTGGTTCTCGAATCTAATTTTGAACCATTCGTTGCGTTTCCACCAACAAAAGTAGGTTTCCAGAACCAGGAACCTTTGTTCACAGCGGGAACCGAAGAATACTAGAGTCTTTCACGTGAACTGTGTTCACCACTGCTGTGCAACGCCCTCTGTTGATGACGTATGATGTGACATTTTGACGGTTCCACTAAAACCAGTGGAAACACAGCCTCTTTTGCTAAAAACACTTCAGTTCTTATAAACCTGAAGGGAACTGGTTCAAAAACCAAAGTTCTTATGGTGGAAAAGTGCTAAATGGGAGTAACACAATGCAATTTAAAAGGAAGAGAATTCCATCTATCCACCAAGAGAGACCACTCTCAAACTATAGAGAGAGCGACATAGTCTTCTGGACCTCCAATACTCTTGGAATGAGTTGGTGAGTTGAGGATGAGGTTGAGTGGTGATCATCCAACATCCTGACCCCACAATCTAGGCTCTGATTGCAATCATTAAAATCCTCACAGCAATGCTCGAAATATTAATAGGAAGTCTTCTTTGAACAGAGACACAGTTACTCCAACAAAAGCAGGATACAATCTTTTTTAAGGGTCCACGTATTAACCCTTATGTGATGGGTTATTTTTTTATCAGATGAAATCTCCTGGTTTACCACTGAAACACCTTCAAACCTTCAATAACAAGTCAAGTTCAGTGATCTGAAGAAATAAAAATCATGACATGACCTGTTTTGACTGTTTTGACTGATCATCCTCCTTGGTTTGCAGGTGGAGAGTGGAGAACATTGTGTGATAGTGTAACAGATAGCTGCTACGTAGCCAATACGCTACCCAGAGGGCCGGGCTATGTGTTCCGAGTGGCCTGCATCAACAAAACAGGGTCCGGACCCTTCAGCGATCCTTCACCACCTGCCTTTATGACAGCCCCATATGAAGGTAAGCCAATATGTCATTTTTTTGTCTTTCTCTATTTGGTGACCCTTGACTTATATAATGACTTCTTCTTTCTCTAAAGACTCTCACACTCCTCTCGTCCTGATGGAATCTGTGGGGTCTAAGATCACTGTTCCAGGAGGCCTGGGCTCGGAGAGATCTTACAGCTTCCTGTCTGAGATCAATAGGTATAAAATAGCCCAAAAAAAAATCCCAAAACACAGGAGAGATTGATCCACTGCAGATTTAACTTCAGAAAAACGTATCTTTATCTTGTGTTTCCTCTAGGGGGCGTTTCAGCGTGGTGGTGCAGTGTGAGGACAGCAGGTGCTCTCGGCTGCTGGCGGCGAAGCTGACCCCGTACAGATCCGAACAGAGGCAGCTGGTTCTGAGAGAGTATCAGGTTCTGCGGAGGTTGAGCCACCAGCACCTGGTCCAGCTTCACGCTGCCATCCTCACCCCATCCTGCCTGGTGCTTATTGAAGAGCTCTGCTCGGGGCGAGAGCTCCTCTATAACCTGGCCGACAGGTGAGAGTTAGAGGATAAGGAGAACTTTCTTGTGTCTAGTGATGATGTCCTGATCTGATCCAGCGATCTGGTATACAAACTACAGGGGTTGGACAATGAAACTGAAACACCTGGTTTTAGACCACAATAATTTATTGTCCTGACGGACAGTTCTGATGGAAACAGGAGAGTTGAGGTGCACATTGAATTCTGCCGTGATTTTATGTTTTTTGGATACAATCCGGGTTAGCACCCGAACATCCCTTTCAGGCAGCTTCCTCTTACAGCGTCCACAGTTAATCCTGTTGGATGCGGTGGATCCTTCTTGGTGGTATGCTTACATTACCCTGGATTCCGTGGCTCTTGATACATCACAAAGACTTGCTGTCTTGGCCACAGATGCGCCAGCAAGACGTGCACTAACAATTTGTCCTCTTTTGAACTCTGGTATGTCATATAGCATAATGTTGTGTGCATTGCAATATTTTTAGCAAAACTGTGCTCTTTCCCTGCTAATTGAACCTTCACACTCTGCTCTTACTGGTGCAATAATGTGCAATTAATGAAGATTGGTCACCAGGCTGCTCTAATTTAGCCATGAAACCTCCCACACTAAAATGACAGGTGTTTCAGTTTCATTGTCCAACCTCTGTACACACACAGACAAATATACACACAGTGAAGTGAGCTAACTGCAGTGTTTTTAAGGAACTGGGAAGTGAATGGTTAGTCAGATTGAAAATTTATAAGATATTAAACACACTATAAAACAGTAATTAAAAAAGGAGAGCTGAGTGGTCCAGCAGTCTAAAGCGCTGCCACTATGATCGGGATATCACTGGTTTGAATCCCAGTCATGCAGCTTGCCATCAGCTGCCAGAGCCCTGAGAGAGCACAATTGGCCTTGCACTTTCTGGGTGGGTACAGTAGATGGCGGAGTGTTCTTTCCCCTGATCACTCCTAGGGTGATGTCGATCAGCACAAAGCGTCTGTGAGCTGATATGTCGGAACCGAGTTGTTGCCCGTCCTAGTGCGCTGTGATGAAAAAGAGGCGCTGTCTGACTTTACTTGTATCGGAGGAGGCATGTGCTAGTCTAGTTGTGGCACCACTAGTGATTGAGGATATACAGCTGAGTAGCCACTGAATGGGTGAGACAATTGGCTTAGATACATTGGGAGAAAAATGGGAGAAAATTAGAAATACGTAATAAAAAATAATAAATACAAAAGTTATAAATCAGGATCTTATTTAAACTGTGGGTACAAACACAAAGATCGAACTGGTATCATGTCAGCAGACCCTCAGCTCTAAGAGACTCGGATCAGATTAGAGGGAAAAATAACCTTATCAGAATATCCCTCACTGTGATCCATCCATTTACATTTAAATGAATCTTCTAATGAATTCTTCCATAATCCATGTTGTTTTTGCTATAGGGATGTGTACGCGGAGCTGCATGTGAGCGAGCTCTTGCGGCAGGTCCTGAGTGGGGTGGATTACCTTCACGGTCGCCACATCATCCACCTTGACCTGCGGTCTGACAACGTGCTGGTGACCGACCGCAGCGTAGTGAAGATCGTGGACCTGGGCTCTGCACAGCCCTTTACTCCAGGACAGACACTCAACATCGAGCACATTAAAGAGACAGCAGACAGCAAAGGTGATTTAAGCCTTCAGGCCAGGCCTTAATGATTCATTCTGGTTTCTTTTGTTTTAAAGTCAACATTAACTCATCCTACACCTTAAAGCAACAAAGATGTGAAATTACATCTTGAAACTCACTGCAGCACTGCATTGAGGTGTAATAGGAGGAATAGCGGTGCTCTCGTGTCTGTGCCGGAGCTCCTCTAAGCCCAAACCAGACTTTCAAGTTTTCCAGGGCGGGTGCGACCAACGCTCGCGAGAACTGCGACCTGCTTTCCGACCTTTAGTTCTAACAGTTCTACAAGGACTACTGGTTCATTCTTTACAAACTAACATACAGACACTCTGGCAGAAGCTGGAAAAAGACCGAATATGTCTGTAAAAGCCAGAAAACGAGAAAGAGAAACTAATCCGCCTGAAATATTTATTACATTCTACAACTGTAGGGGGAGCCCACAAGCACAAAATCTCAATCCTACCCAGTGGAGCTTTAATGCTGAACGTATGGTGTTTTCTGTGTAGTATTACTAGAAACCTGATTGATTTATGAAGGATGTTTTCTATATTTGTGATTTCCTTTTCTCAGTTTACATTGTCCTTCCTAAAGCTCCTGAGATCCTGGAGAAGCAGGGCGTTGGACCTGCTACAGATATCTGGGCTCTCGGTGTTCTGGCTTTTATTATGTAAGTAAAGAAATACTTTTATATTGTTGCATATTTCTAAAATTGCTATTTTACAGTAGAATTTTTTTTACGAATTTTAATAGGAGTTATTACAAGGCATTTAGTAGTGTTTCATTTGGTCATGTATTTTAAAGTGTTTAACACAATTTAAAAATCAAGTTGATTTAAATTACAACACAGTCAACCCAAATAACTGCATTCTGATTAACCTCATTTATTAATATACATCCATTCCTGTACTTCAGGCTGCAACACATTCCAAAAAAATGGAACAGTAAAGCATTTATCACTGTGTAATGTTTTTATTACTTCTCACAGCACTTAAAGAGGCACTAACCCACCCTCAGATCAAATTTTAAAAAGGCTTAGTGGGAGGGGCACTGGGTGATGTATGGGTTTAGAGGCAGGGCAGGAGAGAGAGCTGATTGGCTGATATGCAGCAGCAGCAGTAGTGTGCCGCTGATAGTGGAAGGTGGAAAGGAGGCATATGGTTGAACGTCAGCAGAGGGGCGGTATTATTGATTGATCTGCATATTGGGATGTGTGCGTGTACCAAAGTACAAATTGTTATTAATGGAAAATATGGATTAGGGTTTAGTGGGTTTTTAAAAACTTTTTAATGACAATTACATGTAATGTTTTATTTTCTGATCTTCCCCTGATCGATAAGGCTGAGCGCAGACAACCCGTTCCACTCAGAGCTGAACTGGGAGAGAGATCGGAACATCAGGAAAGGAAAGATCCAGTTTGGACGCTGTTATCCGGGACTTTCTGAAGGAGCAATTAATTTCCTGAAGAGCACTCTGAACAATAAGGCCTGGTAAAGTTTTAAATTTAAATTTCTTTTGCAATTTACTGTGAGGCTTTAAGTTGGCATTTTTGTATAATTGTTCATGTTTGTATGGCAGTAGATATTTATTTAAATATCATTATTTTATTTTTATGTTACATTATTTATTATTGCATTCAAATATCAAACTTATGGTTAGTTATTGTTTTCTATTACATAATAGACAAAAGTTTAAGGTTTTTTGTTTCTACTTTCTTGGTTTGAAACAGTTATACTTAGTTATAAATATTAGTTATAAATAAAATTTACATAAATAAAAGTTTAAGAAAATATTATTTATTAGCATTTATTTTGTTGCAGTAGTAATTTAATTTCTAAAATGGATAAAATATTTTTCAGTGTGTTGTCATATTGCCAAGATTACTGGTAACATAAATATACCCGGAAATGTTTTGGTAAAGGGTCGTGGTTATTCCAGCGGATGAATTCGCTGGTTCGAATCCCGGTTATGCAGCTCACCATAAGCTGCTGGAGCCCTGAGAAAAAACAATTGGCCTTGCTCTCTCTGGGTTGGTAGATAACACTCTTTAATCTATCCATTCATCTATCCACCTCATCACTCCAGAGGGTGATGTCAAACAGCACAGGGGGTCTGTGAGCTGATGTATTGGAACCGAGTCGCTGCGCTTTCCTCCGAGCGTGTTGTGATGCTACTTGACCTGGCAGTGATATTCCTGTTGTTTCTCTCCAGGGGAAGACCGTCTGCTGCTGAGTGTCTCCAGAACGGCTGGATACGAGGAGAACGCAGCTACACCAAACCCACAAACTCTCTAGTTTGTTTCTCCACAGACAAACTGCAGGCTTTTCTCAAACAGCGTGAGGTGAAGCGTGACCACGCCCGCACCAAAGCCACGCTGCCACTGTCCTAACACTTCTGAAGTACAGCGCCAACAATGCTGACCTCTTAATCAGGAGTAAATGTGAACAGGAATGTGCAAAAATGACAAAAACCCTATGCAAAATATTAAATATACAGTTTCACATGATATTTTGGATAACTTAATGATGACTTTTTTTTTTTTTACTTCCATTGAAATTTAAGTTTTTGGAGATACATGTTTTTCATTGGAAAGTGTTGCAGTGGGAGTGAATGGGCACATACTGTGCAATTTTATCTGCAGTATATAATTCTAACCGGCAGACGGTACAAATCATTAAACAAAAATATGGGGGGCGGAGCCACAGATTAAACATCTTACACAGTATTTAACCAATTTCAGCTGTAGATCATTCAGACATCCCAAGTTGCAAAAGTTGATTTCAGGGAGGTTATCCCCCCCAAACCCTACCCCCCACCCTGCCAAAAAAAAAACTTGCACACACACCAAAGGATAACGAAACTTTACTTTTATGTTAATTAATTTAACTTTTTTATAAATTAAATTTAGAGTATTCAGAGGTGAAATTAGTTGTATCTTTTTCTTTTTGGAAGGCCCTGCCTCTGCTTTCCTTTTTTTTTTTTGAAAAAAAAAAAGCTTTTATTTGACAAAAATTGACAGTTACAATATCACAAAAAATTGCACTTTCTCTCACTCACTGAACAAATCCTGTCGGGGAGGGGGGGAGAAACACTGCCCGCCCACACTAAAAACTTATTGGCTGTCTCACAGACTCTTTGCAGAGAACAGGCCAATCAGAACCCTCTCTGTTTTCTCTCTCTCCTTCCCACACGCGATTAGCGAAAAAAAGTCTGTGGCCTGTGAGCGCGTTTGGGGCACTCGTTCTGAATTCCGGGAGATTATATGTGACTCACGGGCATCAGGGAGCCGCTACAGAAATGCGGGAGACTCCCACAGCTTCAGAGAGACTTGGTTTGTCTGGATCATTTACTAATTAAGGCTAAATTCAATATGTATTGTGAAACAAACTGAGATATAGACATAAAAACAGTTCAGGATTCAGGAGGAAGGCGTTTACTCAAACAACAACTTTAAAAAAGTTTAAATTGGCCTGATGTTATGTGTTTTTTATAGTGTAGTTGATGATGTGATCTGTGGGTGTTTAAAATTTTACTCATATTGGATTTTAAAGAGGTTCTTTTTAAGTTACACTGCAGATAATCCTTAACATGTGCAGTAAACAGTGATTAAGGTTATTTATATACATTTGCAGCATTATGTTCAGTTTCTCAAAGGATAAGGATAATTCTCAACTCTGTCTCTAAATGATGTATTTAAAATGTGCTGTAAAGGATTTGACCATAATCATAATTACAGTAAATGTGTCTTAATTTAAATCTGTTAATGAGTCAGTCTGACAGAGTGGCACCATTTACACCATTTACATCAGGGAGAGCCTTTCTTAGACTAGTGTGATTTTGGAGTGGCTGTATTTTGATATATTGTACCTTCTTTTTTTATCTGTATCATGCATGAGATCAGACATCATACTCTGACATCATAAGCAGTTGAATTTTGACTTTATCTTTGCAATTAAAGTGTGTGGAGTTCAGAACAGTTTCTATTTAGGAATTGATACATAAAATGATAGTTCGTTCAAATGACTCCTAAATTTAAGGTCATTATATTAGGCAACAATCCCAGGTCTACGTTAAAATGCACATTAAGTGGTGAAACAATGAATGGCTGATATTTAAAATATTTTAAAACGTGTTCATTCAGCTTAATGATGACTTTTTTTTTTTTTACTTCCATTGAAATTTAAGTTTTTGGAGATACATGTTTTTCATTGGAAAGTGTTGCAGTGGGAGTGAATGGGCACATACTGTGCAATTTTATCTGCAGTATATAATTCTAACCGGCAGACGGTACAAATCATTAAACAAATATATAAGGGGGCGGAGCCACAGATTAAACATCGTACACAGTATTTAACCAGTTTCAGCTGTAGATCATTCAGACATCCCAAGTTGCAAAAGTTGATTTCAGGGAGGTTATCATTCAAATGACTCCTAAATTTAAGGTCATTATATTAGGCAACAATTCCAGGTCTACATTAAAATGCACATTAAGTGGTGAAACAATGAAGGAGACTGCTCCAGTATGTTTACTGAACTTCATGTAAAGGGTTTTGTGAGGTTTTTTAAATGCATTAAATTCCATTTTGGGTTTTGGTTTTGATGTTTTTCAATATAATAAAGTTTTGCTTCAATGCTTTGTTTCTGTGTAATTTATAATAAAAATAAAAAGTATGTTTTATTTGATATTATATATGATAACGAAATTAACAGGTCATACAAGGTAGTATTAGTAGTAAAGTAGTAGTACTAGTACTTTAGCAAACTGTAATAGCAGTAGATGTATTATTAGGACTAGTATTAGTAATATTATTGCTAAAAGAATCTTTGAATAAAATATAATATATATATTTATGAATATGAACTTGTTTTCTTTGCATTATTTGAGTCTAATTCTTATTTCTGCAAATAAACGCTCTAAATCACAATATTTTTATTTGGAATTTGGGAGAAATGTAGTTTTAACGTAGTTTATAGAATAAAACAGCGTTTTACTCAGTGAAACTGATTCAGAAATTGAAGTGGTCTCTTAATTATACATGTAGGTACCTACCCATGTATACCCATTTAATATCAATGTAAAATATAACCTGATTAATCAAGGACTATAAACAAATCTATATAAATTATTGCCGTAAAAAAAAAATACTACACTTACATTTTTAACTCAGTCTGTGGCGCTCTCTAGTGTCTGACCAACCCGAAACACATCACCGGGCTGCAGCTGTGCCTCCGCACCTCTAGGGGGAGAGTAGGCGCGCTGGGTGAGAGAGCTGCACGCGCAGAAAGAGAACTCGCTCCGGTATCAAAGCTAGCGGGTAGCTAAGCTAACTAGCAGAGAAAACGTTATTAATAACCTGGACTCAAAAGTACTGAACAGGTAAGCCGGAATATCTCCTTATTTATTTATGTACGCGTTAGTAACATTTTAGGGAGAGTACGGGCCATGTTTAAAACACAGAGCGGATTTATTCAGGGTTTCCGCCGGTTAGCATAGCTGCTAATGTAGCTAAGCTAAATAGCCTCCGTTCATTCCTGCGGGCGGTTCGTGTTGGGCGCTAAAGCAGCGCAGAGATGGAGATTTAATTTAACTTTTAAGGTTTAAAGGTGTGAGTTAGAAAGGTCCTGTTGTAAAGCCTGTGCTCGCCGGTTTTCTGTTTTGAATTTTCCGTTCCACCTTAAATAGTGCTGTAGTTCCAGTCTAGCGGCTGTACGGTGTGTTGTCTGTAATGAATGCAATTTATGGTGGAACTGAAAATTGGATGCGCGAGCCAGCTACAGTTGAGTCCTGATTATACAGGTTATTTTCCTAGTTAATTTAGAAACATTATTTATACAGTACCAGTCAAACGTTTGGACACACCTTCTAATTGAACGTGTTTCTGTATTTATTTAATTTATGTTATTTTCTGCATTGTAGATTAATATTAATTACCTACATCAAAACAAATAAGGGACATATATAGAATTACGTAGTAAATAGTAAATAAAAAAAGGTTTGTCCTCCACATTAGTCCCCTGATCTAAACCTGATGAACTGAGATGGTGATTAATGGTGATTTGGGATGAGCTGGAGCTTCACAGCGTGAAGGAAAAGCAGCAACTATTGTTCAGCATCTAATTTATTTTTGAAAATAGCCTTCAGTAAGTCGTTTAAACATACATATGCATGCAGAATGAATTTAAGAGCAATTTTTAAAGAAGCCTAGGAAGAACATGACCAATACATGTATAAATGTTACTACAATATAGTTTGAATAGAAACTGCACAAAATAAATAAAATCACAAAATTAGATGTTTTATTTCTTAGCATATCACTGAATTCAGAACACATTAGTAAGAAACTTTCTCTGTCTCTTTTTTCCCAATATAAAAGATGAGTATACAATCAGTGATGAGCATTAATTATTAAAAATATATATTTTTTACAAGCTGTCTGAAACCCACCCAGAGCGTGTCCCCGATCCACCAGTTAGGAATCACTGGTATTGGCTGCTACTTCAGTAAAGAGAAAAAAAGAACAGGTTTATGTGAATGTCTGCATGTATGGTGTAGATCACCTAGATCTAGATAAACCTCACATGTCTTATTTTTGTATTTGTTGGTAACACAAGGCTTGTCTTCATGCTTTTTTTAGTCACAAACTTTTTCCTTGTACAGAGATAATGGCGACCGGCGCTGATGTCCGGGATATTCTGGAGTTGGCAGGAGGTGACAATGATGCAGGACCCATCAGCAAGAAAGATATCATCAACTCTGACAAGGTAACCCTCCCTTACTGCTGGTACACCCTTCATTTAAAGTAGTGGTATTGTAGTATGATGTTGCACTGATAATAATACATACAGAGATCTGCAGGATTAAGATGTAAGGATTAATTAATGACATAAAAATTATGAATGTTTCTAATGTTTACATTTCAGAAAAAGGCAAAGAAAGCCACAGAGACGCTGACCTTCAAGAGGCCGGAGGGAATGCACAGAGAAGTCTATGCTCTGCTTTATTCTGACAAAAAGTATAAATACAAACTTTACATGCTTTAGGAACACTTCACTTCAGTTATAAAAATATTAGCTATTGTATCCTGTTCAGTATCTTTTATGTGTTTAATAACGACTGTTAAATACTTAGATAAACTCATGAATAGATTTGAAAATGTGTTATTTTAATGACTCCACAGGACCTTAATTATATAGTGTTTAAACACTGATTAAGCACATTCTCTAATCTTTACATATAAATAGCTTTATTGTGAACTACACTGGGTTTTACTATTGAGTATTTTCTCTTTCCGATCGTTCAGCAGAGATGCTCCTCCGCTGCTGCCCAGTGACACCACTCAGGGCTACAGGACAGTGAAGGCAAAGCTGGGCTGCAAGAAGGTCAGGCCGTGGAAGTGGATGCCTTTTACCAACCCGGCCAGGAAAGATGGAGCCATCTTCCATCACTGGAGACGAGCAGTAGAGGAGGGAAAGGACTACCCCTTTGGTCGCTTCAACAAGGTGAGGAGGAGAGGAAAAGGATGTCTGGAGTCTAAAGGGTTTAGAAGTGTCTTAAATAGATATTCAGTTAGAGCAAAATCCTAAAATATCAAATTTACATTAAATATTTACACTGGAAGAGGAACTTTTTTGTTTTTAATGAACATGCACATGGATGAATATAACTGTATATTCTAATATTCTCAGAATATGTAAAAGTACAGGATTAATTTTGTTATTAAGGTTTTATAAGCTTCTGTATCTGTGTATTATTCCCCCAGACGGTCCAGGTTCCCGTATACTCCGAGCAGGAGTATCAGATGTATCTTCATGATGACGGCTGGACTAAAGCAGAGACAGATCACCTGTTTGATCTGTGCAAGCGCTTCGACCTGAGATTCATCGTTATCCATGACCGATATGACCACCAGCAATACAGAGTAAATATACTATTCATATAACTGTAAATAACAGTGATGATTTGTTTACAAAGTTAATATTTTCTGTCTATACTATGGAGTGTAACAAATGATTCTTTTCTCCCTGTAGAAACGTTCAGTAGAGGATCTAAAAGAACGTTATTATAATATCTGTGGGAAGCTGACCAAGGTTCGAGCTGTGACTGGAACAGAACCAAAAATCTACATCTTTGATGCAGGTCATGAAAGACGCAGGAAAGAACAGCTTGAAAGACTCTTTAACCGAACACCTGAACAGGTAAGACCATTTTATTGTTATTTAAAAAATGTTTTGAGAATCCAGACAAAATATGTCCTACTTTTTATGTCCCAGGTTAGCATTGTTTTGCATTTTCCCAGATTAGCAATATTAGCATTTTTCCAGGTTAGCATTGTTAGCAATACCTGTTGGTAATGAGAGTATTTTCAATGAGACTTATTTTGCACATCCAGAAGCATGTTTACAGATAGAAGTTAGATGTTAATGTGTGTGTTGCTGGTTCACTAGAAGTGATAAACTGTTATACCACTATTTTGAACTCTGTGTTGGTAAGGCCATTATGACTTTCTGGGTAGATCCAGTTCAAATTTCCTTCGTGGAACTTATAAATTCTGATATCCAAATTAATATGGAATGCAACATCAGTTATTTTTGTGGTGGTATTGCTTCTGATGGATCTGTGCACTAGAACTGTAGAGGGCAGTAAACCCCAATAAATCAACCCTCTAAATCATGTCCCAAGTGACTTTCTGTCTTACAGATACAAGTACATGTAAAAAAGAGACAATATTGTAAAGCATACACCAGCAGATGACATGTCTCTCCAAACCATCACTGATCATCAGCAAATTTTGCATTTAATTTGGAAATCAAGAGACCAGAGTCTGGAGGAAGAGTGGAGAGAGGTCTAGTGTGAATATGGAATAATCTTCTCCATTAGCAGATCCTGTTTATTTCACAGATGTGTACCAAACTATCTAACGTGCCTCTCTGTTTTGTTCCTGTAGGTGGCAGAGGAGGAGTATCTGATCCAGGAGTTGAGAAAGATTGAGACGCGTAAGAAGGAGAGAGAGAAGAAGGCGCAGGACCTGCAGAAACTAATCACAGCGGCGGACAGCACCACGGAAATGCGCAGAGCCGAGCGCAAGGCCACCAAAAAGAAGCTCCCACAGAAGCGAGAAACAGAGAAACCGGTAACTTTTACTGCACTGGATCTCAACTGAAACATGTACACACAGAGTGATTTCAAACACTGACAGCACAGAGCAGGTCCTCTATTCTTTAATGGAGTGGTTAGGAGTGGGATTCACAGGGCATCTCATGATATGATTTTATCACAACACATTGCACATGATAACATTCTGATTCTGCGATAGTCAATACATCACAATACAAGACAATACTTTAAGGTATCTGTGTTATGCCAGGATCAGACTACAAGATTTTTGCCTGATTTTGACCCGATTTTGTCGGCGCCGACCCATTGCGAGCGTCGGAATCCGAATTTCAGTGTCGCTAGCAACAAAAGTGTGTTGCTAGCAGTAATTTTGACGTGAGCGACGCCGTCGGAGTGTCCGACGGAAAGACTAGCATGTTAGAATTTTTTGTATTTTATCGCCTAGTTTGACATACTCTGCGACCTGCTCCCTGACTCTGACCACATAATGTATAATTGCAAATGAAAACGATACAATATATAACAGTGTCAATATTTTGTCCCACCTCTAGTATCCATTTGAGTTGTTCAAAGAAAGTTACTATGCTTTCTGAACTAGTGGCATTACCTCACAAACTAAGTGGTTTTAAGACAGGGAACCAAATCAAAACAAAATAATTTATTGAAAGTTTTCTAAAGATAAATTTCCAGTCTTCTCTCCTCTACACCTCTCACACTAATTAATTTATTTTTATCTTATTTTTTTAAGAAACCCAAGTACACTGATCAAAACTAAGTGTCATGAAGAATGTGTCTTTCTCAAATTAAAACTGATACGTTTATGGTCTATTATAATAAATTAATGTTTTCTAACCTTTCATCATCTAGGCTGTACCCGAAACTGCAGGAATCAAATTCCCCGACTTCAAATCAGCAGGAGTCTCATTGCGAAGCCAGAGGGTGAGTCCAGCCTTCACGTATACAGGCTTAAACATAAAGCAGAAAAGGTATATGCTGATGCTTCACAATGTGAAAACACAGGGTACATATTTAAGCTAAATTTACAGGAGAAAGATTCATATCTGGTCGCTTAATGTTTGGGAGCTGGAGTTTAACGTTAACTGCTGATACTGAATGTGTCTGGACTATCTTACTGTGTAACTTACACAGTCCATCTATGGGAGTCATAAAACGATTAGACAGTGTTTAATTTTTAGACATGAATTCTTTGTTTAATGTGTTTTTTTATCTCTGGCTCCCTGTATTTTAGGCAAATCGTATCATATCAGTTGCACCAAAAGGACAGTTTTATTCATAACTCAGGCTTATAATGGTTCCTACACCAATACAATCACCTGAGACCCAGTCTATGCATAGTGTTTTATCTTCAAAAGCTATGGTGAGCAGTGCCGTCCTCAACTTCTGCAGCATCTCCCAGCCTGTTTATCCCACCCTCCCCTCGGCTAAACAGTGATTAACACCGCCGCAGGTAGAGCAATGTCCCCACAGTGAGAGGATTCTTCATAAAGACTGATGAAGGCGAGCCGCTCCGTATAGAGCACATTAACGCTTGTAATCTGTGACTCGGACCAGGCCGCCGGTCTTGACTCGGGTGGGTAAACCTGCTCAGAAGTGAGTTCTGTAGGCATTACGAGTGAAAGATGACCTCATTTTTATCTCACTACTTTCAGTTCTCTCCGTCATGTAGTCTTTTGAGCTGAAAGGTGTTAATGACCCTCCTGCTCAAGCTCATGGAATTCAGATCTGCAGTTTACCATCTGTTCATCGATTTGTCATATCCCCATGCGGAAGATGAGACTAAGAGTTTTTGCGTCACATATATCTGGAGCGCCTGAATGTCCAACCAATAAATTTCATGATGAATGGACCGAAAGAAATTCTCCAAAATTACTTGAAAAAATCCTGCAAAAGTTTACATTGATTTCCTCCTGTGAAGCAAGCATTTGCTTCAAGGGCTGGGCTGACATAAGGTATATTCAGGACTTATATATATATATATATATAGATATAGATATATACATTGTTTATGTATTTTTGAATATTTTGTTTTCCCAGCTGAGTCAAAGACAGTTTTTTTACCCTCTTGTTTTCAATGGAAAATCTCCAATCAAAATGCTGTAAAATCCAAGTCTTGGTCTAATCCCTCCCTGGGGAAACAGACCCTCTATTTCCAATGTTTGTGGAAACCCTCTATTAGCGAATGTATTAAGTTACTTTAGGTTGCAAATGTGTGTGAACTGAGCTTTTGTGTTCCTATTTGAGAAGTACTTCCAACACAATAGGACTCTGATTAACAAATGTGAACCTATTAGCATAACACCTGATGCTAGACATGGGCTAGAGGGATATAAACCCCTCCATTATTTAGCTGTAGAGCATTAGAACTGTTTTCTGGTGTGAAGGCACTCCATCCAGTATTTTTTTAATGGGGTGAGGTGGGGTGGTGATCATCAAACACTGACTCCACTAAAGCTCTTGTCTCTGAATGCAGTCAAATCCTCGCAGCAATACCTCACAATACAGAGAAAAGGCCACTTTATATGATTTTAACCAATGTTGTGTCTGTGTTTCAGATGAAGCTACCTAGCTCTGTGGGACAGAAGAAGATAAAAGCTATTGAGCAGATCCTCACAGAGCAAGGAGTCGGTAAGTTTTTATTACACAGTTGAAAAAACTTAAACAGATTTTACATTCATAAATTACAGTATATCTGGTTTTATATTATGGAACCAGGCCTCACTCACTTCAAGTTAAGAAGGACTTGTTAATTAGTTGATCTGATAAGAAATTCAGATTGAAGCACCAAAAAAGAAGATCAAAGCATTTTCAAAGCATAAAAACTCACCTGGATTTTAACAGGTAATCTTTTAAATTAGTGATGTTCAGCCCTTGTCCTGGATGATCCCCTGTCCTGTACATTTTGGCGAATTCCTCATTTGTGCTTATTGCTATAACACATCTTGTTAATTAACTAAATATCCAGATCAGGTTAGTTCAGATCAGGGGGTGGGCGAGACTTCAGATTTGCAGAGCAGTGAGTCCTCTAATACCAGGGTTGGGAACAGCTGTTTTACAGGGTATCTGCAGATCCTCAGAAAGTCTTAAAATATCAAATTATTACAGTAATTCTTAACAAAAAGGCCTTTGTTTGTCTTAATTCCATCTCTTACATTTTTGTGTGTTGCATTTCACAATTTCTGAATTTTGTTTTTGTATTTTGCTTATCTTGTTGATTAGATAACCCCAATTTTGCACTGGACACTATTATAGAGAACTGTTCATTTTTTTGTGTAATAAACTGTTAATTTATGTGTGTTTTAAATTATTCATTTGTCAGAAAAGAATCACAAATAGACTGTAATGTCTGTAAACCTGACATTGGTTTTGTGTTCTTTTTACCATTTTATTGTTTCAAAAAAAGGTCTTCATTTATCCTCCTGTTTCTGTGTGTTATAGATTTGAACCCCATGCCCACCGAGGAGATCGTGCAGATGTTTAATGAGCTCCGTAGCGACCTTGTCCTCGTCTATGAGCTCAAACAGGCCCACAGTAACTGTGAGTACGAGCAGCAGATGCTGCGGCACCGATACGAAGCCCTGATGAAGGCAGGTGGTGCTGTGACGCCCCAGAGTGAGAGCGGAGGGGGTCCTGACAGCCAGGCCTGGCCCGGCCCAGACGACATCAAAACAGAAGCCAAGGAGCAGATTATCGACGTGGTGGGAGCTCCACTCACACCCAACTCAGTAAGCAGAAAAAACAACTTGCATATTCAGTTTTGCTAAAGTATTCCCACAAAATAGACATTTTATGAAATTTTGCCTGTTTCATACATTCACTACCAGAGCAGCAGCATCCCTTGCTACCTGTAAGAGACTCCTAAAGAGACAGAGCTCTTCAAAGAGCCTTTACTCTCCTAACACCCCTAACAAACTAACTACTTCTACCTCATTTCCTCCTTCCCTTCATTTTCCTTTTCTATCTCACTCTATCCCCTTGGCCTCCTTTAGGCTCTGTACTTTTTTTGCCTTGGATTTCTATGTACATCATTATTTGTACGTCACTTCAAAAAAAAAAAGATTCAACTAAATATAAAGTAAAGTAAAGTAAAGTAATGTAATGCAATCAAGGACACAGCTAAGTGCTTTGGAGTAAAAATAAAAAAAATATGTTAATATAAGAAGACATAAAAAAAAAAAAATAGATGATACAAAATCCAGCCAATAAAAGTGTGTGTGTGTTTGAGACTTTTTTTTTTAAATAAATTTACACTAAATTAAACTACAACATAAATTTTATTGGAGTAATATATTGTTCAAATAATAAATAATTTTGCCAAAAAACATTGCTATCGAATAAATTCCCTGAAATATTGTGATGGTTGTAATACGTTAGGTCATATTACCCACCCCTATTAACTTAAGGCATCATGATTTCGGGTTCAGGTTCTCAAGGCTTTCGATTGTCACTATATTAAAAAAGCTGACGCTGGTTTAAAAGTGAATGATTTATAACTGAATTTGTGATTAAACCAAATTCTCTACTTTTTTTCCACAGCGCAAACGCAGAGAGTCAGCCTCCAGCTCCTCCTCCATCAAGAAGATGAAGAAACCTTGACCTGGATTACATTTTAAACTGGACACTTTTGAGGAAAAAAGGAATGTTCTTAAGCAGTCTGCATCTCTGGATATTGGGGTTCACTTGAGGTTTAGGGTGTCGGCTGTTTAACACTGAAATGGACTGACATAGACCATCTCCGCCTGGTGTTCTTTTCTGCTCACGTCTATCTGTTATATCCCTGTGCCCTCCAAACCCCACCGTGGCACCATTTCACCATGACACACACCACCCCTGACAGCCTGTTCTATTGCAGCCTTATCTTCATGCTGGTGCCCAGCAGGTTGATGGAGAGGAGACGGCAGCTGTCTGGAATAACATGTGTTTGGTGTGGAAAGGATATGTTTTAAATCCTCTGTCTGTATTTGTTTTGTGTTGTACAGTGAACATTCATGATTTCCACTCTCAGAGATTAACATGATTGGCTCCTGTGAAGGTGGGGGGAGGCAGATAAGGTTTTCACTCAGCTTAAAGTGTGAACTGACCCTCCTATCCTCATTCCTGAACCTCCATTTATTAGTAAGATGACGGAGAGATGGACAGACCCGTTCAGCCTGACTGTGAATCACTGTTCAGATCAAATAAATGTTGTGTTTTTTCACTTACAGTGTTTATTTCATGTGGTTATAGAGTTTGGAGTTACATCAAGACCGGAAGTAATCAATTAAAAAACTATACTCTTTAAAGACATAAAAAACATGACAAAAACATTAATTTAAAAAATGTGATTTCTGCAAAGGTCTCTTCTGTTAGCACAGTTTTTTTTTTAAGCCAGACACCACAATCACAATCATTTCCACTCATTGTGCTGTCCACTGTGATGGATAAGTCCTTCAATGACATGTTCCTGGTACACACATGACACTGAGGTGTTTAAAAACCTCAGCAGCACTGCTGTATCTGATCCACTCATACCAGCACAACACACACTAACACCTCATTGACCACCACCATGATAATCAGTGCTAATCACTGCAGTGCTGAGAATAATAACCCACCACCCAAATAATAATGATAGTTTGTCTGAATGGTGTAGTGGTCTCTCCTGTGGGGTTCTGAGCATTAAAGAATAGGGTTATAGAAAGAAGAAAAAGGAGGATAATAAATAGAATAACTACATTCTGTAATTGTAGAACTATGTGTCAAAAATCTATTCCACAAAGAACTGAATAAGTTTTGAGGACAAGCATTTCTTCAATTTTTGCCTAGTATTAGTATAGTGTTTATAATAAAATGCTTAGTGAAATCAGATACTATATATTTTTAAAAATATAAGGCGCACTAAAATCCTTTTATTTATTTTTCTAGAAATCGCCAGTGCTTTTTATAATCTGATGTGCCTTATGTATAAATTTTACCAGTCAGGTTGTAAGGAGCAGTAAAGCCACTCGGCTAAAGTTCAGTGTTATAGAGGAGTTTCAGTGCTGAGGCTCAGTGCAGCAGCATTAGCATTAGCCGCTAACCACAGTGCTAGCTCTTTGGCTGTACAGAGGTGAGTATATTTGACTGTATTTTGGTGTTTACTGTGTTTACTATAAGCTACGTAGCACAAACCGCTAGCTGACAGCACCCTGACTTACCGAAACACTCAGGGTTCCTCACTTCCTCAGCGCACGGTTAGCACTATCAGGCACTGTTTACTAGCGCTAACCGTGGCTGGCTAGCACTGCTAACCAGGGCTGGTGCTCACTCTTGGACAAAACACTGGAATTCTAAGCTTACCTCAACGGAGAGACCTGCTAAATTACAAAAATGGTGACACACATTGTTCACTTCAAGTATGCAAATAGACAAGAAAATAGACTTTCATGAAAAGTGTGCCTTATAATACAGTGTGCCTTACGAAACATACGGTAAACAGGATTTGTATGGTCATGAAAACCTGGAAAAGTCCTGGAATTTGAAAATAGCAATTTCCAGGCCTGGATCAGTTTTGAAAAAATAAATATACCCAGTAGGTTTTGGAAAAGTCATGGAAATTTAGTCTACAAATATTTTTTGTTTCCGTTTATCGATAGAAAAAAACTATTTTGAGCTAATAAATATGTCAACTTACTTAATTCAGTAATTTAGCCCTACACAATGGGGCTTTCAGGATCTGACAATCATTTTATTATTAAAAAAATGTGTCAGATTCATTTTAGGCCTACTATAATCAATTTTAATTATATTTTAATTATATAAAAATCTTATGATGAAATGAAAATGTGCCTTAAAGGCATGGAAGAGTCATGAAAACATCATGGAAATCTATTGGTTAAAAAGTGTATGAATCCTGGGTAAATTTAATTTAACCAAATACATGCTTCTGGTAATATAAGACCAACCATATCATATTCTGTTTAACTGTCCTGCTTATTTAGTGTTCTCTTTCATTAATATCTTTTTATATTATACTGTTTTGAATATATACCATTTTAATATTTGTCTATTTCTCTATGTTTAGAAATGAGAGCCCCAGACGTGCACCGTTGAAGAACATCCCAGACGGTGATCTGTTCCTGTGTTTGAGCCGGGCAGGCGGGCTGGCAGGCCGGTCATTAATAACACACTGACAGTGTGAGCTCACTCACTCAGCATGACTTCATAACCTGATGAGGATAAAACCGTCTCCACTACATTCATTACACTATTGGACATGACACATACATTTATAATTCACACGTCAATTTAGCCTCGCTCATGATAAATGTGAAGCAGGAGAGCAGGCAGGTCTTTAAGGCAGGGCTGTGAGATTACTGAACGCGTGTAAAATTAGACCCATACAGAATTATTCATAGAAATAATGCACTACCATTCCATATCACTCATTTTAATCATTCAGCCTTTTTATTTTATATTCAGTAAAGATTGTAAATACATTGTAAATTTATGTATTCTACAACAAAACGTATTACTCAATTTTTATGTTTTTGAAAAATTATAAAATTAGAATATACTGCACTTATTCATTTAGAGGGTTTTTTTGTACCATTTTTTGATCACTTTTGAAACATGAATAATAATAATAATAATAATAAAACATTCTATATGTTCTACCACCTACATATCTATTTATTATTTTGGATATCTTTTATTGATTCATTTAATTTTTTTCACAGATTTTATAATATAATATCAAGTGCATAACAAAATGTGCATATTCTTTAAAACATATATACATAAAAACACCCTGATCTGCCTACAAATTGATTATATAAGTTCATTTGTACAATGAACAAAGGTGTTTTATTCCACAAATACAGACAAAATGTCTCCCAAATTCCCCCAAAAATGTGTCATTTAGAGCATTTATTTGCAGAACATTAGAAATAGCTGAAATAACAAAAAAGATGCAGAGCTTTCAGACCTCAAATAATGCAAAGGAAACAAGTTTCACAAAGTTTTAAGAGTTCAGAAATCAATATTTGGTGGAATAACCCTTTTAATCCCAGTTTGGCATGTTCTTCTCCACCAGTCTTACACACTGCTTTTGGATAACTTTATGCCTTTGCTCCTGGTGCAAAAAATCAAGCAGTTCAGTTTGGTTTGATGGCTTGTGATCATCCATCTTTCTTTAGATTATATTCCAGGGGTTTTCATTTTGGTAAAATCAAAGAAACTCATCATTTTTAAGTGGTGTCTTATTTTTTTAGAGAGGAGATAGAAAGAAATGGTTATATATAATATATTATTATAATATTATATTTATATTATAATTTTATTTAGGATATAAATAACATATGTATAAATATTTCTCTGTAGATGTCTTACAGATATTGAAGACCATGCCCCCAGATGTCTTAAAAAGTGTGTCTGTCTTCAGACGTGTTTTAAGGCATCGTCAAAACATGGTAATGTTGATAGCTGGGTATGCAGTGTTGTTATTGGCTGTAGTGGTTTGTGTTTAGTGATTGTATTATACAGAGAGTGTACTGGTGGATATTGGTGCTGTGTGGAAGGTTAGGATGTGAGCCAGGTGAGGGTTCCCCGGCTGGGTGGTGTGTTTGGGAGGAGGGGTGTGTGTTGGGCTGGGAAACAGTGGTAAAATTGATTCTTGGTGTCTATATTTCATGCTGAAAATTGGCTCGTAAATCCAGCGGCGTGATCTATGGAGGCCGTCGCCTTTAGAAAAAAAAATCAGTAAGTGTGTAATTTCTCCCTTGACAGAACACAGTCGAAAGGCTATCCTTCTTTTCTCTCTCTCTCTCTCTCTCTCTCTCTCTCTCTCTCTCTCTCTCCCACTCTCTCTCTCTTTTTCTACCTCCTCTAACCCACTTTCTCTCTCTCGCTTGCTCTCGATCTCTCACTGTCTCCCACTTTCTTTCTTTCTTTCTTTCTTTCTCTGTCTCTCCCAGTCTTTTTGCTCCTCTCTCTCTCTCTCTCTCTCTCTCCCACTCTCTCTCTCTCTTTCTACCTCCTCTATCCCACTTTTTCTCTCTCGCTTGCTCTCAATCTCTCACCGTCTCCCACTCTCTTTCTTTCTTTCTTTCTTTCTCTCAGTCTCTCCCAGTCTTTTTGCTCCTCTCTCTCTCCCTCTCTCCCACTCTCTCTCTCTTTCTACCTCCTCTATCCCACTTTCTCTCTCGCTTGCTCTCAATCTCTCACCGTCTCCCACTCTCTTTCTTTCTTTCTTTCTTTCTTTCTTTCTCTCAATCTCTCCCAGTCTTTTTTGCTCCTCTCTCTCTCTCTCTCTCTCTCTCTCCCCCTCTCCCTCTCTCCCACTCTCTCTCTCTTTCTACCTCCTCTATCCCACTTTCTCTCTCTCGCTTGCTCTTGATCTCTCACTGTCTCCCACTTTCTTTCTTTCTTTCTTTCTCTCAATCTCTCCCAGTCTTTTTTGCTCCTCTCTCTCTCTCTCTCTCTCTCTCTCTTTCTCTCTCTTTCGTTCGCTCTCTGGCTCATTACAGCTGATCCATTTGTCAAATCTGGGACTATAAGGATGGGAATGACACTGCTTCATTTAAATAGTGAAATAGCATTGTTGGGATTTGCGTTAATATATACTAAACACTCTTTATTGTTAAAACACACTTTTGGGCAGCGAGGGGTACATTTTTTACATGATTTTTTACAGGTAAGTAATTAAGTAGCAATGTTCATGGTAAGTGTGCCTGATGAATAAGTTGACTGCTATATTATTTAAATATCCTCTTGTGTGCTCTATTTATAAGCATTTACAACGTACAGTAAGAGATAGCCAGGCCAAAGTACATCCTCCAAACATGGTGGAGGTAGTTTCATCAGTATCTCACAATAATAGGTAGTCGGGCTGAAGTACAGTCAGTGAGATACCCTCTTATTTCTTTGTTAATCAGTTAAAAACTTACGGGAAATGTCTTATTTATACTATAGGTCATAAATGAACTATATTATATGTCCAAATGTTGTGGGCACCCCTATAATGAATGCATTATTCAGCTACAGATGTAAAAATGCCCTGACATAGATTGTCTACCCTGTAGTAGAATTACTGCCAATAAAATAGGAATCTGTGGGCACCAAGCCTAATGCCAGGTGTGGTCTAGAGAGGTATAAAGCCCCTCCCAGCACTGAGCTATGGCGTAGTGAAACTGTGTCTTGAATGATACTTTAACATGTTTGTTGTCTTCTGTTCTCTGTAATTGGGTTTGAAACTCTACAGTTTTTGTAAAACTTCACTCTTTCTGTTTCTCTGCTCCCTGTCCACGTCTGCTCCCTTTAAGTGCCCATTAATGAGGAACGCTATAGTTCGCTTTTTTGTAGAACAAGAACAGACCATCTTCAGACTGCCAGCCTAAATCCAATTTTTGGCATCTAGATTGCATCCATATTAATATTGGATGCAATATTTAATAGTCTCTTTTTGTCCTGTTTCCTCAACCTGTAAAATGTCAGGTCCTGTATTCAAATAATTTTATTGTGTTCTCTGGAATGATGGAGCTCTTTCCAATACTTTTGGGATTTTAAGTTAAGGGGGTGTGAAAGTAGTTGGGGTGGTGACCAGCCAACACCCTGATGCCACTAGCGCTCAAATCATGGCAAAGTCATGGCTTTTTAGCAAAATCTAATAGAAAACCTTTTCTGGACAGTAGACAAAATTACTTCAACAAAAGCAGAATAAACTCTTTTATCCTGTTTGATACCGTTGACTGTAGAGGAAACTGTGTTTAATCTTTCAGTCTGGTGAATTTGAATCGTGTACATCGATTTTAGATGTGCAGATTTTAGTCAGCTGCCCCCCTAGGAAGGATCATTGCATTGTTAGCCGAGTGTAAATGATAAAGATGGCTGGTCCAGCTCTATATATGTGTGTGTGTGTGTGTGTGTGTGTGTGTGTGTGTGAGGAGGCAGGAGGGGCGAGCGAGAGTGGTTTATTACCAGGAGGAAGGAGTGATGACGCGAAACGACACGATCTCTATCAGCCTCGCTCGAGTGGAGGAGGGCCTGTTAATCACGGCCTAAGAGGGTGAAGGGTGTTTATCATAATTGAAGTCTTTCCCGGGCTAATTGTGGCTATACGTCACTGTCCGACAGCAGGGCCGTGGCAGGGGGATGATGGAGGACGGACGGAGGAGAGCGAGCAGATGTATAAGCTACATCTGCAGAGATGTGTTTTTTTCTTTTTCTTTTTTTTAGTTTTCAAGTTAAAAATGGGCTTCATCTCTGAGCAGCAGAGCAGCATGTAGGTTTTCCATCACAGGATGGAGATGGCACTGATGGTGATGATGATTCAATAAACCTCCAGGCACAAAATAATAAATGCATTGTAGACTGCTGCCTTTTAAATGGTTCCAAAGACACGGCTGATGTTTGAAGGCTGGATTGGTCTGGCAGGAGATGAAAATCAACTTCTAAAAGCCCTTTTAGATCGATTTTTTAAATATATATTTATTTTTATTATTATTTTTTCCTATTTGTGCTCGGGGAGAAACACGCAGCATCTCGGTTCCGATACATCAGCTCACAGACACCTTGTGCTGATTGACATCACCCTAGGAGTGATGAGAGAAAAGAGCACCATCTACTGTACCCACCCTGAGAAAGCAAGGCCAGTTGTGCGCTCTCAGGACTCCGGCAGCTGATGGCAAGCTGCATGACTAAGATTTAAACCAGCGATCTCCCCATCATATTAAAAGTGCTTTATACCACTGAACCACACAGCGATTTGTACTTTTCTTTTTTTTTCTTTTTTTTTTCAAACTCTTATAAATGTCCACTCTTTCTGTTTTTCTGCTCCCTGTCTACTTCTGCTCTCTTCAATCTTTTCATCCACACATTTATTATGCTTATTAGCGAGAAAAGCTATAGTTTCCCTCTTTGTGGAAAATAAACAGACTAGGACTATGTTTTTTAGTTGTATCCAGATTAATATTTGATAGTCTTGTGTTGTGTTGTGTTGTTTCTGTTCCTCCAAACCTGTAAAATGAAACATTTAAGTGGGAAGTGGGATGTCTAAAGACACCGCTAATGTACTTGTGTTTATTTAAAGTTTTTTTTTTTTCAAAAGTAAAAATTTACCTTTATTCACCATCTCCCTAATTTACAGCAGAACTCGCAGTGCAGATTTTAATATGTTGCCCCACGTCCAATTGGGAACATGGTAATATGCTAATCCCAAAGGCCCCCAGAGCCTACAGCCAGACGAGGAGCTCATTTCAGCTTCTTTCAGAGCCAACAGATGAGGTTATGTTCTCATTCAGCAGGCGGGAGACGCATTCATGTCCAAGTAAAAGTGTCCCTGTCCACTCCGGAGGACGGTTCATCTGCATGCCCGTAAGACAGCAGCACTAGAACGGCAGAGTGTGATTAAGTGGAGACTGGCTGGGGCTCTGTGGGGAACATCAGCTCTGCAGCTTCACTCTTTGGGACACCTTCACTTGATGTGCTGGAGAGTGCTGGAGAGCCCGGGGACAGTGATTGACTGTGACCAAACTGTACTGATGAACATCTCACTAAAACACGGAAACTACGTAACCAAAGTTAAAGAAAAGTCTGTTCCCTTTTTACTGTTTCAGATAATATTAATCCTGTAATTTTCAATCCATATTTGAGGTTTTGCCACCTCTAAAACATTGTTTTTTTAAGTATGTCACTACTACAGCATTAGCACGCTGGCTACTGGCCTCATCCAGAATTGTCACTGTGGCACGCTGACTACTGGCCTCATCCAACATCATTACTCTGGCTTTAGCATGCTGACTACAGGCTTCGCCCAACATGACTACTGCAGCATTAGCACGCTGGCTACAAGCCTCATCCAGAATCAATACTGTGGCTTAAGCAGGATGACTACCGGCTCTTCCAACATCACTACAACAGCACTAGCATGGCAGCTACTGGCCTCATCCAGAATTGTTACTGTGGCTTTAGCATGCTGACTACTGCCCCGTCCAACATCAGTACAACAGCATTAGCACACTGTCTACTGGCCTCGTCCAGCATCGCTACTGCGGCTTTAGTATGCTGACTACCGCCTCAACCAACATTGTTACTATGCATTAGCACGCCAGCTACTGGCCTCGTCCAGCATCATTACTGTGGCTTTAGCATGCTAACTACAGGCTTCGTTCAACATGGCTACCACAGCATTAGCACGCCTAGCACTACTAGCCTCATCCAGAATCAATACTTGCTTTAGCAGGATGCCTACCGGCTCAACAGCACTAGCATGGCAGCTACTAGCCTCATCCAGAATTGTTACTGTGGCTTTGGTATGCTGACTACTGCCTCGTCCAACATCAGTAATACAGCGTTAGTATGCTGACTATTGGCCTTGTCCAGCCTTGTTACTGTGGCTTTAGCATGCTGACTACAGCCTCATCCAACATCACTACTACAACATTAGCATGCTAGATACTGACTTCATCCAGAATCAATCCTGTGGCTTTAGCAGGATGACTACCGGCTTGTCCAGCTACTGGCCTCATCCAGAATTGTTACTGTGGCATTAGCACACTGAGTACCAGCCTCGTACGCCATCATTACTGTAGCTCTAGCACACTGACTAGTGCCTCTTCCAACATGGCTACTACAGCAGTAGCACACCGGTTACTGGCCTTATCCAACATCGCTACTGTGGCTTTAGCACACTGACTACCAGCCTCCTCCAACATCATTACTGTAGCTTTAGCACGCTGACTAGTTTCTCGTCCAACATGGCTACTACAGCATTAGCATGCTGACTGCAGGCCTCATCCAACATGGCTTCTACAGTATTAGTATGCTGACTACTGGCCCCGTCCAGCATTGTTACTGTGGCTTAGGCATGCTGACTACAGCCTCATCCAATATGGCTACTGCAGCATTAGCACACCAGCTACTGGCTTCATCCAACATCACTACTACAGCATTAGCACAGCCTGGCTCACTTAGTAGAAACAACAAGACTTGAGTTCTTTTCCAGAAATGGTCTCATAAGCACATTAAACTTTTTATATGATCTTTTTTTTATAGCATATTTTTGAGAGAAATTGATTTACTCTCTGCACTTCTGTACTATAGGGACAAGACAAGCTGCATATGTGCATCTAAACATATGTGCATCAAAGGATTGTCCACAAATGTTTGGACATTTGTCTCAGTAGCTGGTGTATGAAGCCTACATAGGCGACCATAGTGAGAGCTAAAGCTTGGACTGATCCATTTGCTTCCAGACTGGGGGTCGCTCTGCCATTAGAGCCAGCCTGAGGTTTTAGCTGAAGACTGGTGTGTGTGTGTGTGAGTGTGTGGCAGCGGAGGTTATCTGAAGGCTAAGCCAAAGTAAAGTAGGGGCTTTAGGGGGATTCTGGAGAGAGATGGTGTTGAGCTATCACGCTTGGTGGGTTTCTTCCTCTCTGCTGTCGATTTTAACGAGAGATTAAACCCGGGAAAATGTGCTTGTCGGAGTCAGACGCCACAGGTCATACCTCTCTGTGCTGGAAAGAGAGTTTAGTGCTAGTTTTGGAGTGTCAAACTGTGTAAATTGAGTAACGGAGGTCACACAGGTGGTGCATTCAAGCCACTGCGGTGGAATCAGGGGTGTTAGGGCTAGGCCTGTGATGATAACTATTTTTGGGACATATTATATATTATATAAACCTTACTTTTTGCATGCTTTTTTTTTTGTATTCCCACTTGGGTCTTGACTTGCAAACACTATAAAAACTCAGAGCTTGAAAAAATCCCTCCATCCGTTTTCTGTTAATCAGCTATAAGAGTTTGATGTCAGGATTCATATGCTTTTATGAGCTGTTTGGTAGCTCCCTTTTTGTGACGACACACAATGAAGAAGCCGCCCTGGCACCACCCCTCACCCGTCATCCCCCACCTGAACCCCACCCGCCCACCAGATTAGTTGAACCCTGGTGAAAAAAATATATACTTAAGTGTACTTAATACATACTGAGAAATGTGTAAGTATGCTGCAAATATACTAACAGATTTAGGTACTTACCTAAAATATATTAAAAATACATTAATATTATGATTTCATCAAATGCTTGAAAGTTAACTTTGATTATACTTCTTAAAAAGTACAATATAGTGTATTTTACACTTTTTTTTTTTACAAATTACACTTATTTACAAATATACTTTTGTACGTTTTAATCAAAGTGTGTTAAACACGACTGTTATAGAAGTTCGCCTATGTATATATCATGTAACTTTTTAGAAAGTAAATTAAATTACTACATTTGGTAAAATGAAATATATATATATATATATAGTATTACATTAATATAATAGTTAAAATGTATTTCAATGTGCTGCAATTATAATTAAAATAAAACAATATAAGTAAATTATAGGATACAGTGTTAAATAACATTCAAATGTCAAATAAAAAACTAAAGCAATTTATTGATTTTAAATATATATTTATATTAGAATACAAATATGCTTCTTGTTCCTGTCTTTTGTAAGTAGCACACTTCTAGTATATTTTGTTGGGTATAAAAATGTATTTTGAATATACTGTACTATCATTTTTAGTGTGTTACAATTTTACTTATTTTTTTTTTATTTGACATTTAAATGTGTTATTTACCACTGTTTTCCATAATTTACTTATATTTATATTTCCCTAATTATAATTACAGAGCATTGAAATTCATTTGAACTGTTATATTAACGTAAAACCTAAATATATTTTTAAAACATTTTACCAATATAGTAAATTAATTGACTTTCTAAAAGGATCCATGATACATTGTACTTTAAGTGAACTACTGTAACAGCTGTTTTTAACACATTATGCTAAAAATGTACAAAAGTATTTTTGGAAATAAGTATTGTAGAAGTATACTGAATTACATTAAACTAAAAAATAGTAATTTTTTAAATGTACTATTTTGTCCTTTTCAAAAAGTATGATCAAACTTTTCTTTTAAACATTTGATCAAAGCATAATATAAATGTACTTTTAATATATTTTAGGTAAGTACATAACTCTTTTAGTATATTTGCAGCATACTTTGACATTTCTCAATATGTTTTAAGTACAGTTAAGTATATATATATTTTTTCCCCCTGGGCTCAAATGCCTGTCCTCCTCCCCAGACTGTGTCCTACACCCCCTGATCTCACTGCCTCTCGTACTGTGGTGTGTAGAACTAGTCTATTACAGCTTCGGCAAACTGCTAACTGCTCAGGATCCTCATGGGAAGCTGTGATTGGTTGAATGCTGTGGGCGACTTCAGGTGTAATCTCCAGTCGTTTCCCAGTGAGAAAATCAATATTCTCAGTAGAGCTGCTGCACAGGAGGGTTAATTACAGCTAAAGGTGCTCAGAGAGGACAGACAGGCCTTCAGTGAGGAAAGCAGGTCAGTGGAGCTCCAGTACAGACAGACAAGGACTGACTGATGGACTGACTGATGGACTGGCTGCTGCATGTGTTTATCGGTGAGTTGGGGTTGAATTTAAAGAGAGAGTGAAACTGAAACTGAAACACCTGTCATTTTATTGTGGGAGGTTTCATGGCTAAATTGCACCAACCTGGTGGCCAATCTTCATTAATTGCACATTGCACCAGTAAGACCAGAGTGTGAAGGTTCAACTAGCAGGGTAAGAGCACAGTTTTGCTCAAAATATTGCAATGCACACAACATTATGGGTGACATACCAGAGTTCAAAAGAGGACAAATTGTTGGTGCACGTCTTGCTGGTGCATCTGTGACCAAGACAGCAAGTCTTTGTGATGTATCAAGAGCCACGGTATCCAGGGTAATGTCAGCATACCACCAAGAAGGACCAACAACATCCAACAGGATTAACTGTGGACGCTGTAAGAGGAAGCTGTCTGAAAGGGATGTTCGGGTGCTAACCCGGATTGTATCCAAAAAAACATAAAACCACGGCTGCAGAATTCAATGTGCACCTCAACTCTCCTGTTTCCACCAGATCTGTCCATCGCCACAATAAATTATTGTTGTCTTAAACCAGGTGTTTCAGTTTTATTTTCTGACCCCTGTACAATAGCATTGATATTGTAGTGTTAGCATGCTGGCTACAGGTCTCAAACCATGCCTAAGTAAACAAACCTGTAATTCTATTTATAATAATAATAATAAATCCTTTTAAAGTCAAATGAGTGCTGGTTGTTAATTTACACAGATTTTACCCTAAAAAACTTAGAGCAACTTTATTTGGGTGAGTAAAGCTCTTAGATTTCCAATATTTTAGGGCAGTTAGCAGCAGTGCTTAGCGCTAATAAATGCTGCCCGATAGCACTACACTGAGGAGCCCTGAGGAGCTATCAGCTCGCGGATCATCTCAAAAAGTTTGTTTTAACATGGTAAACAAGCAGGCAACAGTCCAATATTCTGACCTCTGAATGGCGAAAGAGCTAGCGCTGCGGTTAGCAGCTAATGCTAATGCTGCTCCAGCCTCAGTGCTGAAGAAACCTTACTGAAACTCATTTTTATAATGCTGTACTTCAGCGGAGTGGCTTTACTGCTTCTTAATATCTAACGGGTAAAATGTATACAAAAATCACATTGCATTATAAGGTTTATAAGGCACACTGATGATTATTGGGAAAATTAAAGGATTTTTAGAGCGCCTTATTGTCCGAAAATACAATACCTGCAGTGCAAAAAGGCCATACAGGCCATAACAGCATTTAGCAGGTCCACTCAACACAAACCGACATATTAACCACCACAGTTTAGAAACGAACAGCCTCCTAATACAAACCCCTCTGTCATTTAAATCTTACGATGTAATTATCTGGTTACAGAATTATTATCAAATAAATTGGCAATTCTGGAATATCATAATTTTAGCTCAGTTTGGAATATGGCGTTTGGTAATGAGGGAAAGGGGGGTGGCCAGGACGGGAGCTTTTTAAGAAAACCTCATCAAGTTCTTATTAAGGGAGAGATGGGAACGGCTTAATGATGTCTAACAGAAGGAGCAATCACACATTTAATGCAAAGAGCCCTTTTGGCACAGCGCATAGAAATGAGTCAATTAGGAATACATTAGGGGCCGGGCCGGGCCACGAGTGAGGGGGATTAGTGTGGAGTGTTGGTCCTGTGCCGGTGTTTAACCGGCTTGGTAAAAGAGAGGGAACGTGGGTAACTGTTTAGAGTGAAAGAGTGTAATATCACAGTGAATGCTGGAAGAAATGATTAACCGCTCCCCCATTCACACTCCGCCATTTATCACTCTAATGGAGTGGACGCGGCGTCCCGCCGGACGGAGATGAGGGGATATTGAGGAATTAGAACACAGCCGGAGTAGGGCACTTCCGTTCTGTCTGATTAGACTTATCTAAATCTGAATCACTGAGAGATTAGAGACCTGTGATTACTTTACTATCGCCTGTTTAATAGCAAATCAAAACAACTTTCATTCACTCTCTCTCTATACTGTTTATTTATTTATTTATTTTCTTTTGTTATATTTTTCTATTCTGTTTTTCTTTTTTTCTTTTGTTAAATTTTTTCCCCCTTATTTCTTTCTTTTTTCTTTATTTCTTTCTTTCTTGCTCTTTTCCTTTTTGTTTGCTTGCTTGTCTTTCTGTCATTCATTTATTCTTTTTATAATACAATATAATATAAAATAAAAATTTCTCTACAATAATCACGAGTTAAAAATAAGTGAAATAATTTTTTAATCTTTAAAAATAATGATAATTTAATTAGATTTTACATTTAACTGTTTCTCCCTGCCCCCCTCTGTTTTACATCATGATGACTTTGCTCATTTTCTCAGAGTGTGTATCAGTGGGATGGGGTTGGGATGGGGTTGAGGTGGTGTTGGGATGTGGGACTGGGTTGGAGCAGTGTTGGGACTGGATTGGGACTGGGTTAGAGCAGTGTTTGGACTGGATTTGGATTGGGTTGGGGCAGTGTTGGGACTGGGTTGGGGCATTGTTGGGATTGGATTGGAGCAGTGTTGGGACTGGATTGGGACTGGGTTGGAGCAGTGTTGGGACTGGGTTGGGACTGGGTTGGAGCAGTGTTGGGACTGCTTTGGGACTGGCTTGGAGCATTGTTGGGACTGGGTTGGAGAAGTGTTGGGACTGGATTGGGACTGGCTTGGAGCAGTGTTGGCACTGGGTTGGGACAGGGTTGGGGCAGTGTTGGGACTGGGTTAGAGCCGTGTTGGGAATGGATTGGGACGGGGTTGGGGCAGTGTTGGGACTGGATTGGTACTGGGTTGGAGCAGTTTTGGGACTGGGTTGGGGCAGTGTTGGGACGGGGTTGGAGCAGTGTTGGGACTGGGTTGGGGCAGTGTTGGGACGGGGTTGGAGCAGTGTTGGGACTGGGTTGAAGCAGTGTTGGGACTGGGTTGGAGCAGTGTTGGGACGGGGTTGGAGCAGTGTTGGGACTGGGTTGAAGCAGTGTTGGGACTGGGTTGGGGCAGTGTTGAGACTGGGTTGGAGCAGTGTTGGGACTCGGTTGGGGCAGTGTTGGGACGGGGTTAGGGCAGTGTTGGGACGGGGTTGAGACGGGGTTGGAACTGGGTTGGGAGGTGTTGGGAGGTGTTTAGATTGGGGGATAAATGGGATTTCCTGCAGGCGGACGGTAAAGGCCACACTGCCGTAATGAAAAACTATACATCACAATAAACACGACAATCCTATTCATACAGCCCCCTCCCCATCTACCCCCCTCACTCTCACTCTTCATCATCACGCCTAACTCACACTCACCGCTCTCTGCCTAACAACACACACACACACACACACACCCAGGCACAACCATTAACAACCCCCCTGACCAACTCACCCAGTCACTGTTATCCCCCTAAACTGGGACAGATCTCCAGCCCCACGCCTCATTGTTCTCCTGCATGTTGGATCTCCTCTGAGAGCAGGTGATTTATCTGCTGGGTGAGATGAGCTTTCTGATAGCTGCGTTTCTTCGGAACAGATCATTATGTTCAGTGTCATTCAGGACAACTGGAAAAATTTTTTTTTTTAAAAGAGCAGAAAAATGGCTGTAAATTTTCATCATGTATATAAGCACTGTGAAATGTTGTCTAATATAAGGGATTTATTTGTTTTTTTTTTAATGCCCCTGAACTCTGTAGTTTCCTTGTAGTATTTTAGTAGTATTTTGTCCTTTTGTTGGATCCAACTCAGAATTTGGTCAGTTAAATTGCGTTCATCCGTCTAGATTGTGGATGCAACTATTTGTGTTTTCCCCATATAGATTAACTGGCAATTAGTAAATCAATTTGCAAGTTTCAATTCTGAGATTTAGGGTCTAAAATATTGGAATTATATATAGAAAAATGTATCTTTACTTTTATTACATCTGAGCATCTTTATCAATTCTGTGTAATTCTCGAGTCTGATGAGGCCCAAGGCAAAAATTCCTGTTAAAAAAAGGTCCTGTTATGTTGTAAATAATCAAACACTACCTGTGTCAGGTAGTAACCTGACAATAATTAAGAAAATGTACAGTACAGGCCAAAAGTTTGGACAAAACTTCTCTTTTTCAATGCATTTTCTTTATTTTCATGACTATTTACATTGTAGATTCTCATCCTTTGCTCTGATTACTGCTTTGCACACTCTTGGCATCATTCTCTCAATGAGCTTTAAGAGGTGGTCACCTGAAATGGTTTTCCAACAGTCTTGAAGGAAGGAGTTCCCAGAGGTGTTTATTAGCACTTGTTGCCCCTTTGACTTCTTCACTCTGTGCTCCAGCTCACCCCAAACCATCTGGATTGGGTTCAGGTCCGGTGACTGTGGAGGTTCAGCTCATTTTTTGTTAAGTACATAAAACTCAACATGTGTTCATTCATAGTTTTGATGCCTTTAGTTAGAATCTACAATTTAAACAGTCATGAAGATAAAGAAAACGCATTAAATGAGAAGGTGTGTCCAAACTTTTGGCCTGTGGCCAAAAGATTTATCTTCTGCCTTTTTTATTTTAATGAAAAAGATTGCTTACCCATTTTAAGTTATTTACCGTGTTCAGTGCTCGCAGAAATTATAAATCCAGCCTTCTTCTCTGAGAAATTTAAGTCTGCACTGCCTCAGTTGCCACTCAAACCTAAAACACCTGCGCATGTTGTATGTAGATGTACATGTAGATGTAAGCGCATAGCTCTGCTATATTTAAAAAAAAAAAAAAAAAAAATATGAAGTTAATTTGGAAAAACAGAGAATAGAATCCATTTGTTTTTTTTACTCATTATATTCTCATATTTCCCATTTTATTATAATTCTTAATTAAAACATCATTCTTGTGCATGTTGTGCATGACTGATGGGTCTTTCTCATTGACTTTCAGAGGGCAGGCCTGTCTCCAGCTATTAATTAAAAAAATATGGTTTACAGTTTAGTGGCTGTTTAAAAAATCATATCCTTTTCCAACTTGCATTTTATTTTTCTTTATGTAAGTCACTCTGAATAAGGGAATCTGCTGAATAATCTAAAAGTAACTAAATTTAAATGTAAAATTGACTTTGGTAAAACAGGCTGATATGAGAGTAACTGTCACTACTAAAGACTTTTGAAGGATTTGATTATAATCAGAGACAAGAGTTGAGTTTAACAGTTAGTGAGGTCAGGTTGTTGTATAATTGCCACCCACAGCTCAATGCTGGGGAATTTATACCCCTCTATCCCATCTTTATCTACTCCAGAGAGTCCAATTCTATTGAAAGTACTTTTCTACTAGAACTAGACAAGCTGTGTGTTTGTGTACATTTGCACTTCTGTGTCAGCAAACAAGAGCAACTTAAAGGAGAACTCCGGTGTAAAATGGTCTTTTGTTGTAGTAAAACATGATAAAAACGTACCTACCTTTGATGAATAGCACACCTCCGTTCTCCCACAGCGTTCCGAGATCCGGAGGTTTTAACAGTTTGTCCAAACACGCTTCAGACTGGGTGACAAGGGGCATAATTTGCACCGATAAATCACTTTTTCCACTGTTATCCAGCTCAAAGTAGCTCCAAACCTCCTTGCTAGAATCTGGAGATCCCTGACATTTAAAACGAGAAGCTTTTTAAAAACCACTGTTTACATCCCATAATGCTAGCTTCAGCTCCAAGCGCCGCCATTACTAAACTGAAAATAACATAGACATATATATACATAGACTCCGCATATCGTAGCAGCCGGTAATTTAAGTTATTAATGCCTTGTTTTAAATGTCAGGGCTCTCCAAATTCTAGCAAATTAAGCCCCATGTCACCCAGTCTGAAGGGTGTTTGGACAAACTGTTAAAACTTCCGGATCTTGGAACACTGTGGGAGAACGGAGGTGTGCTTTTCATCAAAGCTAAGAACTTTTTACCATGTTTTACTACAACAAAACTCTATTTTACAGCGGAGTTCTCCTTTAATGTAGCTGAAAATTGCACTCATTGGAAAGATGTCCACAAACACTGGGACATAACATCTCTGTAGGAGCTTTTTTTTTTTTGTGCAACTTTAAAGTTTAGTCCCAAACTGAGTGAGTGGACAGACAGTGTGTCGCAGATGACCGCTTATTTACCTGCCCAATCACTGGCAGGAGAGACAATCTGTCTTCCTAACACACACACACACATACACACACACACACACTCGGCCTGTCAGAGCAGCGAATCTGCAGAACCACTCAGCTCAATTACGGAGCTGAAATGAGGAGCGTGGCGGAGTTGAGCCGAGCCGCTAGGAGGAGATGGAGTTACTGTACTGATGAATGCAGAGCCTGACAGCACAGCCGGCGAGGAGCCCACACACTGTCTCTTCTTCACCTTTTTTCGGCTTTTTACTCTCTTCACAGCAGAGTCTCGTCTGAGAGAGTCTTTCTTCTCCGTGCTGCTGCTTCTGAGTGTCTGCTGCAGAAACGTGCCCAAAAGAAACCATATTTAATAGTGTAAAACTTTACTTTTATTACATTTGAGCATCTTTATTAATTCTGTGTAATTCTCGAGTCTGATGAAGCCCAAGGCATAAATTCCTGTTAAAAAAAAAGGTCCTGTTATGTTGTAAATAATCAGACACTACCTGCGTCAGGTAGTAACCTGACAATAATTGAGAAAATGTACAGTACAGGCCAAAAGTTTGGACACACCTTCTCTTTTTCAATGCATTTTCTTTATTTTCATGACTATTACATTGTAGATTCTCACTGAAGGCCTCAAAACTATGAATGAACACATGTGGAGTTTTATGTACTTAACAAAAGAAAAAAAAACACCCTTTGCTCTGATTACTGCTTTGCACACTCTTGGCATCATTCTCTCAATGAGCTTCAAGAGGTGGTCACCTGAAATGGTTTTCCATAAGTCTTGAATGAAGTCAAGGAGTTCCCAGAGGTGTTTATTAGCACTTGTTGCCCCTTTGCCTTCTTCACTCTGTGCTCCAGCTCACCCCAAACCATCTGGATTGGGTTCAGGTCCGGTGACTGTGGAGGTTCAGCTCATTTTTCGTTAAGTACATAAAACTCCACACGTGCTCATTCATAGTTTTAATGCCTTCAGTGAGAATCTACAATGTAAATAGTCATGAAAATAAAGAAAATGCATTGAATGAGAAGGTGTGTCCAAACTTTTGGCCTGCACTGTGTGTGAACCTTTTGGAATTAGAGCTAATCTGACTGATAAAAAGCAGTCAAACTTTTTGAGTTTGCTCTACAAAGAAAAAGCATATACCTATGTGAGACATGCCACGCCAAAAAGAGCTACAAATATCTACAATCAAAAATTTGATTTAAATAAAGCCGAAAAGACAAATAATCTACAAATTGAGACAATTTGGGACTGTGTTTGGGACTCTGCCGAAAAGTGGGCCACCAGTCAAAATTACCACAACATACACAACAGAGACTCATCAATGAGATAAGAAAAAAAAACAACCCAAGTTGTTTCTACAGAAACTCTGTAGAAGTTGGGTCACTCAACAGGACAATGACCCAAAAAATTCCACAGCAGAATGAGCCTTTTTGTACACTTGATGCACCCGAGCAATTTGACAGAGCTAAATCAGTTCGGCCAATAAGAATAAGCTAAAATTCCTCCTAAAAGATGTACAAAAGTATATACATTTTTAGTATCAGCAGGGTTTTTCTATGGCATTGCTCAAGGATCACTTAATTATTGCTTTAACTTTGTTAATAAAGTCAATAAAACACAAATATTGTATGTTTTGGATGGTGAAATGCAATGTACACAATCCAATGTACTCATTTCTAACCTTAAAACCGCTGCCAGATTTAGTGAAAAATGGTGAAAAGGTGAAGGAGCAGGTGTGCCAATACTTTTGTCCATATTTCTAGGATAAGGCTTTGTTCCAACATCAAGAAGATGAACGAGAGTTCCATCACCACTGATCTAACCACAGTCCAGTGATAGACAAGGTGTGTGTCTGAGTGTGTGAGCTTATGGTGTTCATCAAACTGTCCCAGATGGGAACTAACCAATCTATCAGGCCACCCACCCCCACCCAACCCACCTTGTATAATGGGGTCAGTCAGAGTAGGGGGTGGGGGGGGGTGCACTCATTTACTCACACGCCTTAACACACACAGCTCACAGAGTGTGTAGTGACAGAGATAGAGTGATCTTTTTACTCTCTCTTCCTTTAGCAGAGCAGGCCTCAAACGCCCCGCTGTTCCTGGAGGTCACGGTGCGCCCGCTCGTCCGCTCGTCCGGCTAACAAAGTTTCGTCCGGCTCTGAGAAGATGTCACTCGGACATTGATCTCCAGCGGAGACACCAGTGCTCCGGCTAATTCACTATCGATCCGGACGTGGAGCAATCTTCTGCCTTTGCTTTTGGTGTGACGGCGTGTCCACCATGGTTCAGCTGTCCGGGAGGGTCTGGAAACAACAAATAATAAATAAAATGAGACAGTGGTGAAGGTGAAGGAGATGGGAGGGTTTTACAGGACAGTGTCCGAATCAAGACCTCAAGCATAACTTTATCTTTATCCTCTGTATCTATACAGTATTTCATACTACTTTTTAGTATACACTATACATCTTTCCTATATTCTGTTTACTGTACTTGTGATAAGGTGCCCCTCACAAATATCAAAAAAATATTAAAGAAAAACACCCTATGGGTATTGTTTGGGCGAATGATCTTGGGCACCAGGTAAACGTTGAAAAAATGCGTAAAGGCAAGGAAAGTTTGAAATTTATTTTTTTCACCAGCAGTGGAGATATTTACAAGCGTGCATTAAAAAAAAAAAAAAAAAAAAAAGAAAACAAAAAGCCTCTCATCAGAGGATTAGCCTAAGAATGACTACAAAGTCATAAAAATCAAATTATTCCCACACAAGGTAAAGCTGGGCGTCAGCCACCTTCTAGGGCTAGAGCAAAAAAAAAAAGGTTATATATTCTTAGCCCCTCCCCTGAATATACCATGTCTGATAACAGGTAAGTTACAATTGGAATATACACACAAAAAAGGATACTCAAAAATAAACATGGGCAAAGGTAAAACCAAACAATTTCTAAATGCTCTAATTAACAATTAATAATGTGCATGATATCTTTCTTTTAGGTTCTTAACACCCCTCCCCTTCTACAGAGGATGAACTCACCCAGGCAAGTATAAGCCAAGAGGTAGCCAACTGGTACTCTTTTAGAAGTTCACAGGTAAGTAGGAACATTACAGGTGAAGTTAAACATTACAGGCTACTCAGGTGGTAATGTGTAGGGGTACCATACATCATTACAGTACTATAATATATTATACTACATTTACATTTACATTTAAGGTATTTAGCAGACGCCCTTATCCAGAGCGACTTACAACAGTGCTTCGATGTTACTTAAAATATCCAAAGCTAGTTTGTAGAGACTAGGATCAAGAGATACACAAAGCTTGATCATGTTTAGAACCCTAGGAACCTTTTTTTTTTTGGATTAGTTTAGAAACTCTTCGAAAAGATGTGTCTTCAGTAGACGTTTGAAAACCGCGAGTGACTCTGCTGTTCTGACGACCAGTGGAAGTTCATTCCACCACCATGGTCCTCCAGCACTAATGTACCATATAAAACAATAAGTGTTTTGCAATTGCATACGACATTCAGTCACCCCTAGTAGTAATACAGGGGACGCTAACAACTATGGGACCAAATGTGATGCTTCTGATAGTAGTAGGGATTTCATCTTCCATTTTCAGCAGGATAATGCTCCTCCACACACAATAATAAAGCTCTTTCCATGAAGAAGCTATTTACTTAAGTGCAAATTCATCATCAAATCATGCTTTTTTTTTTTTTTTACAAAAATAGACAAATATTTGTGATAATATACAGAATGCACGAATAAACTATTTTGCATATTGAATATGTGTCAGATGTAACGCCAGGTAGTGAGGAGTGACGCAAGCCGAGTAAAATAAGCAAACAGGTTTATTAACAGGCAGTATAACAAAGAACAGTAAAGCCAGGCAAACAAAGATCTCACCGAAAACCAAAGACGTAGTCGAAAGTACAGTCCGAGTTCGTAGCCGAGTATCAGTCCAACCATGCAATAAATCCAATAAGGGCAAGACAAAAGACATAAACCAATAATCCAAAAAGAGAGTCGTAACCATAAAGCCAAAACGAGAAACGATAGGAGAACGCTTAGTATGCAACATCAGTTAACAATACCTCGCGGTGTTTGTTTACATACTGCGGACTTAAATACCGGAGCTAGATGGGTATGAACCGGAACTAACTCAGAACACAGGTGAATCAGAGCGTCGGAGCGAAATGTGATTGGGTGAAGTAGAACGGATACTGTTGGTGTCATAATCAACGGGAATCTGGGAAATGGAGTCCGGTAGTGTGGAAGGAGAACGAGGCGGCGTGACAGTTCCCCCCTCCAAAGAGTCCGAAGGAGCCGAAGGACGAGGACGATGCAAGGAAACCACCTCCTCCCCCCCAGTGGCGTCCTGGACAGGCAATGCAGAAGCAGAATCGGAACGGACGGGAACCCTGGACCTTGGACGACCTCTCCTGGAGCCGCGGACGGAACTGGAAGAAAGGGCAGAAACTGAACCATGACGTCTACTCCGTCGAGGAACCGGAGACCTCTTCCTGGGGCGACCTCTGGGGCGTGGAGCCGGACGAGATGGATGAGACCGATGAAAGTCCTCCACCATTAGAGGGTCCAGAACATCCCTCGCTGGCACCCAGCTCCTTTCCTCAGGTCCGTAACCCCTCCAGTCCACCAGGTATTCCAGGGCTCCCCCTCTCCGTCTGGAGTCCAGCAGTCGTTCTACCGCATAGACTGGATCACCATCCACAGCCACCGAAGAAGGAGGAGGGGACCCAAGCGACGTCTCATCCAACGGACCAGGGATAACCGGCTTTAACAAAGATACATGAAACGAAGGACAAACACGGTAATGAGGAGGCAAATCAAGACGGTAGGTGACTTCATTAATTCTCTTAATAATCTTAAAAGGTCCAATGTACTTAGCTGAAAGTTTTTTATGTGAATCTGGTTGCCGGAAATCCCTGGTTGACAGCCAAACCCGATCTCCAGGAGAATAGAGGGGGGCCTCGCGACGTAGGCGATCAGCCTGTCTTTTCTGTCGCTGTAATACTGCCTCAATACGCCTGTGAGTCTCCTCCCACACTTCCTCGCTCCGACGCATCCAATCGTCAACTGCAGGAATGTTGGAGGGTTCAGCTGACCAGGGCATGATGGGTGGCTGATAGCCTAAAAAACACTGAAAAGGAGTCAATTTCGTGGTGGAACTGATCAAAGAATTCTGAGCTAGTTCGGCCCAAGGAAGGAATTTAGCCCAATCGTGAATGTTGTTAGAACAATATATCCTCAAAAATTTACCTAGCTCCTGATTCATTCGTTCACATTGGCCGTTACTTTGAGGATGGTAGCCAGAGGATAAACTAACAGAAATACCTAATCTATTCATAAAGGCTGACCAGACTTGAGAAATGAATTGAGGACCGCGATCGGAAACAATATCTTCAGGGATACCAAACACACGAAAAACATGATTAAACAAAGCTTCAGCAGTTTCTAAGGCAATGGGCATTTTACAAAAAGGAATGAATCTAACACCGCGAGAGAATCGATCTATGACTGTCATGATCACTGTCTGACCCATAGATTCAGGGAGGTCTGTAACAAAATCAACTGCAAGATGGGACCAGGGCCGAGCAGGTACGGGCAATGGCACTAATTTGCCAGCGGGGAGAGTACGAGGAGTTTTACACTGAGCACAAATAGTACAAGAAGCAACAAAGTCATGAATGTCCGAGCGCATGTTTTCCCACCAAAATTGATTCTCCAATAATGCATGTGTTCGAGTCTCACCAGGATGTCCTGAAGTGAGAGAAGTGTGGGCCCATGTGATAAGTCTATCTCTACACTGGTCAGGTACATAGGTCTTATCTGAGGGACACTGTGCAGGGGGCTGTGAAGTGGAGTTAATCCGATCAATCTCTTCTGAGATCTCCCATCGGATGGGAGCTACCACAATGCCTGGTTTCAGAATAGTAGAGGGTTCAGAGCTTTCTAAATTCTCATCCTCGTAAATTCTAGAGAGAGCATCTGCCTTGGTGTTTCTGGAACCTGGTCGATAAGTGATAACGAAATCAAAACGTGCAAAGAAAACAGACCAACGAGCCTGACGTGAGTTTAAACATTTCATGGATCTTAAATACTCCAAATTTTTGTGGTCAGTGATTACTACAAAGGGATGTAATGATCCCTCCAACCAATGTCTCCACTCCTCTAAAGCTAGCTTAATAGCCAAAAGTTCACGATCGCCAATGCCATAATTACGTTCAGCTGGGGAGAGCTTATGGGAGAAATAAGCCACCGGGTGCATCTTACTGGGGGAACCGAAATGTTGGGAGAGTACAGCTCCAACCCCTACACTGGACGCATCAACTTCGACTACGAAAGGTTCCTTAGGCTCGGGATGTTTCAATAAAGGGGCCGTAATAAACACTTCCTTGAGAGAAGAGAAAGCAACAGATGCTTCTTCTGACCAGACCAATTTTCGGGCATTACCTTTTAGCAAGTTTGTAAGTGGGGCAGCTACTGAACTATAATTACGTATAAATCTACGATAAAAGTTAGCAAAACCCAGAAATCTCTGTAATTCCTTGACTGATTTGGGAAGAGGCCAATTAGCAACAGCTTGAACCTTCCTATCATCCATAGTTATACCAGTAGTACTGATCACATATCCTAAAAAGGAAATGGTAGACATATGAAATTCGCATTTTTCTGCTTTGACGAAAAGCTGATTCTGAAGTAATCGAGTAAGCACAGCACGTACATGAGAGACATGAGTATGTAGATCAGGTGAGTAAATAAGGATATCGTCAATATATACTATGACAAATCGTCCTAACATATCACGGAGTACATCATTAATGAAGGATTGAAACACGGAAGGGGCATTCTTGAGACCAAAAGGCATAACTAAATATTCATAGTGCCCCCTGGTGGTAGAAAAGGCAGTTTTCCACTCATCACCCTCTCTGATTCTTACCAAATTATAGGCACTACGTAGGTCTAACTTAGTGAATAAGGAGGCTCCACGTAATTGTTCAAGAGCCACCGGAACTAGAGGCAGTGGGTACGGATATGTCTTGGTAACAGCATTGAGTTGGCGATAATCGATACAGGGGCGAAGACCTCCATCCTTCTTCTTAACAAAGAAGAAGGATGCGGCCACGGGAGAGGTGGAAGGACGAATAAACCCCTGAGCTAGAGCTTCCTGAACGTACTCCTCCATAGCGCATTCCTCAACCTGAGTTAATGGGTAAATGCGTGATTTAGGAGGTATCTGATTATTAATAAGTTCAATTGCACAGTCATAAGAACGATGTGGGGGAAGTTGAGTAGCACGAGATTTGCTAAATACTTCAGATAAATCTGCATAATCGGAAGGAATATGTGTAAGTGATTCCTGACCTGGGCTCTCTACCGTAGTAGCCTGAATCAACAATTTAGGACCAGTAATACAGTGATCATGACAGTAAGGAGACCAAGAAATGATTTCACAATTAGCCCAAGAAATCAGAGGGTTGTGTTTCTTCAACCAAGGAAGTCCTAAAATAATCTGATAGCTAGTGTCCTTCATTACAAAAAACCTGGTCTCCTCAGAATGCAGGGCGCTGACTTTCAGTTTGACTGGTGTGGTGATGTGGGATACGGCTCCTTGTCCTACTGGGGTCCCATCCACCGCAGACAGCCTCATTGGATTCTCCAGGCACTCGAACTGGATCTGGAGACTTCTGGCCAGCTGCTCATTAATAAAGTTCCCCTCAGCACCGGAATCAATCAGAGCTGGAAAAACACAGGAAGAGGACTGGCAGAACAGAATAACAGATATAATAAATGATCGTGAAAACATGTCAGAGCTTAGTCGGCTTACCCTCTTAGCGTGTGGAACCCCCTCCACACGCTTTCCCGAGTCAGAAGCAGGTGGCTCATATGGACGGTCCGGGTTGCCATGGTAACCATGGGATTGCCCACCGTTGGACGAGCCTGAAGACTGTTTTCGCTGAACTCGGGGAGGGCAGCTCCGACACTCGCGTAACATGTGCCCCGCTCTTCCACAGTAGAAGCATAATCCAGCCTGAAGTCGTCGCCTCTTTTCTTCACTCGATAAACGGGTAGCATCCACTTGCATGGGTTCTTCCTCCCTGAAAGTGGGCCGAGGAGTAAATCCAGATGCACGGGGCGTAGCGAGATGAGGAGTAGGGATACCAGCTCTACGACCAGGTAAAGAGCTTTGTTTAAGCTGATCCAGTCTAATGGCTAGCGAGATTAGTTCATCAAGGGGTAATCCATCGTCCTTGCATGCTAATTCGGATAACACATCAGCCCTGAGTCCGTTACGAAACATCACTCGTAGCGCCGGTTCATTCCAACCACTACCAGCAGCCAGAGTGCGAAATTCCAGAGCATAATCAGAAACAGACCGATTTCCCTGACGTAACTGGACTAATAACTCCCCCTGAGATTGTCCGTGATGAGGGTGATCAAAAACCAGCTTAAACTCACTGAGAAAGTGTTCGTAGGTGCTATGCTCAATGCTAGGCCAGATAGCAGTAGCCCAATCCAAAGCTCTACCGGTAAGGCGCGATATAAAAAATGAAATACGCGCTGCATCGACGCTCACAAGAGAATTGGCAAAAAATAGCGACATTTGCAAAAGGAAACCTCTGCACAAATCCGGAGAGCCATCATATTTATCGGGTTTGCTTACCGGAAAAGCCGCCGCCGAAGGATAGCTGGGAGCGCTAGCTGGAGAGCTAACAGAGGCCTGGTTAGCGGAGGCTAAGCTAGCTGGCGTGGCTACTCTCAGCTGAGCAAGCTGATTAGCAATATCTTGGAGGCTCGTAGTGATCCGAGCTAACTGAGAGTGCTGCTCAGACTGCTGAGTAGTAAGAGTGGTAACGGTGTTAGCAAGGCTCTCGAACAACTGGCTATGCTGTTCGAGAACCCTCCCCTGGTTACCGACTGCCTGTTGAAGATTATCTAATTCGGCCATCACTAGCGGCGAGGTATTATGTAACGCCAGGTAGTGAGGAGTGACGCAAGCCGAGTAAAATAAGCAAACAGGTTTATTAACAGGCAGTATAACAAAGAACAGTAAAGCCAGGCAAACAAAGATCTCACCGAAAACCAAAGACGTAGTCGAAAGTACAGTCCGAGTTCGTAGCCGAGTATCAGTCCAACCATGCAATAAATCCAATAAGGGCAAGACAAAAGACATAAACCAATAATCCAAAAAGAGAGTCGTAACCATAAAGCCAAAACGAGAAACGATAGGAGAACGCTTAGTATGCAACATCAGTTAACAATACCTCGCGGTGTTTGTTTACATACTGCGGACTTAAATACCGGAGCTAGATGGGTATGAACCGGAACTAACTCAGAACACAGGTGAATCCGAGCGTCGGAGCGAAATGTGATTGGGTGAAGTAGAACGGATACTGTTGGTGTCATAATCAACGGGAATCTGGGAAATGGAGTCCGGTAGTGTGGAAGGAGAACGAGGCGGCGTGACATCAGATAATACACGATGTTATTAATCCTGACCATATGAAAGCTACGTTTTGTGTTTTAACATGTAAATTTAACTATTGATTTAATCCAGTTTTGCTTATTATTATTTTACGTAGAAAATATATGCTGTATAGAGACAGTTCTGCTCTTACCCACAGATGTCGAACCCCTAACTACCCAAACACACACACACACACACACTTGTCACACCACTTCTGCTGCCCCCGGTTGTGTGTGTGTGGGGAGGGGGGGGGGGGTTGATGGGGGCTCACAAAGATAGACTGAAGGAGACCCTCAAAATAACGTGTGACAGGGATGTCTTGTACAGTCTTGCTCTGTATGTGTGGATCTGTACGCATATATGTGTGTGTGTGTGTGTGTGAGTGTGTGTATAGACAGAGAAAAGACAAAAAATAGGCCTTCTGCACATGCACACACACACATACACACACACACAATCACACACAGAGACAGACACACAGATGCAGCCCATCTCTGTCTATTCACCTGCACCTCTCTCTCTCTCTGTGGTGTCGCCCCGTTCCCCGCTCCTAATTGGGATTCTGTCAGCAGGTAAATGCTTTGTGGCCCGTCAGTGACAGGTGAGTGGGTTCAGGGGGTGGGCCGGGGGCTGATCAGCCTGAGGCGGACAGGTTGGGGGGGTGGGCTGAGGGGAGGGGGGTATTTGAACTGGAACACAGCCCGAACCCACCGCTGACCTGACAACTCCAGCATAATGCAGCGTGTGAGTGACTCCAACACTTCACACTGAACACAGCTGCACTCGTCAGCTCACTCTGACACACACACACACACGTACGCTTATATGCACACACTCATGAAAAACATCCATCCTTCTGGCACAGCATCTATCTGATCTTAGTTTTTTTTCTTAACCTCCATTACAATAATAATACATTTTATTTATATATTGCTTTTCAAAATTCTTAAAGATGCTTGACATACAAAGAGAAGGCACAAAGTAAAAGGTAAAGTTATAACAACAATAATAATATGGGATAAAGTCATTAAATTGAACATAAAAATAAGAATATAGGCATTTTTACCAATATTATATATATATAAAAGAAAAACACATGTCTGAAAAGCAGCTTTTCAAACACAGTGGATAAATATGAAGCAAAATTAGGATACAACTGTTTTAAACGTATAGAAACATCTAAAAGTGACAAACATATGTGAACATTTTTAGAGATGGAGATAATATAATTAAACATCATTTAAAAAGTGTATTAATAGAAATGTGCCCCAGTTGTTTGTTAATAAACCCGATCAGTGTTTGGACAGTATGTAACAGTAACAAGTGAATATAAATCACATTGCTTCTTATGTTTAATCTGACTTTTATTTAATTGCAGACAGAATAAACGCACAATATTTCATGTTTTATCTGTTTTATCTGCTATTCCTGAATTTTATACATGCTGCACATTCCAAAAAAAAGAGAAGGAGTCTCTCACAAGCAATGATGGCTAGAGCATCTCCAGTTTGTAAAAAATGCATCAGAATTTTCAAAAATTGTTTAAAAACATGTTGCACAAGCCTTTTGTGGGTTTGTCAGGACAACAAAGTACATGCAGCTACTGAACATCAGCGTGAATTTAGCGTGCATTTAAAGTGCCACTCCGAGCCAAGTGGGAGGCTTGGATGAAGAGCGTCGAGAATTAATTTACCAAACGTATGTACAAATTCTTTTTTCTTTCTTAAAAGTCGCATTCCATTGTTTTTTTTTTCATTCATTTTAAAATGTCTAGTTGCTACGCTACTAAACTCTTACCTCAAACTTGGTGATTTGGTGCTTGGGCAGTTTCACCACGTCAAAGCAACAGAGTCCGCTCTATATCATAAAACCCCAGATTAACAGTGCCTGCTTTGACTGGTGTTCTGTCAAGTTGTGCTAATTTGTCAAACCGTGCTTCGCTAGTGTATATTTAAGGTCTCGGTAAAACGCAGAATTCACCGGAGATCCGTTTTAAACCTATGGTTACTTACACAAGGCAGGTAATACACCACTAGCTGTGTAAACAGAGCTCTGACGCAGCCCGGCTTCAGGTCTGTCTTTGGGCGGTGCCGAGCCGAGGTGGGCGAGGCCATGAACTGACGAGTTGACGTGGACACGATGCTTTTCCTGATTGACTTGTTTTTCTGAGGATTTTCTTTTACTAGCTACTGCAGACAGTGGGGGGGTTGAAGAACTCATGAAGTTTCATATGCACTGTCATACACAACTCAGAGAGACCTATAGTATTTCACAATAAACAAAAAAAAGTGGATTTTAGTGAAAAAGAAAAAGAAAGTTTTACCAAACTGTGGCTGTATCTCTGGACCTCAGCAGAGATCAGGAAGATCAGGTTGATCACTTCTCTTTTTCCGCAGGTCGTCAGCTTGTCGTGCACCACAAGGTTACTGACAGTTGTCTTCCCAAATCGCCCGGTGTGACGCCGCCTCCAGGGGGCGAGCTCCACTAATCCAGAGTGACGGGCGACGAGGCCGCCCTTGCCGGGCCTGGCAGTGGCCACAGGCCTCATTACCAGCATGAGGAAATGTGTTGCAGCAGCTCCAATGTGCTAACACGCTCGTGTCCTCGCATCGCTGTAATTAGATGGGAATAAGGCCTCCCTCGAGGGGGCGGGAGCTCCAGACGGAAAAAAAAGAGCAACATACTCACAGCGCCTCACGACACAACAGTGGCTGATCCTGATCCTTGTTATAATTTTTTTCTCCAGTCATTGTAATATTTATTAGCCATTAAATATGATTTAAATCTGGAATATATCATAGAAAATTGTAAACAAAAAAAAACTATATAGGATTCAAATTTCCCACCAACCACTTTATTAAAAACCTACCCTACCATAAGTGTCAACGCCATTATATCTAAGAGCGAGTGTCCCCTTTATATTTCACAATTATTTGTTTGGACCCACATTCAACACTTTTAAATAGGAAATTCTAATTTTAAAGTAAATTTTTATTTGTACAATAGTTGCTCACACATTTTAATTAAATAATTTCTGATCAGAAATTCTGATCTCTTTAATTGGTGCAAGGTGATTGGTTGTGTTACCTGTCTTATAAAGCATCTTTTATGAGTTAAATTGTGTTTCATACACACAGAGACACACACACACACACACACATACATATTATTGTGAGTGTGATGTGGGTTATACATGAAAGTGGATGTATTCTGTAGAAGTGTGTGCAATCTGTCTTATCTTATGAGAGTGTGTGAGTGTGTGTGTGTGTGTGTGAGAGAGAGAGCACTCTCTGGAGCAGCTGTGACTTTTGATTGTACAGCAGGCAGACAAGAAATACTGAGACACAATGAGCCGAACACTCTTGTGGTCATGCACCAGCAAAACACGACGAAATGAAGAGGAATATGAAGGTAAACAGGTTTATTTTCAAGGTTCGTGGTAAAAGAAAAATACTTTGGACACCATGATGTCACTGTTGTGCTAGGAGCGGCCCACCATTCAAATTATAGTACTATATAATTACTATATTTTTATGGGACAAAAATATACAAAATAAACTGGGATATAAGTTAAGATTAGTCAAAGTACTGTCCTAATAGTCTAAATATCTGGCAAAACAGGTGAACACACCATACAGTGAACATTTCCAAATTGTATCCAATTGTGTCGTTGTCCCTAAATGTCATGTGAATTGTTAGAGTTACAATGTAATTTCCAGGTGTGAATCTGGAGCAGGGTTGTTAAATTTGGGGTTTTGAGTACAAAACCTCTCAGATTGAACACTGCATATTCAATGTGGCACCTCATGGCAAAGAACTCTCTGACAATATATGTGAGAAATAGAATTGTACTCTGTTAACCAGCTTAACTTTGACCCAGAATAGTGTATACTTTCATGTAAGACAAACTATCTATCTATCTATCTATCTATCTATCTATCTATCTATCTATCTATCTATCTATCTATCTATCTATCTGTCTGTCTGTCTGTCTGTCTGTCTGTCTGTCTGTCTGTCTGTCTGTCTGTCTGCCTGGCTGTCTGTCTATATTTAGCAATGCAATTGTACAGTAAATGAATATGAGTGACCTTAATCAATTTTATTGGCCTCAACATTGCTTATTAAGTTAATAAGCCCATTAATATGAATTAACAAATATACAACTTTCTTTTAATACACAGTGCAAACAGAAATCTGGTCAAAATAGAGCTAAATATTTTCAAGTTAATGCCAGGTGTAAGCAGGCTCTTGAATTAGATAGGATGTTCAGTTTATAATGAAATGTCCAAACAATTATATAAAAAGCTGGAGTTTTCCATTGTAAAAGAAAAAAAATAGAAAAAAATGGATGTTCAGGCATTGTTGTACGGCAGCGGTGTTGACATGCATGTTCGTGGCTGTGAGCTGAAGAGTCATGAAGAGCTGATCATGTGATTAGTGGGATTTGGTTGTTTTTGCCCAAGTGTCATTAACTATTGATCTGCTGAAGGAGAGGTGACTCAGAAGGCATTCGTGGGTGAAGCCAGGCACACTGCCTGTCAAACGGGATATGAAAGGGAAGCAGTGTTAACAAGCCATTCATTAGTGTCAGTCAGTGAGGCTGTGTGTGTGTGTGTGTGTGCGCGTGTGTGTGTGTGTGTGGGTTGGATGACTGCATAGTCATTCCGGTAACTGGGCCATGGGATTTGAGTGAAAAGTGACTTAAAAATACAGTGAAGTATATAGGCAGCCATGTAGGTTGAAGGCCATATGAGGATGTGTTGGCTGAGAATGACTGACTGATGAAATAATAAAATAAAAAGTATTATTTTAATTTTAAGTAATATCTTAATATATGAGCTTTCATACATAAAAAGTACATAATCCAAACAAACCAGTACACAACCAGTGCTGCCCATATACCAGTGCATCTCAAAAACATAGAATATCCTTAAAAAGTTACTTTCTTTTAGTAATTCAGTTCAAAATGTGAAACTCATATATTATATATTAGTACATGTATTTCTTTTATTGTTGATTATTATGGCTTACAGACAATGAAAACCCATTTGAAAATTATATAAGACCAATTGGTACTTTTGGCAGTGTGGGCAGTGTGCCAAGTCCTGCTGGAAAATGAAATCCACATCTCCATAAAAGTTGTCAGTAGCAGAGGGAAACATGAAGTGCTGTAAGATTTTGTGGGAAAACAAAACTGCACTGACTTTAGACTTGATAATAAAACACAGTGGATCAACACCAGCAGATGACATGTCTCTCCAAACCATCTCTGATTGTGGAAACTTGGTCCACTGTATAAGTCCAAAAGTCTTCTGTGGAAGTCCAAAGTCTTCCCTCGGCTCACAACTATTGAGATGCAGATTTCATTTTCCAGCAGGACTTGGCACATTGCCAAAAGTACCAATTGGTCATATATAATATTCTAAATTTCCGATTTTTCACTGATTCAGCCATAATCAACCTGATGAGCCATAATCAACAATAAAAGAAATAAACGCTGAATACATCTACAGTAAATAATATAGGAGTTTCACATTTTGAACTGAAATACTAAAATAAAGCAAATAATAATTGGAAATAATATAAAAAATGCAATTACCATTTATTAGTACATGAACCTACACAGATATCATCAGAGGAGCTGAGGAAAATATGAAATTTTTAAAGTAAAGAGAATTTTCCATTGGGAAATGTATGCATGTTGTTTTTTTCTTTTTTTTTTTGCTGCAATTTGAACACCCACACCAGTTAACATGGCTCAATATTAATTACTGTGTATTTTAAGCTCATGTGTAAATTGTGTACTTATGAATGTGAGGTTTTCTTTAATTATTAAACACCTACAGTTTTGTACTTTAGTTTATTTAAATGGGAGCATTAATTTTATAAGCATTATAAGATATAGTAAGAAAAAACTTTCAAAGAATATAACACAATAATTACTTTAATTACTTTTCTTTGTGTAATTCTTGTATGATTTTTTTTTTCTCTCACAGTCACAAATTCTTTTCTGTAAAGACTTGAAAGTTGCATTTTTTTAACCTTTTTTTGCATAAATAACTAAAACATCAATCATTAATTGCCAACATGTTTTATCTTCATTCAGGCTAATATGGACCCCTGAGGTGACATCCTGTATAAATTAAATTAATGCATAGCCACAACTTATTAAGGTGTGGGAAGGAGATCCTAATTCATGGCCATAAATCAGAATATTGTTTTCACCTCATTGATATCATTGTTTTATATTTATACAGGATGTTACCTAAGGGGCTCTGCATTAATGTGATAATTGAAGCAAATTTTCCTCTCAGAGTGACGGCATACGTTTGGGTGTTCAGCTACAAATTATTGCATTAACAGACAAGTGAATGGAATTATATATTATATATGCAGTGCATATTAAATTTAGCTGTGTTTGATTTTACAGGTTATCAGGTACAAGATCTATAAAACATGTTCCAGGTTGTGTTCCCATTTATTTTTCGGACCACTAAAAACAAAGTCTCCCTGCCCTCCCAGAAATGTAATATATGTACATATATCATTTTGACATTTTAGAAATATGAGACCATATAAAGTAAAGAGATATATACTAGAAATGCGCACCCTCTCCACTTTTAGACTCTTTGGCCCGTTTTTCTGTGCAAGAAATGCGCACTCTCTCCGCTTTTAGACTTTTTGGCCCGTTTTTCTGCGCTAGAAATGCGCACTCTCTCCGCTTTTAGACTCTTTGGCCCGTTTTCTGCTCTAGAAATGCGCACTCTCTCCGCTTTTAGACTCTTTGGCCCGTTTTCTGCTCTAGAAATGCGCACTCTCTCCGCTTTTAGACTCTTTGGCCCGTTTTCTGCTCTAGAAATGCGCACCCTCTCCGCTTTTAGACTCTTTGGCTCGTTTGTCTGCGCTAGAAATGCGCACTCTCTCCGCTTTTAGACTCTTTGGCCCGTTTTTCTGCGCTATAAATGCGCACTCTCTCCGCTTTTAGACTCTTTGGCTCGTTTGTCTGCGCTAGAAATGCGCCCTCTCCGCTTTTAGACTCTTTGCCCCGTTTTTCTGCGCTAGAAATGCGCACCCTCTCCGCTTTTAGACTCTTTGGCTCGTTTTTCTGCGCTAGAAATGCGCACTCTCTCCGCTTTTAGACTCTTTGGCTCGTTTGACTGCGCTAGAAATGCGCACTCTCTCCGCTTTTAGACTCTTTGGCCCGTTTTTCTGCGCAAGAAATGCGCACTCTCTCCGCTTTTAGACTCTTTGGCCCGTTTCTGACACCTAGCGTTCAAACTTTTAATCTCATATTATAAAAAACAGCTTAACAGCGGGCCAACTTTCATTCTATTTCTAAAATACCTCGCGGGCCGCTCCAAAAAAGGGAAACGGGCCCCTGCTATACGGCATCCTGTCAGGCTGCCTTAGAAGGGAAAATATCACCAACAAAATCACCAAAAAATAGAGTTGAAGACAAAAACATAGCTAGTAGTTGAAATATTCCTAGAATGCATGATGACTTTGGTATCATTTACTTGTTTAAACTGATTTTCTGATTCTGGTAATCTGTGAGTTCTAAGCTTAAACAGCTCATATTGACCCATGTTTCAATGCAGGCAGAGTTCTGTAAGATCTGTAAGTGTTCTGCGCTTTCCTGACAAGGACCAGAGAAGAAAACCCATGAAGCTCCACCACTCCACCATCACACCTCCACAACGTCTGCTTTTCTCCTCTCCTGATTCAATCTGTCTATTCACCCACAGCCACAGCAGCAGCCCTGAATATGACTCGACCTTCTCTCTCTCTCTCTTTTCTCCTTTCTCTTTCTTTCTCCTCTAAGAGTGTGTAATCAGAGGGAAGTGAAGCACGACAGCAAAACATTTAAGTGCAGTAATGAAAGGAGATTGCGGAGGCGCTGGAGAATAGCATCGGCGCTGCTTTAGCGCTGTCAGACGGCATCAGACTGCCGCTAATAGATTCTCCACCAGACACTCCATTCCATTCAAAAGGGATTCCTCCTTATCCCGCCGCATCAAATATTTAAACACTCGTATTAGAGGCGGTGTCAGGGCTTCAGCCGCCAGCTTAACGCTTAGCCGAGCGATTTCACTTCACATACGGCCTGGGCTCTTTTTTTTTTTAACATGATGTCAAGCGTTTTGGAAGATGCTATCTTGCGAACTTTCTGAAAGCTGAATATATATATATATATATATATATATATATATACACACACTGTCATTTCATTTTCTATTCTCAACACTCAAAACGGTATTAGTGTTTTTTTTTGGGTTTTTTTTTTCAATATGGCCGCCTTTGTTGTTGGCTTTTCTGTCGGAGCAGCTTAAAGATCTCTGGGGGAGAAGATAGAAGTGTCCGGTCGGTTGGGGGTTTGGTGAGGGTTTGGTGAGGGGGAGAGAGATAGAGATTGGTAGCAGCGGAGCGTTTGACCGATACTGTTCAGACGCAGCCTTGCTTGTCAAATCTTTGGACACGAAATGAATTGGCATATCTGTTCTCCAGCATAGAGATATCTCAGGTTGTGCTTGAGCGACGCCATTGCTGTTTCGGTGCATAAGCCGTCATTATAAGCGCCGGCGTCCGGGTCCAGTGCTGCCAGAGGCCTATATATAAGCTACGGTGTGAAGGAAACAGCACTTGGCTCAGTGGCTTCCTCATTCAGCCTGTTAAATGACATCAAATTGAATCTGCCTCGTATTGGAAGGCAGCCTTCAGCCCCTGAGCTTTAGACTCTGCAAATTAGGAAAAGGTGCTAGACACTACTTCCCTCCTTCCTTCCTTCTTTCTATCCCTTCCTCTCTCTCTTTCTCTCTCTCCCTCTTTCTCCTCGCTGTCACCTCCCCCCGTCTACTCATTTCCACTCCCCCCCCTCCTTCCCTCCCTCTCCATCTCATCTCCATCTCGCCGCCGAGCTGGCCCTTGCCGCTGGAGCCCCCATTAGTTTAGTGACCAGCGGTGTATGAAAGCCGGCGGTAATACTGTCCCAATCCCCCAGCCGTGTGTGACAGCGGGCCGAGGCGGATGGAGCGCTTCCATTAGCGCCTCTAACATGGTGACACCTAACCCGGCCCTCTATTACACCGCCCCGCTGATTAGGAGCCGGGAATAGAGCCCGGGACAGGCCGAGAGGAGCCTTAACACGCTCGGGCCGCAGCTGACAGCGAGCGGACAGTCTAACAGCCAAATTAACCACTGCCACTTTAAGACACACTGTGACATCCCCGTAATGTGGACACTACTGTCTGCCTCAGCACCTGTGCTGACTTTAAGACACTGCCACTCTGCGAGATATATACTGAGATATAGATATATATATATACGCCGCACTGCAGGACGGCCTCAACGTATACTCTGCTGTCGGTCCCCAACCGTGCACTCAGACACAAGACTACGTTTAGCACACTGGCAGCTTCAGGCGCCATGCCGTCAATTCAAGACAAGGAGTGTCTATAACATTTCCACTGCAGTCAGTCTCAAGCTAAGCTGCACACTGTACTGTAAAACTCACTTCAAGACACTGCCAAGACTACAATGCAAGACTGGCACTTTAGGACATAAGACATAAAGCTGCCATGTCATGACAGAAGACATGTATTGTACTGTCAGTTTACATACTTAAAGTCCACTTTATGGCATAAGACTGCAATCTTAGGACTTTTAAAGACCTAAGATGGCCAATTTAAGACCCAACGCTGCCAATTAAAAACGATAGACTCCCACTTTGGGTACTAAGACTTCCATTTTTAGGCTGAAGACTTTTACTTTAAGACCAATCCAATCCAATGACGTGGAACTGGCACCGTTCTGGTTCGCAAACCTGATTTTGAACCGGTTCGCCTGGTTTCCTCCAACAAAAATAGGTTCCAGAACCAGGCACATTCGTTCGCAGTGTGGGACCAAAGAATACCAGGGTCTTCAGCGAGACTCATGACGATATCTGTGGCCGTATCTGTTTGTACAGGAGCTGTTGTGCTGCTGTGCAATAGCTACCCTCTGTTGATGACGTATGATGTGACGTTTTGATGGTTCCACTAAAACTGGTGGAAACGAAGATTGGTTCGCTGAAAAGCACCATGGTTCTTCTTATAAGACCATGGTGGTATTTGAGACCTAAGACAATTACATTAAGACTTTAGACTGGTAAAAGCTTGGTATAGTTACTCTAAGACATAAGACTGATGCTTTAAGTCACAAGACCTAAAAGACATAAAACTGCCACATTAAAACACAATGTATTTTGCACTGCATACCATTAAAACTGTCAGTCTACACATTCCCACTAATTTAAAAACCCTGAAATAGATTGAGCTGATAAGTACACTTTATAAAACTACCACTTTCACACCTAAGATTTCCATTTTTTAGAATTCCAGCTTTTGCCAATTGATACTAGCAGTATTAATTGGCATCTAGACTTCCACCTAGAGCCCTATAACCTATAATACCACTTTAAGACGCAACACAGTGACTAAAATGTAAGACTGCCACTTTGAGACCTAATACTCAAGACTCAAGTAATTTACTACTTTAGACCACCACTTTAAGCTTAAACTACACTTTCTACACAAAACTGTTACTATATAACATAAGACTGTTAAGATTGCAAAAATAGCAATGGCAATTGTGAATATCTATTCCAATGGACGTGGTGGTCTCTAAATTAGGTGTGTTCAGTTAAATTTCTAGCATATTGCTATCTTGGCAACAGAAAACACAGATGTGCCACTGACTAAATCCAAGAGGCAGATGTCAATCATTAGATGTTCATTGCTATCTTGGCAGTGAGTTGTCACAGACATGTGCCCAATAAGCGTAGACCCCTACTTTTTAACGCATGGATGGGATATTCAAATGTTGAGATCTGACCAAGCCAATACTGCTGGGATGAGTTGAGTTGAGGTGTTAGGTGTTGATCATGGTAGTGATCATCACCTCCAACAAATAAAGGATAAACTCTTTTTAATACCCTCGATTTCAGTAACAACCAATAAATAAGCAGGAATTCTAATGCTTTTGCCCAAAAGTGTTTGTAATAAACATGAACAACTTGGTAAACGTTTACATACCGTCGCTTATATTACATATAAGTTTGAATATCTTCTTGAGGTAAACATCTTTAAATTTATACTTAAATATATATTTAAAGCATTTATCACATGGCCGCATGTTGAGTGACATAGAAGTGCTTTTTTCTTTACTTTAACCTTTTTTTTTCCTAAATTATTTTCCAGTGGTGGAAAAAATAATGGAAAATGAGTGCTGTTTTCGGTCTGTAATACACAGAAAAGAAGACTCTAATATATATAAAATCTAGTAAGCTAAAATATTTAATATTTAAGTTTTTTTTTATTTCCATTGCATTGTAATTCCATTGCCTATTTATTGTTTTACTGTATATTAATCATTTTATTTTATAAACAGTAAAAAAAAAAGATTAAAAATGAGTTCTAAATCACATTAAATCACTAACAGTTATGTTGCCACAATGGTTCCAATACTACTGTGTCACGGATTACCCAGGCAGGGAGACGAGGAGGCGGACACAAGTGCAGGTAGGGTGAAAATAAATAATAATTTAATAAATAAATAACAAGAAAACAAGGAACAAGTAACATGAAACACAAATAACCAATAACAAATCAAAGAACCTAAACTAAACCAACTAGAGATAATAAATAAACAAACAGGGAATATATACAAGGACTAAACTAGGAATCAACACAAGCAGGGTATATACAGGGAGCTAGGGAACAAGAAATAAAACAAGAAACTA